>NC_139543.1:42215345-42531504 GCF_965153285.1 Podarcis tiliguerta | reverse complement strand
TGGACATTATTTTTTGGGGGGGAAACCTAGTCTTATACACGAAAAAATACAGTATATATGGCAGCTAGCTGACAATTCAAACCTGTATATACACTCCCATTTGCTATATCCTGTGTGCTTCCACTGCTGGTTTGGGAAGCAGTGTATGCACAACCTTAGCCACAATCCATATCTATCCCGTAGTTTCTTATGGGAGTCTGCATTTTGATGCATGTTCCCACTAAACCAGCTTTGTTCCTTATTGAGAAAAAGAACAATGTAGCTGCACTGTAAGCCATTAAATGTGTACATAGCCTGTGTGTGCAAGATGTCAAGGTTCAGGGAGGTTAGAAGATTTGCTGGCTGAGGAGCTATAGCATTTGATGAAAGCCAGGCTATATGAGATATGACGGTGCAGCAGCAGTTTCATTGAGATTCAGATTTGCTAGTGGAATGGCTGAAATGGAGTGGAGTCATGGGTGAGATGTGTCTGGCACTTAAAACAGATCCCATACCAACAACCATGTCCCTGTTGACAGTACCACTTTCTATTAGTAGCAGACTTGGTATAGTGGAAATTCCTCTTCCATTGACTTCAATGGGAAGGTGGAAATTAAATAAATACTAGCCGTCCCTTTGTCAACAGTTTGCCTGCCATGTTGTAACATGGATATGGTGTAACTCGGCACCCACAGCACCACCAGTATATAAACCCTATAGAGAGACCATAACTCAGACAACAGAATACATGGCATGGTGTCTATATCTTTCTGATCTCATGTCATGCATACTCAGAGCTCACAAGGGGGGAACTTCGGGGATGGAAAGCTATGGAGAAAGAGCGCTTTGCACAAAATAGCCTGGCCTCACAACACAGATAGGAACTTGATTACATTGCCAACACTTCTCTGGCTAGAACCCAAACAGCAAGGGACTGCAGACATGAACATACAACACCTCTCCAACAAATGGGGGTTGCTAGGAGGGCTGAGCACCCCACACAGGTAAGAGGCAGCACATGCCACCAAGTATAAGTGTTGCAAATGTTTTCGACATCTCCCCTGGATCTTGGGTGAGAGTCAGGAGGCTGAGAGGGAAAGAAAAATGAACCAATACTAGGCTATATTTATTAGTAGCTTTGCATTAAAGTAGCATTTTCACATTTAACTGTATATTCTTGCAATGTTTGTTGTTGTTTAGGTTGTCTTCTGTTGCTTTCCTTTCCTGTCTACTTGCCTGCTGCGTAAGTGCACTCACCACATGCTGGGTGCACCTGCCATCTTCTCTCCTGGATCAAGTTCCAGGAAAGCCTCTACTTCAGGCATTCAGCAGAGCCAGATCTGCACAGCATCTCCCAGGTGGCCCTGGGTGCCAGTGAGGAAGCCCAGCGGCGGAGCAAGCCGATCGGGCGCCTGGGGTGGTGTGTGTGCCCTGCGCCCAGGGGCTGGGCCAGCCGCCCATGGGACGGGGTGAGTCGGGGCAGGACGCTCTGTGGGGCCTCTGAGGAGTCTGCCTGCCTCCTCCCACTCAGCCACCCTACAGCTGAGGGGGAGGCGGTGGGCAGACCGTTTGGGGCAGGAGAAACATGTGGCTTGGGCACGCTGCAGGCCCCGTGGTGAGTGCTGCCCGGCATTTTGTCACCCCCCTCAGTGGTGACACCCGGGATGATCCACCCCCGCTGCACCTCCTTCCACCACCCCTGAGGAAGCCACAGTGCTTCCTTCTCAGAGTTGTTTCTCAAGAATAGAATAGTATGCAGAAAAACACGTAAAAGGTACCCAGCTGATGTTTGAGCAGAAAAGGTGCTCGGAAAATCACAACTAATAGGCTGCTCACCTCTTATATGCGGGGAGTGGGGATCTCTCTGTGTGTGTGTCATTCACTAGATAGGGAAGGAAAGCAGCGTTCGCCTTGCATCTGAAAGATTTGCATCCACTCCTATTTGAAGACACGCCTGGGAACAGCCTGAGTTGGCTGGCTTTACAGATGCTCTTGAGGCATAATCACAGGTGGCCTGAAATGCAGGGGAGGGAGGCTGCCCCTGGCCCACCTAAATTGCACCCCTGCTCAGCTGGGTCAAAGGCAGGGATTGGAGGTGAAGAAATGCCACCCCCTCCTATCAGCTTGAATCCGTTTAAAACAAATCCTGCAAATAATAAAAAAAAGGTAAAAGTCATTCTGGAAAGCAGTTCTATAATTTTCATTCCTATTTTTTAACCACCGGTGTTTTCCCCTTGCAGAAGGAAACTTTACAAATAAATTGGCTACAGAAGCAACCCTCTGTGCAAATTACAAGGGATAAAGGAAAGAGGAAGGCAAGAGCTGCAGCAGGACTGTACAAAGAAAGGCAGAAAGGAGCACGAGAGATTGTTCATTGTGCAGGTATGCAGGAAAACAGGGTCCTTGTCTGCTTTGGGCTATAATAATCTTCCATTTTAAATACTGCACACAGATGAGCTGTTTCCACAGTTCTCACTGAGCTTAATTTGGAAACCTTCCTTGCCTTAAAACACTCCACTGCTGCCCGTATGGTCTTATCTAGAGGACCTGGCCATGCCTCAACTGCGTTTTAGCCTTCACAGGATGCTCTTCCAAGTTGTTATCCAGTCCAGATGATATATTGGATGGAGAATGTCGTCTGCTGAGTGATGTGCATTCTGGCCTATGAGAGAGGAGGAGCATCCAACCTGGAAAAAGACGTTAATTTTCATTTATGCAGGGCAACAATGTTCAACACAGTACATTCTGCTCTTTGTTTCAAGGAAATAATTTGGCCATATTTTACGTGGCTGAACAGGGTCTCCGAGTGTCAAACTCGGGCAGCACCTCCTGTTGCAGCCCATTTGGAAAAGATGAAAAGACGACAGATGTCAAACTGTCTCAGCTAGGGAGGCCAATTGATGATATTTTCTTAAAGAAATGTGCTAACAAAAATGACAAACTATTAATTGTGCCCTTCCTTTTCCTTTCTTGCTTTGCAGAAAGGGGGCGGGGGGAGTTAGGACAGCTGGCATTGCAGCTCTATCTACCACAAAACAAGGAAGCTCGAAAGGCTGTCAGTCACAGATGGCTTAATTAGTCCTCAGAGGTAGTGCAATTAGACCCTTCCTTCAGATTCAAGTTTTCCTCAGTAAAGATCATTCCAAAGCTAATAATACATAAAAGAGGAAGATGAAAAGGAAACTAAGAAGGAGAAGGAGAAGGGGGAGGAGGAGAGAAAGTGGAGAGGGGGCAGTGAAAAAAGTAGAAAGCACTTGGGCAAGGAGTTCTTAGCATATAATTATTTCTTGAGCATTTCCTTTTCTCCACGGCTCTAAAGCAATTCAGAAGAACTGGTGGATGTTGCATGGAGAATGAACGCAAATTGGCTTGCTTGAAATCACAGTTTGTGGAACCTCTCAGGCAAAAATCTGCTTTAGGAGAGGAGTTTTTGAGGGCCTATGCTGTCATCTAGGAGACAGCACCCCCTTTTGGGGTGTTTCCTGGGTAGCGGGAGATGGTACTATTGGTTGCACATGGGATGTGGCACCCCAGGCCACACTGGTTACATATTTGGAATAATGCTTGGCCCAGCATGGACCTACTGAAGGGTGGATGCAGCCAGAGGAAGCTTGAGCAGAAAGCAGAAGGGACTGGAGCCCATTTTGCACTCAGTGCAGAAGCAGAGCCAGGTTTGTCACTCGAGAGAGAGTCGTACCTGTGTGAAATGCATATTTGCAAGTGTATTTGTATTTGTTTCTTTCAAAATGTTAGGTATACACTTGAAACATCTGAGTACACATAAGTAAGAGAAAGCTCTTATTTTGGGTAGAACTCAGGTGAAGTTTGTCACAAAGGGATGAGAAAAACTGAACCAGCCCTTTTCTTCAAAACAAAGATATGGTTGGAATGAGCCTTCTCTTTACTTGCATCTAGTCAACACTATAAAGCGGAAGCTGCTTCCCCCATTCCATAATTCTGACAGTGATTGCATCCCTTACCCTCTGCTCTGCCTGTAGGATGACATATCCATTTAAAATTATGGAGGAAGTAAAGAGGCAGAGTAGTATTCCTTAAGGACATAACTTATTTTTATGTGGTGGTTTATTTAAGGCACTTCCAGACAGCACAGGTACCAATGCCAGGATACAATGCCTTGAATATGAGGACTGATCTTTTGAAACTTTAATTCGATTACTCAAGCTTAAACAAGTGTTCAGTGATATAACATAGAGCATTACATACCAGTTTAGATATCTTCCCAATATTACTAATCCCTTTGAAAGAGTGGTGTTAAGAGACATACAGAAAATAGAACAAAAGTCTTCCAAAAAATGGCATATTTATGTTGGCATGAAAAGGCTGTTTTGGATTCCTTGGCCAACAACTTACAGTTATTAAACCAGCAATAAGGGTTCAGCCACAGTGATTCTGGAAGAAAAAAAAAGGATTATTATTATTACGCATTAGAGCCAGTAATTCATTGGTGCGGAGGAGCCACATGTTAGAATCACAGCTGTTTCAACTCTGTTCCTATGTAAGACCTCAGTCAAACTTTACTCAGTATATTCATCCTTCTTCTATGAATGAAAAGCTCCTTATTCCTGTACCACAGGTTTGGATTTGAATTCAGAAGATTTTTTAAAATAAGATAGTATGTCCTCTTAGAAAACTAAAATTTTCATATTGATAATTTTGTATATTCCAGTGCTTGAAGTTCCATCCTTCTTGGCTGTGCTTTGACGCAGGAATATGTAAGAGAATTTCAAGAGGTATTTTAATCCTATTATCGACTGTGGCCTCATATTGTGCAGTCTAATATTGTTCAATAGGTGATTTTCAATAATATCATTTTAGGATTTATAGCAATGATACTTCTGTCCAAGGAAGAAAAATCTACAAAGAAAAATTGAGACAATAAAGATTTAATAGCTGCCTTCCATGCATATTCTCCAGTTGGTGTCTGAAGAAGTACAAAGAGAAGTTCAGTCCTGGAGATCTTGTTCTGTATTGTTTGGAGAATTGTTTTATTGTTTGCATGTGCTGTATTGTTTGGGGAATTGGATTGTTGAATACACAGTGGCTGCAGCTTGTATCTTTTGAATATGTTTATATCAATATGAGTTTTAATTGGGTCCCTGCAACTTGGTATCTTTGTTACCTTATACTGAGTCAGACCATACAAGCCCAGTATTGTGGTTCAACCTGGGGTCTTCCTCAAGCAAGGCAGATGCTATAATTCTGAGTAGCGGTTCATTGTGGACTTGATGCTGCACATTATGTAAGTTCTTCTTTGAACATGCATGGATTAAGTTACTGCCTATCATACAATCTATTTACTTATTTAGTTTAAATTTACATCCCACCTTTCTCTGGCCCAAGAGCTAGCTTAGGCATTAAAAAAAACTGGGAAACTGCAGTCAAACATAACTATGCATAAGTGCTGGCTAATGCATGAAGGGCTTAAGACCATAGAACTCTGTTCCTAGACTCAGCTAGGGCACATCCTCTCTTCTTTGTGAGGGAGAAAATGAATCTTCTTCTCTTCCTGTTCGTCACACTCTCTCTCTTCTTGCCATGTAATCCACTAGGCCGGTTGTGTCTGAACAGGATCCAAGTTCAGACTGCATGTTTGAAACTATGTGCTGCATTTTGCACCCTGTGATCTCCTTGCTGCTGCGTGGATTAGCGCATTAACCAGATATTTGGATTTAGTAAGTAAATATTTTAAACTTACTTAAAAGTGTGTGGTCTGTTCATTGCCAGAGGAGTAGAGAGAAAGGGGCAAGTGCTGTAAGGAGACCGGATGTGCAGAAGGGTTTGTTTTATTACATGCTATGCTGCCAGTTAACTCTGAGAGTGTTTTTAACTCTTTCCCACTGGAGGCCCCGTGTTTTGAATCTAGGCGCCCAGCCAATACTTCTGTTAATTATGTTGTGGAGGTGTGTGGGGGGGTGATTAACAAAACCAATCCTCCTGGCAAACTGGGAATATCCCCTCACTCACCCAAGTTTAGAATATTCCACCATTCTTCAGCAGTTTCTTTTTCTTTGAGAAAAATAAGTGACTCACGTAAATGTAAACAAGCTTTAATAATAAACTGAGAGAAAACTGTAAAAAAATAACATAATGAGAGAAACTAAATACAAAAACATGAGGCAAGTCTGGGGCAAGTGGCAAGAAGAGGCAGCTGGTCCCTCTTAACTGACATTCTGAACTGAACACACACTGAAGGGAGGGGCTGATTCTGGAGCATAACCCACAAGCCCCGCCCACCAGATATCAAGCATTCTACTCTTCATATTAGGCCTCAGTATTAATTACTCATGTGTAGGTACGACAGTGCTAGTTCAAGCATGAGGAGCAGAGTCTACCATGACCTTGTGGGGCCACTGTAGACTCCACCTTGATTCTGCCTCTCAGCCTAAACTCCTCTTGCCATGCTCTCGCACTTCCACATTTCTTCACTTTCTTCTGCTGCTGCTTTATTTTATTGGTGGTCCTCCAAAAAATTTTTGTGTTGTTGTTTTTTGCTATGAAGCAAAGTTCAAAGCTGGGTAATCCTTCAACCAAACTATCTGGCAGATTTCTTAACACTGAGAACAAAATTAAAGTCAACTGTACTTAAATGTGGACTTGGGGACTACTTCATTTCAGTGAAGGCAGCTGAAATGTAAAGGTCCAAAACTGACTCCATAAAGAGGAGTCGGCACGTCCTACAGCCAAGATGACATGGCACAGGCTTTGAGTTTGGCCATTTTCTGATTCTTCTTTTAAGGCAACGTGTGAGTCATAAAAAGTCAAACCAAATTATGCTTGAATAGCTGAATCAAGAGGTAAAATAACAATATTCAATTAACTTGGATTTACCCCAAGTTGGCTTGGTATGATGCTTTACAGAGAACTTGTGAATCATTAACATTTGAGTGGTGGTGGTTTATGGTGCCTGGAACATTGCTGGAACTGTATAAATGTTAAATAATAGGAACAGCACTGCTTGTAGCAGAGGCTGTACTATTGGCTGACCAAAACAACCTGCATGCATAAAAATATGTGAAGGGGTGTGTGTGTAGATATGTGCATGTGCATATCTGGGTGAATTAATAGGGAGTGTGCCTCATAGTCTGGATCAGCTGGGACGTATACTGTTACAAGATTTATCTGCGTTCCCGTCACCAAAGCACTCGTTACAATAAGCCCCACTCACTTCAGTGGGTCCTACAGTGGGAGACAACAATGAGGTGGTAGAAAGAATTTACAATGCTGTTCCAGGCATGTTTACTCAGAAGTAAGTTCCACTATGTTCAGTGGAAACTTACTCTTAGGGGATAGGATTGTAGATTAAAATCAATTAAGGAGTTCACTTGAGGGATAGTTCTCTAAAGAAAAGGCTGCCAGGCCACTGAAATTATATCTCATTACAGGATAAAAAGTATTCTAGCGCAAATTACAGTGAAGCCTGCAAAATAAATATTAAAACACACTTTTATTGCTCTGTGAAAATGGGTTGTTTGCAGTACTATTTTCTATACTCTACCTTTACTTAGCAGCAATTTGGATATGGTGAAGGAAGTATGTATCAGACTGCAAATATATAATAACTGGAAGCTATTAAATTGCCTTTTTGTTCTGAGGTAGCTGACCAGAGTTTGGCCTCTTTGGGGCATCAGTTGCAATCTTTTCTCTGCATCATCACAAAAGCTGAACAAAATAATTTCCAAGCCGTTTTCAATTGCATTTTATGTTTCTTCCCATTGCCATGACATTTATTTTTTCACACATGAGATTGTTTGGCTTGTACAAAGGAAATGAATGCTTTTATTCATGGCTCTGTAGTTGAGACCTATGAGACATAGCTCTGCCAAACAAGTTGATATGCATGGTGTTGGTGCGACATCACACTTTGTACCGTTGTGCTGGTGTTGCAGCACACTGGCTGGGATGCTGTGCTCCTGCATTATCAGCAGCCATAGTTGCTGGATGTTACCTGGGACTAAAGAGCCGAAGGAGGGCACATGGTACTTTCTGTCACCAGCCAGGTGTGCTAGGGTCATCAGGAGGCTGCACAAACATAACAGCAAGGGTGAGGCTAACCTGGCATCCTTCAGTCAGAGAAGGAGCTGGAGGGTCTTTGCTTTGCCCCTCTCTGCAAGAAAGAACATTCTGCCCAAACTTCCTGATGCTCAAGGACTGTGTTGCACCACTTCTCCTCAGCTATGTGGTTCTCTGGCCCAAGCATCTGACCTACCTCAATTTCCCTGCACCACCTCCTGTTTCTCACTAAGCCCTGAGCTGGGTTTCTGCTAGGTATTCTCAACTCTCTTTATTTTCGCTGCCATCACAGATACCAAGTATCTGAATGACCCCACCTCTAGGGTAGCCAGTCAAGAGGCCTGTGCGTATGCTGCAACAGTTTAATTGATAACAGAAGTAATAAAAGCTTTGATGGTAATTCAGCGCACAGAAGCGTAAGGTTTCAGTTGTACACTTTTTTGGATTTTACCTTGGTTCATATAAAGACTCCTATCTAGTCTACCCTTCCAAATATACCTAAGTTAAATCCTCCCTCACCATTTAGGCCCAAACCATGACTAGCAACAATGCTGACCCCACTCTATCTCACTAACCCTGCCATAACAAGCCAAACACCCTCTCCCACATCCAATCACCGTTCACTTCCAACTTTCCAAGTACTGTTTCTCCTCTTTCCAAAGGAACACTAATCCTACTTCACCTAATATACTTACCTACACATCTAGCAGATACATACCGTATTGGCCCAAATATAAGCCATACCTGAATATAAGCCGCACCTTTAAAATTCAAGGGGGAGGGGGGAGACAAAAAGACAATACCCGAATATAAGCAGCTCCCTTAAAATTCCATAGGCACTCACACCCATTTTACTGTATATCTGTTTCAGCAGTGATATTGTAAAAGCCAATTTTTGTAAGGTTGCAAATTTAAGCCACACTTTAACTTTTCATGGTCGGAATTTGGAAAAAGGTGAGGCTTATATTCAGGCCAATAAAGTACTATCCCATATCTGTGTACCTTGATTACTCTAATATTTACACAATATCATTTACACATACCTCAGAACACTGCAGACTGCAAAATTAAAAGGATGCATGCTCCAGGCCCTGTCACTAACCAAGACACCCAGGGCCACTGGAACGCTCACCTCCATGCCTCCCGGAAAGATAATATAGTAGGGAGACCAGTTGGGCCCCATTCATCACCCACCTTATGGGAAAAGGGGATACAAGCAAAAGGAAATAATGAACCCCCTCCTGCACTAAAATCATATGTAACATAAGATCCAGCAAGAAATGACAATTGCAATGCTTTCCATGCAAGTAGGCACTTCCTAACGGCTGCAATACGTCCAGAATTTCCTAGAGATAGCTGGGATTTGGTCGTCAGAAGCAGTGTCTGGTCAAAAAACACTGGAGTGTCCTGGAAGTATAGATTTTGGCAATTTCCCCCCTAAAAAAATTGCTCAAAAACTTCTTTTTGTGATTTTGCAAAAAAAAAAAAAAAAAAAAAACAAAACAAAATAAAAGAGAGAGAGAGAGAGAGAAAAGAAAAAAAGTTCAACAACTTTTGTGCTTGGACTTTGACTTTTTGAAATATGGCAACCCTACTTAAACTAAGAAATTCACATATGGACATGCCAAATGAAAAACTAAAGGAATGAAGAGTTGACACCATTGTTTCCCTTCCCCTTTCCTTTTCCCCTTTGCTTTGTGTCTAATAGATTGTGAATTTGTAGGCAGGGACTAACTTATCTTTAAATATATGCAGAGCACTTAGAAAATGTTAGGTGCCTTGCATTTTGAGGGATGGTGGTGATGACAATGAAGCAGTGTAGTGATGGCATGTGTTGCTATCATGTTGCAGAGAAGGGTGTGAAGACATTTGGCCAGGATTGGGACAAGGGCAGGATTGGAGAGGACTTGTTTACATATCCCTGTGGAGGCAGCCTTGTCAGTGTAACCGCATGTATCTACAGTAGCATAGCAGGTTGTACAGCCTTTGCAACATAAAAACTCCTGTACCTTTCAGATGTCAGGTGGAGAGAATCGTAGCAGGTGTACCTTTTCAGACTTCTGTTGTGCTGTGAAATGACAAAGCTGCACCTGCTGAGATTCTCTCTCCTACACAACGGTGAAGGTACAGAGGCTCCTGTCTTGAAAGGCTGGCCATCCCTGTAGTATAATAAGTTGTTATAATGGGAGTGTAGCTACAGCAGCATGATGGATTTGTCCCATTTGCCTTGTACAGGATGCTACACTAGCTATGTCAGCATGTGCCGCTGTCTCTGCAATCGCAGCTCTGTGTATCAGTTGGGCTGGAGTACGAAAGTAGATGGTTGAGGGCACAGCTCCTTAGCCAAGTCAGGTCTGATACCTGCATTACTGGAACAGGGCAGTTCCTGTTTTACTGTGGCTCCATTTAATAAACCATAGCTTGGTGTTACTTGCAAACAAAACCTAAGTTGCTTCTGCTGATTTCTACATCCCGTTTTGGTGGATACCAGCTTTCTTTGCTTTTAATTGTGATCAGTGGATAGATATCTGACACATGAATAGGCCAAATCTCGAGCATACATGCCTAGCTCTTGGGAACCTTTCTTTTCATACTGCAGACTGACCCTTGTGCGCAGAAATAATAATAATAATAATAATAATAATAATAATAATAATAATAATAATAATGGCTTAATGCAGGTGTGGATAACCTTTGCCCCTCCAGATTTTGCTGGATTATAACTGCCATCATCCTTGGCTGTTGGCCATGCTTGCAGGAGCTGATGCGACTTGTAGTTCAGAAACATCTGGCACACCAAAGGTTTTCTATATCTGAATTAACAACAACCACCACCTGGCCTTCACCCTAAGGCACTAGAATGGCTTACAACAATTAAAACACAACCCACTCACAGAAGACACATATCCACATAAACCTTTTGTCATAAGTAAACATCTTTCGCAGGTAATAATGAAGGGCTCTACAATAAATCAAGGGCCACACACAATTAACAAGATATCTGAAAGACAGAATGTCAACAGGTGAAGCTTTCCCCATACCAGTAATAGCATTTCCATATACAGTACTAGAAGAGGCTTAGCCTTTGATTTTCTGCCTGTCACACAGCTGTTAAAAACACGAAAGCCCTGCTCTCCCTTAATGCCAACTCTAAAACATGCTGTGAAGCCCTGGACCTCAATCCTAGCCCCAGCAGCTGCATCACTGAAAACAGATACATACATACATACATACATACATACATGCTGTACATACATACACAAATGTGAAAGGCCATTTTAAGGAATAAATCTGATCTGTAATAACAATGAATCACACACAGAAGTTCACACACAGAAGTCCCTGCTGAATTTGATTTGGTTGCATCATGGTGCATCCATGGTAATCTTGAGAGAAATTAGGTTGAGAGGTCATTATGCCCTAGGCTACCCAGCAAGCTGGCATTGCTGTTTTCAAGTTTTTTTATTATATTTTATTTTAAAATGAGCTGGAATTTGATCCATGATTCTTCAAACCCAACAGTTTTTTTTAAAAAAAAACCCCAGATAACCTTTGAAACATGATTCTGACGAATATGCATCCATATGTGGATTTTTAAAGAGGCATATATTTTCATTTATTTGAATGGCCTTGAGAGAATTAAACCAAGAGTACATTTTATATGAGTTTTCATTTATATGAGGCTTCACAAGGGACACAAAGTATATTTGGATAGCTTGAGCTTTTAAATAACTGTGGTTTGGGGAAATGTTTCTACCAAATTCTATATACCATGACTGAGGAGGATCGTTTACGCCATCTGTGGTATCTGATTATGTGTTTGAATACTGTGTGTGCTGTTTGTCTTACTGTGCTGGCAATAGGTGCGAAGGAAGTATTAGTTACACCACTGATATGACATGAGAGGAATTAGCTCTGTGTTGATTGTGTAACTACTGCTCCTAAGCATGGCAATATTTTTCTTCCACAGAAGGATACAGCTTGGCTTACTTATTTAAATCACCTGAAGCCATCCGCCCTGTAGATTCCAGGTTCATTCTTCTTTGCCTGTGGCACAGTGATCTGGATTTACTGCTAGCAAAATGTCTGTCATGATAGGTGTGAGTGGGTGGGTGTTCACAGAGGCCCTGTATTTTTCAGGAACACAAAGCTGCAATGAGTCAATGCTCAACAATGTGTACATTGTACCTCAACACCTATGAAATCCCTATCATTGAAGTCTGCACCACGTGACAAGGGTGAGGGGATAATTTTGTTTCCAATGCAGATGTTTCCAATCTGTTCCCATAGGAAAGTATAGCAGCCTCAAAGGAACCTGTGGTGATCCCCAAATCTGGTGGTGGTGGGAAAGGTTGGGGCTAGAAAGCAGATTTCATCCCTTTTTGCTGTACTTGTCTCCTGGAGCTCAGTGGGAACCTTTGAAGACCAAGTCAGCACCTATACACAAAGAATCATAGAGTTGGAAGGGACCTTGAAGGACATGTTGTCCAGCCACCTGCTCAGTGCAGGATCTTCAATGCAAAATGCAACTACAACACTCCTGATACATGGCAACTGAGCCTCTGCTTGAAGTACCTCAAGCCAAGGAAAACCCATCATCTCTTAGGGCAGCCTGCTCCTCCACTGAATAGCTCTTACCATTAGAAAGTTTCTCCTAACGCTTAGATGAAATCTGCTTTCCTACCACTCTCCATTGGGACTCATCCTGCTCTATGGAGCAACTGAGAGCAAGCCTGATGCTTCATCTTTGGCATGAGAGCAATTCAGATATTTGAAGATGGCTATTGTGTCTTCTCTAAATTTTACCTTCTTCAGGCTAAACATAGGCAGGTCTTTCACTATTTCCACATAGGCCTTGTTTTCAGCCCCTTCGCTACCCTGATGCCCACCTATCTCTTGATCTTCATAACTTTGCCTCAATTCTATTTCTTGGTCATGCAATCATGGGGTGCAACGCAGGAATTGGCTTTATGCAAAAGATTATTTCTGTATCTCTTTCTGCTTCTTAGCTCGGGTCAGGCATCCAGTGGGCATCATGCCTTCCCATAAATCTGAACCTAGGCTTCCCTCATCTAAATTTAACACCTCAGCACTGCACCAACATTATTGTGTAGGTTAATCTGTGGAGAGAGCTGCCTTGAATCAGGAGTGTGTACTCAAGAACAATTTGCCCATTTCTAGTCCTTTGATTAAATGGGATGAGGGCTTCCTGCGTTCATAGATGCTTTCACTGATGCAAGGGATGAAGCTCTTTGAATTAACCTTTGCAGAGATTTGAACCCACAAGATACCCTCTCTGGCGTAGAGACATTTGTTTCCTAAATGAACAAGTAGAGGAATAGAGCAACAGCGTACAAATCATTTAAAAGGGAAATGAACAATCATTTATAGAAGCAAAACGGCGAAAGTAGCTTTGGGAAGCCAATTCTGCCCGGCTGAATGGGGCTGTGTAATAACCATGTCTAAGTATGAATTGAGTTATTTGCATTAAAGAATGACTGAAGAAAATTGCATAGATGGTTCTTCTCCCCCTCCCCTTTCCTTCTGTTAGAAAGGAAGGAGGTGAAATGTGTGAAAAAAAGGAAGAGCTGCCAAACATAAAGCTCTTTGGGGAGGAAAAAATATTAGACACAAAATGTCTCCAAAATGCATGAATCAACCTTGGTAATGAACTGACTGTCCCCATGCTTGAACTCTATTAATGCCACAGATCAGAAGCACAAAGACTCTGGGGAGAAGGGGGGCATTTTGATTCTCCTTACTGGGAGACAAAGGGTGTGCTTTTTGAGAGTGAAATAAACGTTACCTTTGATTGTCCTGCATTCCTAATCATTCCCAGCCTGCAACCCTGGCCCTATTCACATGCTGCTTGGGTCTCCATTTCCCTGGTGCACTTCCTAATGGATTCCAGAGCTCAGGAATGAGTGATGGACCCTGGCTTGGCATTTCCATCACTGCTTGTTTTTGCATTCATTATCCTTGAGAAACCAGCCCGCCTCATTACGATGTAACTGTCTTGCAGAGGGAGACTGGGAGCTAGCTGGCTCCTTAAGAGCAAAGGAAGAGGCAGGAGGGAGTCTGTTTCCCATGAGATAACATTATCTTTTTATTAAAAGAGTGAATTTAGTGCTGGTGAAAGGCTGGCAGACCCTAGAGGATGAAGTCCTTTATTTAGTCCCGTAACAGATTCAGCCCAGGCAATAGCCACGCTGCTCCTGTCTTTATACTTTAGCCAGGGGGCTCTGATGATTTGCTTCATGCTAGCTTTTCCATCACAGAGATTAATCTCCATGTAAGAAAAAAGTGTTTACTTTGTAATGTATAAACTGGAGTGTGAACTGGCTTTCTTTTGTTCTTTGCTGTGTTTTATGTTCAGAAAAGTCACATAGGCAGCTTCCCTGACCAAAAGGACACTGACACTTTGTTATGAACTAAGCTTGGATCCTAGAACAATAGGCAGGAAGGATCCTAGAATGCAACAACTGATTGGCCTGCAGGGAAAGACCAGTCAGGCTCCAGGAGGGAAGCAGAACCAGCCAATCAGATGGGACTCATTGTGTAAATAATGTATATAAAAGCCTGAGGTTTGGGGGACAATTCAATCACTGTTTTACAAGCCACTTGTTCTCCTGTTCACACATAACGTGATGCATATCCCCCCTCCATGTAGGGCATGGGCAGAAACAAGCATGTGATGTGTCCATGTCGAAGACTGTCTTGAGTGAAGATGCAGAGAAATCAGACTCCATGTCCCTTCAGCGGTACTAACTGAGGGGAGGAAAGGCAGATAGAAGGTTTGTGCCATGGGAAGTACATCTATCAAGACTGATTTTGGACATGTAAAAAAAGTTGGGACTTCAGGAATACAAACTGACTAAACTCTTGAATGCTCCCTTCTAATGCAGGACCTGAAGCAGGAACACTCAAGTACTGTACTCAGACAAAATGGCAGTGTTCACACAACCCTATTCTTCCATTCTGTCTCCATGTAAACTTACCCAGATGTTAATTAGGAATAGATCTGTATGACACATTTTTCATCCCTAACACAGACTTGTTTCCTACTTAATATTGTTAAAGTTTTTTTAAAAAAACAACAACAACATATAAATGAGAAACTAGTTGTGAAATTCTTTCACCATTTCTAAAACAAGATTTCCCTCTGCTCAGTTAAGTCTCTTAATTTTATTGTGGGGGGAGTTAGGAGGCTGGATATGTGCATGAGCTTTATATTGCTTTTTAAATGTCAAGAGAGATGTATATTGCTGTTCCCATAGCTCTGGGATACCATTTAAAATGTCTTTCTGGGTCTTGGGTTGGGTAGGATTCTGGCACTTTCATTTCAATGCAGAACAAGTATTTCCCAATCTTAGAGATCAGGTTTTCTAGCAAAATGACTCTGGAAAAACTAAATAGAAACAAACCACTTCCCATCCATCTAGATTTTAGCTGGCAGAAATCAAAGCAAAACTCATTTCTTATTTTCTAAATTAGACAATTGCCAGTTTAATAACTGGCTGTGATGTTTAGAGCCACATTTTGTTTCAACAATCCTTATGTGATTTGGCCTGTTCTGGTTTTTATCATAGCTCCACTTGAAGAACTGCCTCAGGCAGCAACTTTTGGGGTACTATTTAAGGACAACAAATTGTCAATTAGTTTATTGTTTTACCACCATTACCACCATGGGGGTGGGGAATTTAGTTTTTTCGCCTCAGGCACTCAAATGTCTTGAGCCATCTCTGATATCACCCACATTTTAATGTGAAATTTCCATTACTTGCAGACAAACAACTGATTGGGAATCAGGTTGCCTGAAGAAAAATCCTCCCTCTTATGTTTTCCAGGTTCACAAAATAGCCTTTTGAAAATAATTGCCCCCCCATAGCCCTTTGCAAGATTCTTAGTATTGAAGAAAAATGAGAACTACTGAATGCCAAGTACCTTTGAATAATTTTGTTCTGTATAAACTGTTTAAGAAATGCCACTTTAGTTAAACTGTGGGTGGAAGCAGGTATAATTATCCATGCTATCTAGAGAGGAAATGGTTCTTGGAGCAAAGAGAATGCAACATCCCTCCAGCCAGATGAAAGCAACAAATATATTTAATGTTTCATTGGAGCTGGAACTGTCCAACATAGTTAGAATATTCTACTGAACAGCTTTCTGTAATCTGCTGCCTTCCATATATATTCCACAGCAACTCCTACCAGCTCAAGTCAGCACTGGAAGGTTGCCATAGGGAGAAGGACTGCAGGAATTGGTTATGGTTTTAGTTAATTACTTAGGAGAAGGATCTTATTTACAGAAGATGATCCCCCCTTTATCTGAAAACTCGTATTTATCTGAAGTCAATGTGCAGCCACATAGAATTCTGTGATGCTATAATTACGGGCCTCTTCAGATTGTGTTTCTGCTACACATTTATTGTGTAACAGTTATTAATTTGTCAAGGATAATCCAGACAAGTATCACTCCTTTGTTAGTATATCACATTTTCCCAGTACTCAATGTGGAATAATTTGCTACTGGAAAAAATATTATTTTCTCTTGTTGCCAGCATGTCAAGTATAATAGGAAATGAAATATGGAAGTTAGTTTCATGGGTATCTGTTGAATAGTGACACGGCATTGCCAATGACTGAACACTAGACTTTGTGTCTGTACAGCTTTGTGAATGCAAATAAGAAGAAAACAGAATATTTAAATTTCAGTCTGGGAAGAGAAAGCTGGATGGGTCAGGTAAGCAAAATTTGGAGATTGCATCTTTTTGGGTGGGCGGTTGGGTGTTCACTTAAAAAACAACACACACACTTTTTCAGATCTAAAAAACAAGATTTCATTTTTTAAATCAAAGCCATCAGATTATACATTAAAAGCCCAGGGGTGGGGGTGGAGGTGGGGTGGGGAACATCACTGGCTAGGGTGTAGTAGTACCTCATTTGTATGAGGGCATCCATTCACTGGCTACAGCCTTGCAAATAACCATCGTGAGTTCAGCTCAGTAAATGAATTAAAAATATTTTACCAACTCCTGTAAAGAGATAACATAAGTGTCCATGCTGTTTTCTTGAAATACCTGTTCCTGCCTCATTGTCAGTTCATTGAAGAGGGCAAGTGCCTTCTCCAATGTATGTTACCAGATAAATGACATGGCATTGTGCTTGTCACTGGGGCTCTTGGTTCCTAGAGCAAACAAGGGCTCTGGCTCTTGATGGGCTTCTGTCCTATCCTTGGGAAACATTCTGCAGTGAACCTATGATGGCCAAGTCAGGGCATGCTAGCTGTATGCAACATCTCTGTGTTATACTCAAAGCTTTAATTCCCAGGTTTTGTAAACCCACCCCCAAAACAGGACCTGCTATTCACTATTTAACTATGTCCATTTTCTCCTTGGCTTCTTCATACTGTAAAGAAGGATGAATGTGGAAGTAAATGGCTACCGTTTTGAAAATTTAGGTGTAAACACTTCCTCAGGGCCAATGAATATTGTCTTCATGAAGCTGTTCTTAGCACCCCCTCACCACAATAAGTCAGTGTCAGATCCCTTCCACAGCTACTTTAAACTATATACCTCTCCGTTTCATTAGGCCAAGATGTTTGTTCTTTTATATGAAAAAGGTAATGGCTTTTGAGCTACCAGCAGCCATGTAATCTCAACACAGCCAGAGAACTGAATATAAAAGCTGGTGACGATTTAGCAGCTGAGTTGAACTACCTAACTATATGATCTTATCTGAGTCAGCCATTGGAGGTGCTGTTGTATAAATAAGTCCCCCTGTCTCCCCAATGCTTCTTCAGCTGCCAGCCTCACAGCCTGAGGGATGCCACTTCTCAGAGTTCTGAGGAGCAAAGGTATTTCTTTGATTTAGTTAACCAAATTCACCCTTAAGATTTAAAATTCTACTACTAGCCAGGTCTGTGCTGTGGGAGTTGCCAGGGGCAACCAAAGAATTCACTTTGAGTAGGAAGCACGGGAGGACAGTTGAGGGTGTCAGTTGGTGCTGAAGAAATAAATACACCACATAGGATGGTACAAGAGGAATCATTGTTACTCCTGTTTGGCTCCTGAGAAAATAAAAAAAGACTCAAATTTACACCTGCTTCTGGGGAATGTCTGTCAAAATCTCTGAATTGGCTTACAGAAGAGAAGAAAGAAGCAAATTAGGTGCTGAGCTACTTGAAGAGGGCATGGCCACTAAGAAGTGTAAATATAAATGTGGCTTTGACACCCGTGGGTCCCCTCAGTTGGACTCTCTTGAGCAGGGCCTCATGTCCCCTTGTTTTCAGGTTCTTCCTTAGTAGCTTTTGTTAATCTAAAAGGGCCTTGAACCAGCTGAAGAAGAAAAAGCCAAAGAAATTTAAAACCTTAGATGTTTTAAATAATTAGATGAAAAAGAGACATTTTAGATGTTTCAGAAGAATGGGGGACAATATGAAAATTGGAAGCATCTTGGGAAAGCAGAGACATATGGTAACCTTAAAAATATACCTCAGAAATTCTGATTTCACTGTCAAAACAGGAGTTGTGAGCCTTCTGCAGTGATTAGCTCTTGGCTTTCTGAATAAATTGATCTTGCATCGTTCAAAAGCAAAACTTTAATATGAAATTATCAGATAAGTTTGCCTACTTCCATAGCAACCCAATCATTTTGATAAAGTGTTTTTGGTATATAATCTCAGCAGCAGTCAGCATCATAGTCACAGAAATTCCCCTTTCCCTGCACTGGTGGCATATAGCCAGGAAACTGAAGTGTTTAGAATAATGGTAAGTAATATTTTGTTCCTTTATACAAGCCTGGTTAGGTAAGGGCCTTTGTGTCAGATCCCTCTGGGTGCAGGCAGCAGCCCTCAGTAGCATGAGCAGCAAACTAGATAATTGCTTTGTTGGTTCCCATCCAATAATAATTTGTTTCTTGGGAACAACTTCAAAGCTTAAGCCTAAACTTAAATCCTTCCTTCCTTGCTGGAATTTTGATTTAGTTTTCAATGCTCTGATGAAGCCTTCATTGTAGAACTCAAGGCATTTTTTAAATGCAACATAGAAATAATAAATTCTTCTTATTCCTGGTGGCTCTGTGGTATGAAATACAACAGTTGGAATCTTATCTGTATTACAGAATTTAAATATTATTTACAATTCTAGTTTCAGAAAGGCATTCTAGGCAAACTTCTTTCCTTAAGACTGTACTTCTAACTCTAACTAAAGTATTCCTGACAAAATTGTTTGAGGGAATTTGAACATGTGAACTTCATAATCTCCTTTAAAATTTGCATATCATGGATATAGAGTGTTGGACATGGAAGACGTGGTTTCAGATCCCCATTCAGGCATGAATCTCACTTTCACTCCATCTAACCTCCTGTTAAATCTTTTTGGATTTGTAACTGGAGCCTCCTGGTTTGTGTACTGGTGTTGCTTGTGATGAGTCACTTAAAGCTATATAGTGGAAAAGAAGGACCACTATTGTCCTCTCAGGTTCTAGGAGTGATTCACCATCTCTTAACAACATGTTAGTTCCTCCTTGACCAAGCCTACAAGTCAGACCTCAGGTTCAGCTCCTTGGCAGCTTTGTTTTCAACTTCTCAGCTTCATTGTCCATTTACCTACTTGGTCCTCCTCTATATACCTGTCCCAGCCAACATTTTTGATGGACTACTTGGCTCTGGCTATGAGATCAACTCTGCTCCTAGAATGACTCTCCTGCATTGCTTTAGGCTGCTTTCCTACATTATGCCATAACTCAGGTGCTCCATCCAATTCTGATTCCAGTTGGTGCCAGGATCTTATACTTTCAGCCCTCTTCATTTATAAAATGTGTATACCACTTAGTACAAAAATAAATCTTTAGTTTACATAAGATATAAAAATGAAAAAAGAAGTCACATAAAATACATCAACAGTCAAATAAGGGCTAACCCCCCTAAAAAAACATACAGTAAACTCTATGACCCATCCCTCATGCAGCTAAAGTGAGGATAAAATGTAAATCCTTGAACTCTTTGTATGAAGTGTGAGACACAAATGTGAGGAATAGTCTAAATTCCTCTCCAAATGCAGAACTATGAAACTATGAATTTAGCTCCTACCCTCAAAGACATTGAATAGCTGGGCTCCTCACATCCCCTTGCTCATAGCAAATGTTTTCAAACAAAAAGCTGCATATGCCACACCAACTTCTTATTTGGAATGAGTTTCATTCACAGACTGAGAACCTTTACATTGAGAGTCACTGAATTGAATTAACTCTTGCAGCCTTTCCTAGATCAGCAAAGCTAAACCTCCTGTGGCTTTGCCAAACACCTCCAAGCAAAAATCATTATGTGTTTATTGGAAATGAACATATGAATGAAACAAGTATTCAGTGTAGTGAATCATGACGGAGAGAGAAAAACCACCTGAACTGTCAGATTAAATATGACTGAAAACTTGGTGGCGGCGGCATATGAAACAGACGACTTCAAAACTATTAAAGCATAACCTCCAACCTGAGATAGTTTCACAGGAAGTTGTTGAGTACAATTGGCCACGTCTGACCTAAGCCCATAACATAAAAAGGAAAACAAAAATGCTTTCTGCATGTTTCCCTATTCCTTTAAAAAAAAAAAAGCAAGAAATCTGTGAAAATGTCCCTGTTTCAATATGAGCTTCAGGATTCCTCAGTGTTCATAATCTATATAGTGCACTGACCATAAGATTCAGTTGAGACACTGATCCAATGCTTGGGAAACAGCCCACCTTGATCCAAGGTGCTTTGTAGGCTGCTTGTTTAGGCTGGAGTCCGTCCAAGTCTGCTTCATTTTCTCCCATTCATTATGGTGATGATGGTGAACAGCTGTGTAACTCCCCCCCCCCCTTTGACTGAAGTGGATGAAATTTGCAGGCATACTAGCCCTTCAGTTTAAAGTTTGATTTTTTTAAAAAAGGAATTGTCTATAACTTAAAATTATGTGTGGCATTAGATGAAATTTGCAGGCAAAATCATTTATTCTGAGGGCATGAATCCTGCCAGATTTAAGAAGGATAATTGCTGTGGGTTTTTACTCAATAGTAGCTCTTACAGTTTTGGTGGGCTGCAAAAGGAATAATTTACTCTTCCCAATATTTTGTGGGCAATTGGTCTAAAAATTATAGACATGAGAAAAGCGCCCATAGGAAAGAAACCTGTCAAATTGTTATAAATTGGTCCAGGGGCTTCATATTCCAGGCACTCTAGGTTTTTGCAGGGGTAGAAGTAAAAAAAAGCCTTGCTTTCTGCTGGGTAAAACCATTTGGTGACTTCAAGCTAGACCTTTTGGTCACAAATGGAGTTCTCCCTCTGCCATTTCCTCACCAAGACAGCCTCCCCCAATTTGTGGCCTTCATATATTTTGGACCACAACTCCCATCAGCTCCAGCCAGCAGTTATCATAGATGATGGGAGTTGTATTAAAAAATATTTTGGTCACCACTGGACTGGAGAAGCCTTTCCTGTGGTCTAGGTGGGAAAAAAACATAACCCTGGCTAAGTAGATTGGATTTTAATTTACTTAATTAAATTATTATTATTATGGTAGGGTTTGCATCATCATCACCATCATCATCAAAATAATGTATTTATATACCACCTTTCTTCTAAGTTGGGATTGAAGGTTGCTTGCAGTTAAAAAAACTTTATAAAATACAAAGTTATAAAAACAAACCAGTTAAAAACAATAATTAAAATATATCAGAACACATTTATAACCAGCAATTAAAATACAGTTTGCCCTGACAGCAGCCCAGTGATCAGCACCATACCTTAGTTTTCAAAGGCCTCTCTGAATAGGAAGGTCTTAGCCTGTCAGTGGATAAGAGGGAGCTGATCTGACCTCTCTTAGGAGGCTATTCCACCAAATACTATTACCAGCTACAGAATATTATTATCATAAGCTCTGTGGGGCAGTTGGTGTGTGGCCAGAGGTTGGTCTCATGCCCTTTTTAACATCATAACTGTATAGCTTATTCAGATCACACACACACAAAAACACAGAATGCTACCTAGTGCTGAATTTTTTTAAACAAAGCAGAAATTCATATGGGCAGGGATTAAGCCAATTCTTAATATTATAGCTTGGAATGAGATCTAGCACTCTAGAAAGATTATCTGTATCAACCTGCTCAAGAGTTTCCATTCATTTTTTAAAATGAAAAATGAATGCCTCTTGTTAGCCAGGACATTTCTTAAGATGGATCACAAGTCTGATTCACTATGGCAACTCTTACATTGCTATGTTTAACTTGCTGCAATTCATTCACTCTAGGTAGTTAAATGACAGCGTTTGTTCCCTATTTACTAACACCGTGCCATTATTTTTCGGTTGTCATAGAAAACATGTTATAGGAAGTAGACTCTATTGAACTAACCCTATCAACTGCTCTGTCAGCAGTTCAAGATTTAGGGTGTAGGCCAGCAATTGCTGTGCCTATGTACTGCCTATGGAACAGCTACCTTTTCTAAATGCAGCATAGAAGTGCCGCATGAAGCTGTTGCATAGCTTTTAAGTGAAGGGAGAGGGCCAGGGTGGGTGTGGGATGCAATGTATTGTTAGAAACTAGTTTAATAAGCTTAGCTAAAACCTGGAATTTCCATGTTTGGCACAGTTCAGGGGAACTGCTGCAGCCTGTCTTTTCCCCTGCAATATCCTAAATGTTATGTAAATACTACCATTTATTGAAGGGATGTGGGTAGCACTGTGGTCTTAACCACAGAGCCTACGGCTTCCTGATCAGGTCAGTGATTCGAATCTCCGTGACGGGGCGAGCTCCCGTTGTTCGGCCCCTGCTCCTTCCAACCTAGCAATTCGAAAGCACATCAAAGTGCAAGTAGATAAATAGGTACCACTCTGGCGGGAAGGTAAACGGTGTTTCTGTGCACTGCTCTGGTTTGCCAGAAGCGGCTTAGTCATGCTGGCCACATGACCTGGAAGCTGTCTACAGACAAATGCTGGCTCCCTCAGCCAGTAAAGCGAGATGAGCACTGCAACCCCAGAGTTGTTCGTGATTGAACTTAACGGTCAGGGGTCTCCTTTACCTTTACTTACCATTTATTACTTAATATTCATTAAGAGACTCTGGGACCCTGGCTATAACTGTATTAAAGAGGAAAGAGAGTGAAGGGTGCCTAGCTAGGCAACAGAAGATCCAACTGCTGACACTCAGCAGTTCCTAGGAGGACCAAGTGCTGTGTCTTCTTCCTCCTCCTGCCCTGCCCTTGGACCGTAAAAAGTCCTGCAGTCTTGGGGAAAAGGTGGGCACTGCTATCACCGAATCAAGGCCCCTTCCCACTTTATTACTTTGCCTACAGGGTTCTGGGTACATTGCAAAGCACAGTGCTGATGAGACCCGGCCATTTATTTTTCCTTGAGGTGTGTATCCCTCAAAATCAGGACATGCAAATGTGCATCATAGCCCT
This sequence comes from Podarcis tiliguerta, assembly GCF_965153285.1. Lineage (NCBI taxonomy): Eukaryota > Metazoa > Chordata > Lepidosauria > Squamata > Lacertidae > Podarcis > Podarcis tiliguerta. Next base: position 42,508,060 of record NC_139543.1, on the reverse strand, counting down.
TGTGTCCTGAGTCCTTTAAGTACCTAGAAACACTCCTGCATCGATTGGCATATGTGCTAGAGGCAGTAGAAGCTGTTACAGTGTTCTTGTAGTGCATTTTTTCTTTAATCTATACAAGCTGCTGTGGGGATCCTGCTGGACCTAAAGCTGGGATAGAAAACAAAATACTAAAGACATTCCAGTTTTCATAGGTCATACTGGTGCAACTGGCACACCTAACATTTAGTAGTAGCTTAATAGGACTGCAGCTGCCTGTGTAACATGATGGATGAACTACACTTGCCATGCTTAGGATGCCGATTTCACTGCATGACAATGAGATCTTCTGCGTTTTGTTGTAGCTTGGTGAGTCTTTGTGGGATTATATAGGATGCACTAGATCCCATTCAACAGCAAAAAAAGAAAGAAAGAAAGAAAGAAAGAAAGAAAGAAAGAAAGATGGGAATTTAATGATTTTCACAACAATGTTGGGTCATTTGTTTTTAGATGTTCTTGTTAATGCCCACTCTTTACACTACAATCCAGCCCTCCTGTACACTGGGGTGGCGGGGCAAATAGGTCATTTGGGTGGACCTAGGTGTTGTTCCACCCAGCACTGCAGATCTCTGCTGACCTCTGCCTGTGGAGTGACACCAGCATCACTCTACCAGTATGGAGCTCGCTGCTCTACCCACAAAAGTGCCACCAGTGGAATCCCCGATGGCAGCAGCCCATGAATACCCCTAGTTGTTGTGCCAATTTCCCTGCTCCCTCACTTTCCACCACAGCCATGAATGTGGTGACGGCGGCCCCACTGCCCCATCAAACCCCATAGTTCACCACCTGAAGTTTGGATTGCAAGCTTAACTATTAGGAAGCACTGAAAGTGCTCTGTCCTCTGAAACCCCATATGCATATAGGCCTCCTGGAATTCCTACTCACTTTAGCAGTCTTGATCTCTGTTTCTCTGACTGTGGAATACTCGTATGTTTCAGATTTACAAGAATTGTGTCATTGTCATACTTTGTTTGATAGGTGGATAACAGAGTGGGACTCGGTGATCTGATATACAGGGTACAAGATGGTGTTCCTTTATGACAATGGAATTCATTGCCTCTATGACGTCTAAGTTAGAGAGGAATACTTCATGGTGAGCAAAAAGGGTGTATTATTTATTGGGATAATTTGGAACCTATCATTTTCTTATACCGAGCAAATTAAATTCTGGCCTTTACTTACATCATCCTGTCTATAATGGCACCAATGCATAAGTTTAACGTTTTAGAAAGATGGCTTACTGGACTGTTTTTCATCCGATATTTTCACTTGGGGGCGGTGGCTGCTCTGTAATTTCAACAAGGGCAGGAGGTACCAAACTGTTTTTCTATGAAAAGTTGCCTGAGGCCGAATGGCAAAGACAGCAGATGAATACAGAAAGCTTTGGAAAGATCTTAACTTCTCAGGAACAAGAATATGTGCAGTGATCTGTTTTCAGTGAGAGATCTGTAACCAGTTACTTCAGCTCTAGATTTCCTGCTTCAAGAAGGAAGTCTAGATGACCTACAAGGTCCCTCCAATTCTGTGGTTCCCTGCTCCCTCCTTCATAATGTTCAACCCTCCTCACAACCTGTTTCATTTTCCCATTATCTCCCCTTATCTCTGCTCTCCGCCATTCATCCAGAATCTCTTCATAGCTCAGGTGGTGTGCACACATGTGTAGCCAAGGTGGGGACGGAGGCGCAGCCCCCCCTCGGAATAAGTAAAACAATAGGAATACTTAACTAACTGACCAGTCACGTCAGTTCTGCCCCCCCCCCAAGTCCTGCCCCTCTTACAAAAATCCTGGCTACACCCATTACCAGCTTAAAACACAGCCAAGTTGGTCTCTTAATTCAGATTGAGGTCAGTTGGGTGGGGGGAGAGCACATAAAATGCAGTATTTCATATGAAACAATGAAACAAACAAGTGGGGGGTACATGGCCAAAATCCCCAAGCCTTTCCTCATTAGCATACTGCCCCTAAAGCAGAAACTCAGCCTTCATACATACCCCCTGCCTGTACGGCCAGTCGTGACCGACTCTAGGGTTGCGCGCTCATCTCGCTCAAGAGGCTGGGAGCCGGCGCCGTCCGAAGACACTTCCGGGTCACGTGGCCAGGGTGACGAAGCTGCAACTGGCGAGCCAGCACCAGTGCTGCACATGGAAACGCCGTTCACCTTCCCGCCAGAGCGGTACCTATTTATCTACTTGCACTTAGGGGTGCTTTCAAACTGCTAGGTGGGCAGGAGTTGGGACCGAACGACTGGAGCTCACCCCACCGCGGGGATTCGAACCGCCGACCTTACGATCAGCAAGTCCTAGGCACATACCATACATTAAAAATCTCATGGCTTCCTGCAAATAATTCTGGGAACTGTAGTTTACCCCTCACAGAGCTTCAAACCACAGTACCCTTAACAAACTACAGTTCCCAGGATTATTTGGGAAAAGTTGTGTGCTTTAAATGTATGGTGTGGATGGGGTGGGGCAGAGAGCTGGAACTTTGAACTCACAATTTTTGCAAATGCTGTTTAATTTATTTATTAAAATTCTATACCACCCTTCATTTGAAGATCACAGGGGGGTTTAACAATATAAAAACCACGAAAATATATAGCGTTCTAACAAACAAAAACAACACCCCCACAGTTTAAAAGGCCATCGATTTCAGGTAGAGTAGTTGTTTCTGCAGTCTGGTAATTCTCCTAGCAGTTCAGGAGTGATGGCCCAAATAGATGGTATTTTTCTACTTGTGTACTGGGTTTTTGTTTAGTAAACAGCAGTTGTGTGGTGAGAATCTAGATTAGGGTTGCCATCTTTCAAAAAGTGAAAATCCAGACACAAGTGTTGTTAAGCTTTTCTTCTTTCTTTTCAAAAATGAAGTTTTTGAGCTATTTTAAAGGAGATCCGCCTTAAAAATTGAGACTTCCAACTTCAGTTGCCATACATCCGGATTTCCCCAGACATTTCAGCAATTTCTGCCCAGACACTGCTTCCAACTGCATGATTCCGGCTATGTCCGGGAAATTCTGGACATATGGCAACCCTAAACTAGACAGGGAGTGCAACAGCTGAAGCAGAGTCTTCCTCCAAACCATGGTTCGGATCCAAATCCTTCCAGTTGTTCTTTAGTAAACAAAAAGTCAAGCCCACAATGCCGTTCCTGGCAAGTGTCTGTAAAGTTGTGTGGGCTGCACTTTTCTAACACTATTCCCACAGAGGGCAAAAGCTAATTAATTGTAACTGAAGAGTGAGCTAATCGTTTGTCTAATTCAGCAAGTTTGAAGTATCTCTGAAAGTGGCTAATTGTCAGATGAATATGCACCAGCATTAAAAAACAACCACAACCACTGTGCACTATAATCATACTATAGAAAAATGCCCAACAATCATAAAAGTGATCAAGCTTTAAAACAGCAGCAGTATTCTCCAAACTACCTTTATTCTGCCTACCCTGTTCTGTATGAGTCTCATTTATACTTTCTCAACCCTTTTTGAAAAATCTTAGTATTTTTCTAATCATTCTTTTTTTTGTCAGTTAATTTCATGCATAAATTATAGGTTGCACGACTGAGGTTTTGTTATATCTATTTTCCTTTAAATTTCACCACAAACCTTTTCTTGCAGCCTACTGGTCTTTCTATGCCATTTATTATTATATATATCCTCTTAATCTCATTTTCCTTTTCATCCTAAATTTTCCTGTGGTCAAAGCCCGCAAGCCTTACTCATGCTAATAGCACTAACTCAGTGGTCTACTTTCATAATTGTGGCAGTGGAGCAGTTAGTTGTTAATTTATTTAATAACACCCCCACCCCAGTGCCATAACCCACATAATTTCCTTTAACCATTTTCCTATTATACTTACATACACATTGGTCCTTCTGATATGAATTCAAACCCCTTGCATAGCTATAATGGCTCCTGCCTTTGGAAAGGTAACAATCAAAATGTCTTTCTGCAATTTATTTTATATAATAGCTCTCTCTCTCTCTCTCATACACTCATAAATAAACTTAAAGCAGTTAGGAAAATCAAAATCTTTATGTACTGACTCAGGTTAGGTAATCAGACAGTTATGTAGGGCCAACAGCATGCAATGAGGATCATAATGTGCACCTCATACTTTTGAACACATGAAAATAAAGAAATAAATAACCACACAATAAATATATATATAGGCAATGGAAATGTTGGAAAAAAGAAGTCCAGATTGCTTTACCCTCCTTGAGAAAGCAAAAGTGTAGCTGTGGTTCAGTGTGGCACTCAGAAGACAGGAGCTCCAGGTGTGGAGTAGTGGTGACAGTCAATAATTACAGACCTTGCTGCCTAATAAATATGCCATTGCGGTGATCGCAGGTGTAAATTAAGACATGTCACTGCACACAGTGCAAAAGAGCTTTGTTTTAAAATAATGTCCTAAACTGCTGGACACATATATTGTAAGCCTGTTCTGCCATGGTACTGCAGGGATGTAGTATGTATTCAAAAAACAACAACAACCCCAACCCCCAACACATTATAATTAAGAGTTCTTCTACCCCAACAGCTTCTTCCTTGTTATGGCAAAAGCCCAGGCTTGAAAAGTAGGAGTTGCAGCCCCACCACTAGCCTGTTAAAGAGTGCTTCCTCGCCGCCTTGCCTATTGGGCCTGTCTCATACCTCTTGTCATGAGTTTGCCAGCCCATTCCACTTATTCATCTTTCAGTGAACATCATAATGTTTGAAGGAGAGCTGCATGTTGGTAAGTAAAGTGGGACACATTGGGAGCTATGATTAGTTCTAGCTTTCTGCTTAATGTCTCCATCTTGTTTACAGTGATGGGACCTCCTCTGCACATGTTACAGATGCTTTCTAGGGGGATGTGTGATGACCAAGTGACAACAGTGTCTGCTGTGTCAATTGACCCTGCTGACAATCTGCTTTTGAAAATAGTGACTGAAGGTTATTTAATTATTTCTTTAAAACACAAAGAACTACCCCTGCAGCATGTTCCCCATTTTAGGCTACATCCTGAGTCAATGTCTGTCATAGGTGCCAATTCCCTGGGGCCCTGGGTGCCCGAGCACCCACAAAATTCCCCATGAAGGAAAAAACTGAGCTGGAAACGGAGTTGTTGGACTCTAAAGTTAAAAACTTGCCTAAAATGTATAATTTATTGTTGGAGTGGCATACAAAGGATGAAAGAGTTAAATCTGTGGATGATAGATTGGGCAAGAGATGTGGGTCATAACATAATGTTTGAAGATTGTGAAAGGTTGTGGAGAAAAGGGGTCAAGTTCACTGCATGTATGGTGTTAAAGGAAAATATTATGAAAATGATGTATACAGTGGTACCTCTGGTTACGTACTTAATTTGTTCTGGAGGTCTGTTCTTAACCTGAAACTGTTCTTAACCTGAAGCACCACTTTAGCTAATGGGGCCTCCCGCTGCTGCTGTGCTCCCGCCACGTGATTTCTGTTCTCATCCTGAAGCAAAGTTCTTAACCTGAGATACTATTTCTGGGTTAGTGGAGTCTGTAACCTGAAGCGTATGTAACCTGAAGCGTATGTAACCCGAGGCACCACTGTAGATGGTACTTAACTCCTGTAAAATTAGCAAAGATATATCATAATAGTGATAATCTATGCTGGAAATGTAAAGAAAAAGAAGGTACCTTTTATCATATGTGATGGACCTGCCCCAAGGTGAAAGACTTCTGGGAGAAGATTTATAATGAATTGAAAAAAAATGTTGAAATATACATTTATTAAGAAACCAGAGGCCTTTCTTCTTGGAATAATAGGTTTGGAATTGCCGAAGAAAGATGTAAGATTGTTTTTGTATGCCACAACTGCAGCTAGAATTTTGTTAGCTAAGAATTGGAAAACACAAGAAGTTCCAACAGTGGAGGAATGGCAGATGAAGATGATGGACTTTTCAGAGCTAGCCGACCTGACTGGAAGAGTCCGCGACCAGAAGGAGGAGGAGTACCAGAGGGAATGGATGAAATTTAAAGACTATTTAGTTAAATATGCTAAGATAACTTAACTGGGAATACTTGCAAATACCAGATAGGCTTAGGATTTAAATAGGTGATGTTAGAGAATAAAATGTTTAAAGTCAAAATGAAAAGAAAGAATGATGTTAACTGATTAAGTTAATTTTATGAGAAATTTAGTTTTGGAAAACTGTTACAATGATATACACTGAAATTCAGCCAGGGGGATTAGAGGAAGTCACCTAATAATGTTATGAAGATTAGGTATAGATAAGATTTGTGTTTGTTTTAAAATTTTTGGGAAATCAATAATTTTTTTTTGAAAAAATTAAATTCTCCATGAAGGGGCCAGGCACCCACAAATTTCATTGCCAGGGCCATGCACTCTGCATGGCACCCACGGCCCCAGACACCCACAGTTGTGGGGCTGAGTTGCCACTCCTGGTGTCTGTCTGTTCCTTGTAGCAGGATTCCTTGGAAATGTCCCATCACCTTCTTAGTTTCTGGAAGAAAAAATATTGCCATAACAGAGATCTTGAAAAATGAAATGAGCAAAACCAGAATCAAGACTAAGAACCTTGCCCTCTTAAAAAAGCTTTTGTCTGCCAGGACAAGGAAGGTGCTGCTTTGTTGCCTTGCCTAACTCATGTGGAGTCCTGGTCTGGTGCTAAATAGTTTTCTATTAATTTGCAAACTGAGTGAACCATTCGAGATCCTCTCCAATTGGAAGTTGACCCTTTTGGCCACCCACCCCTCCTTCATAACTGATGGCTTTTGGCCTCTGACTTCATGCGCACACAAATGCGAAGTGCCTGACACGTGTGATTGCGCCGGTGTAACATGTGACACGGTGGAACAGGCACCAAGTGAAAAGGTTTCTCTGTCACCAGAACTTTGGCATATTAAACATTCTATGGCCTTTTAAATGTGTTTGTGGGTGTGGGGGTTATTGGTTTGTTTTCATTTTGTTATATATTTTGTGTTACCATTTTGTATTTTTATGTTGTTAACTGCCCTGTGGTCTTTGGATGAGGGGTGGTACAAGAAAGAAAGAAAGAAAGAAAGAAAGAAGGTGAGCATATGGATGATACCCGTGTGTAGACCTTGGGTCACAAAACATGTTCTATATGTGGGGGAAGCACTTGCGATCTTGGGGGGCTCAATCCTGTACAGAGCTCGGTGTGTCTAAATCTACTGAAAAGAGTGTGTAGCACTGAGGTGTGTGTGTTTGTGTGTACTGGAAATCTCAGGGGCCTGTGTGAACCCATCCCATAGTCACAGGCACCCAGTTATGCTGATTAGAGACTGGTTGGCAGGTGAACTTTCTGCACCTTTGAAGTGCATATTATGGATGAAGGTGGAATTCCTATATAGTCAGTGATTTTGAGTGTGCAGCCCTACAGACTATGAAGGGATGGCAGTTACTTTTGTTTAACTAATATGGTCTACATGGATTTCTTGTTTTTATCTTGTTTTATTGCGTGAACCGCCTTGAGACCTGCAGATGAAGGGTGGTATACAAAGTTAATAAATAATGGTAATAATACAATCCAGAGGTGTGGGAAGAAGTTTTCCACAGGTGTGAGGATGCTCAGATCCAGAGCTCTTTTGCCTAAATGCTACTGCTATGTTTCATTTGGGGAGAGTTGAACCTCCGTGTGGGGAAGGGGCCTGAGTCTTTTCAGCTTTATTCCCCACCACTTGGCTACTTAATTTTGAGGGTGGCCATGAATGTGCCGCCCTTAATTTTAGAATAGCCGCCTGGGTCTCCTGCTGGCCTCCCCACCGCCCGCCTTTCTTCACCGATCTCGGGATCGGCGCTAGGGAAGCTCCACGGGGAAGGAAGACAAGAAGGAAAACCTCAGTGAGGCTCTTTCCTCGCCAACAACCTGAGAAGCTCTCTAGAAGGGAAGTTTTCTCCGGGATGGCGAGCGGAGGCCCAGCCTGGCTGAGGTCACCGATTGCCCCCCAATCCCGCTCGCTGGCGCCGCTCGCGGTTCTCCGCTGTCGCCAGTAGGAGGCGCTGAGAGGCTGGGCGAAGCCGGCGCTTCTGCCCTCGGGCTACGTGACGTTGGCAGCTGTCTCAGCCAGTGGCTCAGCAAGCGAGGCGAGGAAGCCAGGCCCAGAAGAAGAAATGCCTCCTCCGCCTCCATTTCGAGGCTGAACGCGCGCGCGCGCGCACACACACACACGCGCACACACTTGTACAGAACCAGATTCATTGCGTGGATGCGTGTGAATGCTGGAGACTTCGTAGGCGGGCGCCTGGGAGAGTGACCCTCCCCGGCCCACCGCCCCAGCTCCCCCCTTGGGTCCCCAGGAGCATTTTGCCTTGCGCCCCAGAGAGTGCACCTTACGTGAGACGTGGCTCCTTGGTTCCTCCCACCCCACCTCCTCCTCTCTTCTCTCTCTCTCTCTCGCCATGGTTTTCACCTTCCTTTCCTTTCACCACCAGCAACACCTCCGAGGAATTCCGTGGGATTAATTTTTCCTGTTATTTATGATTGCAGAGGAGGACGATGCGCGCGGGCATCTCTTCCGGATTGCGCTGAGCCGCGATCGCTCGCCCGTTCCGAGAAGACCCCGCGTGTGAGCTGCGCGGACCCGAGCGTGGTCCATCTGCACTGGCCCTCTGCCCCCCTCCCCAAAAGGAGGAGAGAGAGAGAGAGAAAGGGGGAGTGAGTGGGGGGAAGGAAAAAGAAAACCACACACCCACCCCAGCCCAGGCAGCTCTCCCGCGGACTTGCCAGTTGTTGCTCGTGGGAAGAGGCTCTTGCCGGTACGTAATGGGCTCTTCTCCTCTAGCGCACGATGGCTCGTTGCCTTTTCAGCTGGGATTGGGAAGACCGTGCCCTAAGCAGCCCGTGTCTCGATCCGCCTCCCCTGCATGCAACAACGCCTAGCTAACAGGTAACCGATGGACGGCGGGGAAGGGGCTGCCGGAGATGAAGCTGCTGCTGCTGCTGCTGCCATTGCTCCCGTAGACACACGTTGCAGGTGATGGGCGCTGGGCAGCAGCCCCGCGTGCCCGCCAGCGGCGCGTGTGCATCTCCCCGCCACCTTCCCAGAGCAGCCAAATGCAGCCTCGCTGCTCAGCCCGGAGACCCCCGCCCGCCCGCCCGCCTCCCATTCATTCATTCCTCCATTCATTCCCGGGGGTTGGGGGTGGCGGTGGGTTGAGGAGGAGGGGTGGGGGGTGGGGAAGCGACCGCCGACATGTCAGCAGCAATGCAGATGGGGTTGGGAACGGCACTTGCTCGCCAGCGAAATGCTCCTCGCGAGTGGGGGGCTGGCTGTCGTGCGCACGCGCTCGTGTGTACGTGTGTGTGTGTGTGCGCGCGTTACGGGGTTCCTTCTCTCGGTGGTTTCTCGCTCGCCCGTTTCTCCAGTTCGCCTCGGTGCCCGTCCCAGCAACGGCACAGCTAGAGCATCTCTGAAATATTTATAGAGCCGTGCCAGCTGTTGGCCATTCCTTTAGTGGGGGCTGATGTGGGGAAATGCGTTTTCCTTGCCATTCTTGGAAACGTGCTAGTGCCTCGCTACGGGAGCGATTCGGTCTTTCTCGCAGCCAGCTCAATACCGACCCTCTCCCCCTTTTTTCCTTTTCAGGAGGGGACGCCTGGGGAATAATCATGCTTCTCAGAGGACCAGCACCGACATCCGCGACAGCCAGAGCCAGCCCCTTCTACTAGGGCTCACAGGAATATATATTTATATATTCTATTGTATTATCTGCATCCTTAGAAGAACCATCACGATTTGGTGTGTTTTTTTTAATGATCTCTATGGATCCTGCATTTTATGACCCTCCTCTCCACACGGTCTGATTCATCTTCGAAGCCGATCTCTCTCTCCCTCCCTCTCTCAACCTCGTTTTACATTTGCACCGCTTCAAGACACAAAGATTGCCAAAGCCGAGCCTTCTTGCAAGAAAAAGATTTTTCTCCCCCTCCAATTAGAAACATATTGCATCGCCCCCTCCCCATTTGCTCCCCAAACCTCATTCTTCTTATGTGGATATGCAAGCAAGAAGAGGAGACTGGATACTCCCAACATGCTCACTCCCTTAATCTGTCCGCCTAGAGGTTCTGCTTCTACAAACCAAGGTAGGAGGGGGGGAAAGGACTTCGCCTCTCTCTTTCTTTGCAGGAAAGGTGAAGAGGGGGTGGCGGGGGTGGGGGTGGGGGAGAGAAAATCTGCCGTGGAAAAGTAGCAACTCATGTTTAGGGGCTCATTTGTACGAATGGCACGAACCACCCGCCCAGCAGCAGTAGCTCAAGCTCACAAAAGAGCCAGCCATGCTGTTCGGAGAGCAGGTACAATTTTAAGATGGGGAGCAGTGCAGACATGTTGATTCCTCCTTCGCTTGGCTCCTCAGATGAGATGGAGCAAAAGGAGGCAAGCAGCCGCCACCCCCCCCCGCAGCTTCCCGCCTGTCACGACGGTGTCGCGGCTCCTCTGGCGCTTGCAAAGGGGGTGGAGGGGGGGTGGGGCAGGAGGCAGGTGTCTAGGACAGGATCAAGATGGACTTGCCTCTCCCCCTGCATGCCCGAGTCCCCTGGCCTTGGCGAGCCGCTGGGGCAGCCGCCTCCTCGCCCTCCCCCGGCGGCCAATCGAAGTGTGCAACATGGTAGTGGGCTGGCAAGATGGTGCATTCAGTCTGGCTGGAGCGTGGCAGGCAGCGGTGGCAGCAGCGGCAGCAGGCCCCGGAGCGCGGGGGGAGGCCTGATGCAGCGAGGCGGCTTCTCCCGGGATGGGCTGCTGGCCACTGGCCGCCAGGGGGCTTGCCCTCAAGAGAAGGGGCAGGAGCAGGCGGCCCAGGGAGTGGGCAGGTGCAGGAGGGCTGCTCCACGTCCAAGCCCGCCAGGAGATAGGCTGCAAAAACCCACTGCATGCTTGGATGGTCTTATTTATTTATTTGAAGCTGCTTCGGGTTTGCATTTCTGGCTGGTGGTTTTCATCCCCGAGGTCTCCGTCTTCTTCCACCCCTCCTCTCTGATCGAGCCATGCAGCCTCTCTCTCTTTCTCTTCCCCCACCCACCCACTTCACACACGCGTTCGCGAGCGAACTGCTCCTCGCTAGATGCAAAATGGCTCTCTGGCTGCTCGGCGGTGCCTACGCGACACACATCCCCCCAGTGTAGGCACGAGAGAAATTGGACGTGCTCGTTTTCCGTAAGATGGTGGCAAGACAAAGGAGGACGGGCTCTCTCGCGAGTGGGTGTGGATGGCGAGGCGCTGCTGTTGCTGCCTGAGGAGAAACGCCAGCCAGGGCGTTCATTTGAGTCGCCATCCAGCCGAGGGGGCTGCCCTCTCCTCCGCTTCGGTTGCCCCTCGGGACCGGTCCTGGGACCCCGCTTCCTCGGGCCCCTATGCCTCCTTCCACCCCACCCCAGCGGCTCAGAGGGGCTTTTTCTATGGCCACCTTCGGAGCGGGGGTGGAAAGGAGTGAACTTCCAGGCCCCTCTGGCTCGCCTCCCAGAGGGGCTCCCTCGGGCTCCCTGCCCGCGGCCCCCCGCCGACCTCCCCGCGCTGCCCACGTTCCCCGCAGCCGCGAGAGGCTGCTCGCATTCCGAGGCGGGGGGGGGGGGGGAGAGGCGGGGAATCACGGCTGCCGCCAACGGCGAAGCCGGCAGCGTGCAGCAAGGGACGGCGCTGGGCCCGGTGGCCTGGCTCCGTCCGCGCCTACCACACCCCCTCGGGCTGCCTGTGGGCGAGACGGGTGGCGAAGGACCGCGCGGGGTGAGGCGCGCGGCGGAGGCTGCCGCGACTCTTGGCGCCCCCGAGGGGAGCGGAGGCTCCTTCCTCCTCCTCGGTCCCCCGGGAGCGTTGGGCAGACGGGCGGCGGGGCCAGGAGACGGAGCGCGGCTCCTCCGGCGCTCTTCTCCCGTCCCCGGCTCCGCGCCCGACCCTTGGGGGCGAGGGAGGGAGGGGCGGGGGCGAGGGAGGATCCCCCTCCCGCCACGTTTGCCTGGCACGTCTATAAATAGCTCAGGATCTCGGTGACATCGGCCTGCGTCCCCCTCGCCGCCGCGAGTGGGAGTCTAAAGTTTACCTGCGCGGGGAGAGAGCGCGGGCGGGCGTGTGCGCGAGGGGCGGGGCCCGCGTGCCGCCGGGGCAGAGGGGGCGTGGCTAGCTGCCTCGGAAAGGGCGGGGCTCCCTCCCTCCGCTCGGGCAGGTGTGCGCGCTGCTCGCGGGGCTGCTGCTTGTGCTGCTGCTGCTGTCGGGCGCCTCCTTCCCTCCTCCCCTGCCTTGCGGCACTGCTTCGGCGCCAGGGGACCGGGGTTGGACCCGTGCCCTCGTCCCGCCCTTCGGGCTTTCCCGCCAAGAAGCGTTCGAGGCTGGCGGGACGGAGCGGACTGCCGAGCGCTTGGCGGGATCGTAGAAGCGCCGGCTTGTCTTTCCCACGCCCCCTTCGCCGAGGGCACCTCGACTCCGGAGAGATCCCTTCCTTAGGATCGCTGCGGAGCGCGGGGCGCGGACATGAGAGCGCAGCACGCCCCGGGAAGGATCGGACGCTTTTCGTCTTTTGCTCGAGGGCACGCAGGCCGCGCATGGGGCAGGCAGGCAGGCGGGGCTGGGCAGCGCTGCGGAGATCCCGCGCAGTGGCCGCCGCGCCGGGCGGCGGATGGGTGGCCTCGAGCGATGCGCTTGCCTTGCGGAGAACTTTCCTCGATGCACCTGAGCTGCTCCTTCGGTTCTCCAGTGATTCTCGGTTGCGTTTCGCTCCTCATTCCAATGCACGAATGTAGACGTTTCGATGAGGCGCTTAAAATATAGTTTGGAGCTCTCTCCTATTATTTGTGTCATAGGAAGTGAATGTGGCGTGAGAAGTTTAGAACGCAGAAAGGAAACTGGATGCACATTCTTACCAAGGTCTGAGTTTTAGATTCAATGCAAACTTATTTAAGCTTCACGTGTGAAAATATCCCTATATGTGATTAGAATGCAGGTTGCCAGTGGTCATAGGACACTTAATGCACCTTTCCCCACATCTTCACAAACTGGAATGGACACACAGTTTTAAAACTGGCCTTTCCTGCTTTCTATCTCCATCAGTAGCAATCACCTATTCAGGCAAATAGGATAGGAAGGCTGAAATGCAAATTGTGCATCATGAGAGCTAATGTCACTCACTAGGATTCTCTTCTGCTTTGCTTTAATAATGCTCACAAATGATGCATTGGAAGGAATCCGATTGAAAGGTATCCAGAGCCTCATTTGTGAAAATGCCATTAGCCTCTAAATTCTCCAGTTCCAAAGCAGTCCAAACATAGGGATGGATGAAAGCAAGGGAAGGGGAGCAGCAGCTCCAGGTCTTCTGTACTCAGGCGCACAGTTTGACTTCAGTTTTCTTCAAACATTGATTAAATGTATTTTCAGCCACCTCTTTAATCTATTCTACTTCATGCCACCACTATTTGCTACTTCTCTTGCTTGAATCAGTGCACAAGTAGTACAATCAACCAACAACAGAATACATCGAACAAAATGTAGGCCTCTCAAATCACAGTATGGTTCCTGAATAGCTTGGGCAACTTGGCTATGTGGGAAAAGCATACAAAGCCACTTCTATCCTTGGATCTGGAATAATCTGGTTAATAATCTGGACCTTTGTTCTCTTCCCATTCCAATTCATTAGATGCCTGCTGTTAATTTGGTATGTGGGTTGGTGAACTTCAAAGAGGCTTCAAAACGTAAGAGCTCTGCTGAATCAGACTAAAGTCCCAGCTTGTCCAAAAGTGTATTCCCACAGTGGCCAATCAGGTGCCTATGCTAATCCCACAAGCAGGACATTACTGCAACTTCACTGTCCCACTCATGATCCCCCAAAGTTTGCATTCACACGCATACAGAGGCTGATACCTGAACTATGAATGCCATTATTGGGACTGATAGCCACTGATAGCCTAATCCTCCATGAATTTGTCTACTTCCCTGTTAAAGCAGCCCAAGTTGGATGCCATTGCAACATGTTAGAGAAAACAGATGGGGTTAGGACTGCAGTAAAATTACGAACTAACTTGTACAAAGTCTGACTGGTGACAGAAAATGGGCAGGCAGATTAGGAAGTGAATGGTAAAGCAATGGCAAAGGAGTGGCAGATATCTGTGGAAGGTCAAGGTGGGAGGTGTGACCCTATAGTTAGCTGTGACTGCATTAAAAATGACAGCATAATTACCTGTTCATTCACAGTGAGAGATACAAGCATACACATATTGATAGGCATAAACTTCAGATGTTATGTAGAATAAACAAACACAATGTGATACACATACATTCAGATGTATACACACACATTATTCCTGGGACATATTCACCACATAGATAAAGAACACACCAACCATGATAGGTAGATGAAAATATGGAATACACATCATGCAACATTATCATGAATCCCCTCTTGCATACTGACAGAAGAAGACACAAAAAGAAATATACACTGATCCATGCAGTCATAGGTGAAGATGATTAATTCCCGAAGTGACCATATGTAAATATAATAGCTATTAAATCCAAGGCCAGGTTTGAAATATGTGACGTAATTGCCTTTGAATCTGCAGCATTTTTACAGTGATTACTGGAAGTTGTTACAGGACATTTTTTCTATGCAGAGATCTCAATGTAGTAACAACCACACAATCTCTGGCACCCATTTATACATACTGTATAAACTACTTGTTTAGTTTGCCGTGTTTCGACATGTTGCAAGCAGCTTCCAAAAACTGAAAAATAGATACTTGTGAATTCTTTGGGTCTACACATTTTTTTTCAGTAGATGCAGATTATTTCTATATCAGAAAAATCCCATCCGTGAAGTGGTCTTCAGACAGAAGCCCCATGTAACCTGGAGTAGAGATAAATCCTACTCCAAATGGATGTGTCTTTCAGGGAAATTTGAGCTGTAGCAGCTCTCATTTTAGAAATCAGGGCTGCAATCCTCTGCACGCTTGGTAGCAATCCCTATTGGACTCTAGGATTTATTTGCATGTGAACATGCAGAGAGTTCTGTGCTGCAGGATTAGTACAGCAATGCATATCATAAACAGTATCACACAAAAAACCACACATAGATAGCACAAATCTAAAAAGTGCACAGAAATTAAAAGAAAAATAGAAAAATGGTGACTATTGTTGCATCTGCTTCCCTGGAAGACCTTTTAACTGCAACGCTAAAAATCACATTAATTACCTCCATATTTTCCCATAATGAAAGAAAGAACCATTAAAATAATGTTCAAATTAAAATATGTGATGCTGACACACATACATTTTAGTTTATGTACATGCAGTCAGAGTGTGTATATATTTTTACCGGCCAACCCAGTCTTTCCTGAGCGGTGCACAAGATTTCAGGGGTCCTGGCACTTAACCGGGCTTTGTGTTTCCTTCGGAAAGGAGGCACAACGGAGGCTGTAGTGTATTTATGAAATATGGTTTATTTACACCTGAGTCTACTACTGAAGGAGTTTCCAGCATTCACACCTCAGGAGGGGCTTGCTTCCTGCAGGAGCACCGCATTGGATTAAAAGGCACCCAAAGCACCACCTCTGTGTATCTCTTCCAGCTTGCCTCTGCCAGCGCTCAAAGTTCTCCTCCTGCCTGGCTTTTCAAATTTTAAAAGGCCTCTTATTATTTTTTTTTTTAAAAAGACTACAATTTCCCCTTCAGTCTACCATCACTGTGCACTTGGAACTCCCCCCCCCCCAAGCTTACATCATCAAACACTGAAATCCTAAACTTGGCCATTTTATCTGTGCTCCATCCCCTCACGGGAGGAGGGGCTCATACTCTTCTGCTTCAGCATAGGGTAACTGTGTCAGTCACCCATTGCCTTCCTTTTACTGCATTATGGTTCTTCTCCCCAGGTAATTCCTGGCTAGGAAACTGATTCAGCCTGCATTTCTACACTGCTGTCTCACACCTGGGTGAAGACTTCAAGCATTTAGTAATCTACATTTACTAACTTATGAAATTGTTGGTACCCGGGACTTTTAGGGGACTCTACTCCCCACAACTAATATCAATATATACACACTGGGAACTATTGTGTATCAAAAATTCTCATTTAGCTATGGAGTTGTAAGGTCCACTTCACATATCAACATTTTCTGACAGAGATAACCAGCATCTAGGGGAAATGTTGTTAACATGTAGAGCTTATATTCACATACACACACACACACAACTTGTCGGGTACGATGACCTGCATTCCATGCCCCATCTTACATACATGGTTCTGTAGCTGATGGGCTCCGTGTGAAACTTATTCGCATCCTAATGAGCCAGCCTTGGCCACTGCAGTGCGTGCTTTCCTCAACGCGCCTGCTCCGAAGTGTGGGCCACCGAGTTCAGTAGAACTTACTCCCGGGCAATTGTGCATATAGGATTGCAGCTGGGTACTCCTTGGAGGCAGCGCACGCGTATAAATACCCCGAAGAGACCCCCAAAGCCACACAGCGGGCGCCTTCTGCGGGCTGGCGGCCACGCACGGCTTCCCTCTGGCCCAGGAGTCTCGCTTTTCCTTTCCCAGACGAGGCGGACCAAGCGAGGCCTCTTTGCCGTGGTTCCCCGTCTACCCCAAGGCTATACATGTCTGTCCTGGCAAACCTGGCCTCGCCCAACCCCTTTCGTCCAGGCCCGGCCAGCAAGCAGGCGTTCGCGAACCGCCACGAGCCCCGGGCCGAGCCTGCGCGCGCTCTGCGCACCTCTGCTCGCCCCGCCTGTTGCCGCTGGAGGCACGTGCCTAGCGGGAGAGCGCGCGCGCAGGCGCGTGTCAGCCGCAGTAGGGCAACGGCGCCTCCGAGCAGCGCTGTTGCGGCTGGGCACGTGCGCAGTGCCAGGCCTTCCTGTGGCGACGACCAGCGTCTCCCCGAGGGGCTTCTTCCCCATCCCGCTCTTGGGTTTCGTCCCCTCACGCTATTGTCTTCCGCGCGCGCGTTTCCACTTCGTCAGGTCCACCAACTCCTCGTTTCTTTTTCCTGTATCGAGTATAGCCGTGCCTTACCTGCCGACAGTACCTTAACATTTATTACACGCTGCTGAGGCGCCCGCAAATCCTTCAGAAGAAGGTGAGGGCGATTAATCAGAACTCGTTTCCTTCCACACCTGACCTTTCCCGCCTCCTTCAGGGCCTGCCCAGAGTCCGCTCCCTGCAGCGCATGCTGCGCCACCGACTGCCATACCTCAAGGGGATCGCAAGGCGGTAGCAGCGCACACGCCTCGCCTTCCCAAACCGCTTCCTCAGTACTGTTCTCTCTCTCTCTCTCTCTCTCTCTCTCACACACACACTCGTGCGCGCCACCCTTCTGTGCACACTTACCACTCCCCTCTCCCTCTTATACACATTTAATGCTGATTAAAAGCAACAAAATACCCTCTAGCGCCTTAAGGACTAACGCCGATTAGTTAAAACACAATCTCCCCCGTTTGAGAGGTGGCTAAATAGTAGCAGAAAATATTAACAGAATTTGATTTCATGTTATACATGGGGATGGCAGTAATTCGAATCCCTATGACTTGTGAGTAGGGGACGAGGGCAGTGATCCCTTAGACTGGATTCATTAATCTGAAATAATAAGGCACGTATGCGGCCTGCCTCAGCTGTCCAAATCTGCCCCCCCGGCTTCTGCCTTCCCACCCCACTCCTCTCCCATATCCAGAGCTGCCTGTCCTTGGCATTTCACCTCCGCACTCGCAGCAGACTCAACCTGCCCATCTAGCAGCCGGGGAAAAACTCTGTCAGCAACCTGAGCGGCACAGTTCCCCTCTCGTGCCTTTGTCCGGATTGCTTCATTTCTTTATCGCCTCTATAAAGAGGAAAGCGGCTGCCGGCTAATCCGCCTCTGCTCAGTGAGACCGAGTGAGCTGGCCGCAGCCCAGGCAAACGGCTCCACCTGCTAGCAGGCTGTGAATGTGAGCAGAGGCTTCTTCAGTCACTGGAACAGTGAAGTTCAGGGGAATCTGCTGTCTGAGCTGCTTGCTTGCTCCCTGGGATGATCGTGGACTCAAGAGACCAGGCAGAGGGATGTTGAAACCATTGGCTGTCTTCATGATCAGGAGTTCATTGATGAGGAAATAACAGCACTTCGGTCCATGCTGAACTGTGAGATTTTACTTTCTTGCAAGCTTTTCTTCATTTCCCTTTCCGTTTACTTTATAGCAGGAGTCCTCACGACTCTCTGCAGCAGCACTGATTTGTGGAAGCCATTGCATATCTGATGCAAGCTGCCCTGGGTTGGTTGCACATACGCAACCTGCACAATGTGCATGCTCAACCTGCATACTCAACCTGCCATGCGCATGCATGGCAGTACTTGTTAGAAGTTGTATTGTGAAGTACAATCCTTCTTAGACAGGAGTTGGCACAAACTCTTGTTTTTTGACCCTTGGCAATAAGGTGGAGGAGGGATGGAGAGCACACGACTTGTTACTAGGGAAGCAATAAGTTTGGGAAAATATCCAGTGACACCCCCTTCACTCCTGCAGCACTAACAAGCAACTCAGGATATGGGGAATGCATACACATCCTTTTGTTTTAATTGTTAGAGGAAAAATCTTCTGGCATTTTTGGTCCAGTCAAGACAATTAGAAGCAGTGGATCATGTTGAATCCATCACTGCCCTATAACAGCTTGTGCTTTTAAAGCAAAGCCTTATAACATTTGTACGTATTCAATTTGTAGTACAAATAATGGCGTGAATGTTTTATGTTTCTGCTTGTCTTTTGGGAAGTGCAGGACAGATTGGTATCAAAGTCAAGTTTAAGGATAGATTTTAAATTATGCTAGCCCATGCAGTTAATAAAGGAAAACACAACAGATTTCCAGAAAACATACGAAATGGTCAGTTGTAACCATGCATATTTAGGAATGATGCACATGCTAGTCACATCATCTCAGGAAATACGATAGAGTTTTGTTTCCCTTGGATGAAAATTCTTTGTTTGTTTGTTTTTACTTACAAGCAGAAGCTATTGGAACCAGGCCAACTCCTAAAAGCAGCAGTCAGCTCCCCAATATCTGTACATCACATTGCCAGAGAGAGCTCTTTCACCCAAGTTAACAGCTCTTAAAAACTCTTTTCCCCCTCCTGTTTAAACTAATTTTAACCTGTCTCCAAACCATTTCTCTACCCCATACACCATATGCAGGGTGTTATCCTAAACTCTGATAGCATCACATTTCAAAACCTGGAGAAAGATTTCCAGGTATCAGGAAGTCACCCCAGCCAGATGGGTGGGGTATAGATAAATCATCATCATCATCTCTTTTTATTGTTTTCTATTGATTCAGTAACAGCTGCTTCTCCTGACCTTAACAAGCTATCAGGTTAACAATGGATGCTGTAACAGGTGAAATTAAAAAAAAAGACGGGATTCCTGACCTAAAAGGAAAAAAGCCAATAGCAATGCCAGTGGAACTAATTTTATGTTCTCTGACTCAAAATTCATTTCTTTTATTTTTGCTTCATTCAGGGATAGGGAGCCTGTGAGTATCCGGATGTTGTTGGATTCCAACTCCCATCAGGCCCAGCTAGCATCATCAGTGTTCAGGGATGATGTGAGCTGTAGTCCAGCAGCATCTGAAGGACCAGATGCCCTTGCCCCTGGCTTAGAGCTACCATTTCAAAAATCCAGGCCTGGTTGTGATTTCCTATAACTTGTTTTTTTTAATTGAACTAAATAAAAATAAAGAACAGGTATACTACAACATTATAAAATCTAACAATTACAATTCCATATATTATTATCTAAAGTATACATATTATTATTATCCATATATATATATATATATATATCCCACTATATTTTGTATAAATGCATTCCAGATGTCACTATACTTGTCCATGCAAAGTCTACGTCTATAAGCAATCCCTTCATAAGTTGCAAGTGTAGTCATATCTTCAATTCATTGATTAAATGGAGTTGTACACTTACCCATTCAGTGCACCAGTAGTCTTTTGGCCATAGTAAGGGCATGAAGAATCCATTTACATTTTCCAGTTGTCAGATTCTATATAGTAGGCATGTAGTTCAAAATATTTTCCTCTGAAAAATGTATTCCCCCCCCCACAGTCATATTTATATAATAAACTACTTTCTCCCAAAACTTATTAAATTTTAATAAGTGATTTCATGTAACTTGTGGAATAGCTGTATTAAAAAATGTGTGTATGAAGCTCCATTGTGACCAATAATAAATGAAATAGAATTATAGAGTTGGAAGGGACCACCAGGGTCATCTAGTCCAACCTCCTGCAATAATTGTTGGGAAATGAAAAAACAACAACCCACATTAGGTTTTATGAGGGTGGCAAATGTTATTGCGGCCTAAATGATTATCTTGGAAGGGCATCACCTGCACTGGGAAATACATTATCCTGGCTTCTGCATTAATATTTTCTTGTGGTTCCACATGCTTATGTAAAACCTTTAAAAACAAACAAACACCCTGCCATAATTCTTAGTCTTCAGGTGCAACAGATACAATATTGTTCACATTAGGTGGTTTGGGGCAAGTCACAACCTCCAACTCCAATGTGCCATAGAGGATTATTTTGATTTCCTCTGTGTGTGAGAGATATATATATATACATACACACACAATGGCTGTTAGGAGTGTCAGTAAAAGCTGTTAAATATTTTTAATGTTTCCCTCTACTTAAAAACAGTTTGGTACCATCCATTAGCTTGTTACAATCTATTTCCTAGATATCCTATGCAGAAAGTTGCTACAGATATGGGCAGTTTCTTGTATGGAAACCCTGTGTTTCATAATTAATATTTGCTCAAATATTCCTTCTGATTATTCTATACTTTCTGTTTTTGTAACAATGGAGCTCTCCAGCATTGTACTAAAAGCAAACAGAAAACAGTTTGCTCTGATCATTTGTCTGCAACGCAGACTTCATTAGGAAATGTTCATGGACTATGGAAGAAAGGTAAATCTTATTTCCATTTCCACAAGTAACTATTTCAGGGAAAGTGCCAACTCAACTGGCTCAGTCTGAGGAAGACTTGCTACAGTGCACAAATGGTCATTTTAACTACTTTTCTCTCAAAGAAAGGAGAGGAGGCTGTGATTTGAAAGAGAAATCTGACTCCAAACTATGCAACTAAGGATGCAAACCTGTGCATGTTTACATTGGGAGTAGATCCTAATGAACTCACAAGTGAGACTTACTTTCAAGTAAACATGTGCACACAACAATGCAAACATATGTAAGACTGTTCAGCTGTTTTCCTAAGTACAATGGCAATAAAATTTATGGGATTAGGGTGCACAGTGAGAAACACCCTGGTTCTATATAACAGCTCAATTTCTGATCTTTTCTACCTACAGTTTGTATAAAGTAAACATGTTAATATTTATTTCTGTAGTAAGCATTAAGAGCAGTACCGCTTAATGCTTACTAGGAATGAAAAGCATAAACACAAGGAAGTTCTTGACTGACAGTTTCTTTCTATGAAAACTGAAATTCCTAGTTATTTTTGATGGCATAGATTTCTTTTGTTAGAAGGGTAAATGTGGTAGGTTTTTCTTAGGATCGTGTTGCAGTGATTTGGCAGCAGAGTGCCCCCCCCCTCACTGCCTATATATAGAATAAGCAAAAACAGAAGTTAATTATTTTTCCAAACTCAGGTCCTGTGTGGGGAAAATGTGATGAAGATTCCACCCCCGCCCCAATCAAAATTGCTCTGTAAATGCTATACTAGGAGGGAAGAAGGAAACTAATATTAATGTTCTCATATAACAGAGAGGCAGCGAATGAGAAAGAGATACCATGTTATGAGGAGTGAGGGGCTGATGCTGAGCTATGAGCTTATGGCAACCTTGAATTATGGGGTAGTTTAACATCCCCATACTGCATGATGGGGGGTAGGGATGGGGTAAATACAAGACTGATGGGTTTATGTGAACCTTGTAATCTAATCTAATTTAATATGATCCACTTTTAATAACCACTTTTAATAATAGAGATACTATGACAGCCTTGTAATGTAGTCCACTGTTGATATCGCAGAATGGGGTGGGGACTTACAAGAACCCTACTTGCACTTTTCAGATGGGGGCTGAGGTTGATAAACAATTATCTAATAAATGCTTGAAGAACTGTCACCTACTTGATCTTTATTAGGGAAATACAATGTCACCAGTACGGTTCTGCACTATGATACTGAACAACACACATATTTTATCAAGATACAGGCAGACAGTGGAACAATTACATAAGATATTGACTGTCCACACACCATATATTTAAAGCTGATGGCTTGCCCCAAATAATCCTGGGAACTGTCCCCCCCAAGGTACAATTCCTAGCACCCTTAACAAACTAGAGTTCCCAAGCTTCTTTGGGGAAAGTCATGTGCTTCAAATGTATAGTTTGCATGCAGTCATGAACAAGTACCAAAAAAAGTCTTACAGCTTCTTTAGCATAGATGGAATCTGACTGTTAACCCCAAACAGCATGGCCAGTAGTCAGGGATGATATTGGTTGTAGCACAGCAACATCTGAAAGGCCACAGGTTCCCTATGTCTGGACTAAGAACTTTACCATGGCGTAAGGTATTGGCAGAAACATTTAAGTGTTATTCTGGGTGTATGTGTGTGTTTGACACACACAGAGTGAAAAACAAGGCAAATCAGGATGATTTGGGCCATGAACTTACTGTGAATAAGGTGTCTCAGTAGAGATGAGCTATCCCCTAAGCTTTGGAATCACCACGAGGCATCTGTTTTTCCAAAAAGTTAAACATGTAAACTTTCCCCTGTCTCTTTTCTGAGAAACAAAACCAAAGTGTCTTGGGAAACACCCAGAGCTCCAGAGGGGAGGCAGTTGAGAGATATTTTGTTTTGGGGAACAGTTCTAGCTTTTAATCTCAGTGAATTATTTTCCAATGCAACTCAAATCACAGTGATTTGGAGGTGGGATGTTGAAGTAAATAAACAGACTTGTTCTTGAGTCGTGATTCTCTTCTGAGTTTTGGACCAAAATAATAAAATTGGAATGCCATATAACAGATCAGACTTCTTCCAAATATTGTGGTCACGGTAGTATATACAGCTTTAATATATACAACTATATATATATTTACAAACATGAACTTCCATGGGCTGAGAGAAAATTTGTAGAAGGCCATGAAATTCAAGAGATAAAGTCTGTGATTTTTCTCTGCAAAGTTCAAATGTATATAAGGAAAGGATTGACTTCATTCACAAGAGCTGCCATTGACAATAACAATATTCCTGGGTTTGCTGTGGTAATTTAAGGTCTGTACTGGGAGAGAGAATTTTGGCCTTGATTAGCTGAAAGCAACAGAAAAACTTACCGATACATTCTATTTCTTCGGTTTAACACTGTAACCTCTCTTTGAAAGGCCTAAACTTTTGTTAGCATGTTTCTGAATGTTGTATTTTTGATGGCAAATTTGTAACCATTGGGACACATTTGCACTGGGACTGTTTGCCCTTTTTAGACAGCAGAAAGTTTGGTTGGGCTGTGATGGGATAGATCATGTTGGTGGGTGAGCAGGTCAATGAACTCTTGGTTGCATATTGTTAGGTTATTAGCTGGCATCTGGGTATTTGCAGGGCCTAATCCTTGGATTCTGTCTCTATTAGGCAGCCTGTCATTGCTGTTGAGTAGTCAATTGAGATTAGGCGGCTGGTTGTATGTCAGGCTGCAACCCTAAACCCTTTACCTAGGAGTAAGCCCCACTGAATTCAATAGAACTTACTTCTGAGTAGCTATGACCAGGCTTGCAGTGTAAAGGATATTGCATATGCCTGTTGAAAACAGGGAAGTTCAGCAAAAAAATTCCACAAAAAATCTTGGGCTGCAGCAAAGATGAATCTAGTTAAATTGCCACCTCCATTTCCCACTCATCCCACAACTCAAAGCCACTGCTCATTTAAATGCAGGTGCCTTGTACCCCATTTATTTGCACAGACACATTGTGCTCTCCCCACTGCTAAAGGTGAGATCACTGATAAAACAGGAAACCAGTGTGTGCTGGTAATCCTTCCCTTTCTATTGTTAAAATTTGCAGTCCTACCCTGCACATGCTTACTCAGAAAGAAATCCCTCCAAGCTCAATGTGTGAGTGTGGAAAGGATTGCAGCATTAGTTTAAAATGGAATTCACAGAGTTTGAAAGCTAACTGTTGGTTTAAACAGTAACTATAAGGAATCCAGTATCCATTTGCTGTTTGGACCCCTCTGTGACTGCCTTGGCATCAGGGCTTCATGTCCCAGGTGTTAGTGTGCTTGCAGTGCCATATGGAAAGTCTGCATTTTAAACCCCCATTTCCCCTCTCTCCAGCGGGCTACATGCTAAAAATATTGCAAAAACCTTGCAAAGATTAGTGTATTTTTGCAGTGAGTTTTATTCCGTTTGACTTAATTCATTTTTCAAAGCTATTGATTTTTGAAAGTTAGCTAATAAACATTGTTTAATACTGAGTAAAAAGGTAAAGGGACCCCGACCATTAGGTCCAGTTGCAGACGACTCTGGGGTTGCGGCGCTCATCTTGCTTTATTGGCCGAGGGAGCCTGTGTACAGCTTCCAGGTCATGTGGCCAGCATGACTAAGCTGCTTCTGGTGAACCAGAGCAGCACACGGAAGCGCTGTTTACCTTCCCACCAGATCGGTACCTATTTATCTACTTGCATTTCATGCTTTCAAACTGCTAGGTTGGCAGGAGCAGGGATCGAGCAACGGGAGCTCACCCCATCGCGGGGATTCAAACAGCCAGCCTTCTGATCTGCAAGCCCTAGGCTCTATGGTTTAACCCACAGCGCCACCCGAGTTCCTAATTTAAAACTGAGTCGTTGATACCTATTAATATAAATTAGAGTTGCTATTAACCCCGGTAAGACCTGAGTTAACAACCACTTGGCCAACCCTGTCTCTTGCAAGTGCCCCACTCAACTTACATGTCTTTAAAATGCCACTGCTTGTAATACGCCGTGTCAACTATTAGGGGTTAAATAGCTCAGCTAATAGTGTGCAGATAAAAATCAGTTAGGCTGAAATGGTTCTGAGTAAAGATAAGTTCTGTCCTGAGAAGCTGTTAGAAGTATTTCCCTTAATGTAGGTTCCAATGCTAGATTGGTTGAAAAATACTGCAGAATGGTGTATTGCTTTCATTTGTCATACTTTCCCCCTTCTGGTATTCCTTGTAACTAAGAGGTGTGGCACTTTAGAAGCAGAGGGGTGGGGAGGGGGAAGCAGGGCAGAAGGTTGGGACTTACATGACAAATTCTATCATGAAAGTTATTTGGGTAAGCTTCATACATTGTTCTCAGTGCTAGGATACGGCCCTGGACATATGAGGTAGGATATTAATACAGAAACTCCACCCCCGCAAAAGCACCATACACCATAGCATAGTCCAGGCTTCCTCAACCTCGCCCCTCTGGATGTTTTTGGCCCACAACTCCCATGATCCCTAGCTAGCATTTCCAGTGGTCAGGGATGATGGGAACTGCAGTCTCAAAACATCTGGAGGGCTGAGGTTGAGGAAGCCTGGCATAGTCTTTCAGTTCCTGTTAGCACCTTCTATTGCCACTGGGATGCTGCATGAAGAATGGTTAAGCAACAGTGCCTGCAGTCTTAACCAATCTACTTTGAAGTAAACTCCTATATGTGTGGGATTAGAACTGCAGCCTGTGTGAGCCTGGTGTAGAATTGTGGAGCAAATCCCCCTTTCCCTGCATTAAAGCTGGTTCCACTTTCTGATGGAGGTTACTATGAGATTTGAAGTAATAATCTAATGTTGGTTTCACATGTGAACCCCAGTTAATGCTAACTGCAGTTAAAACTTGTTGCCAGTGCTTCCCTTAAGGTGGGAGGGAACAATCTATTTATTCCTGAAAGGGCAGGGGTTTGGGGAAGGGAAAATATGGCCCTACAGCTCGCCTTTAGCCAAGATAATGAGGGATCCTGTGTGATATCTGTGCTGGCTCACTGCTGCTGCTCTATGTTATACACACATTAAGTAATTTTGTGGTGGCAGCACTGATGGCAGTGAAGCCACTGCTTTAATATCCCAGAGGGATGTAGTTGGCAGAAGGACCTCTGGGTGCCATTGGCTAAGCCTTTCCTCTTGGAGCCCTGCCCTCCGTTTCTGTCACTTTGACAGTTGCGCAGAGGAGGGAAGCTAACCAAGAGCAGCTTTTTTCACATCTGCATGAGAAGTTGCACCAGCCCAAATTCCTTATCCTGTGCAAATGCAAAGGGTATGGGGAAGCACTTTCTTTCTTTGAACTTGTCACCACAGGTTAATCTTAGAGAGGGGTAAACAAAAGGACCTAGGGAAGGATGATAATAAAAAAGCAAAGCTTTCGAAAAGAGGAAACAGGAGGTGGATACATGACATATTGATGGGCAAAGTCCCCAAACTGATGGGTGTTATTATTGTTTGATATACAATGGGGGGAAAGATCACAAATATACAACTGAACAGACTTTGAGGCAAAAGACTTGCAAAGAGAGGCCTGAATAGTACAAGTACATCCTTACATTCTGGAAGACAATTTAGAATTAGATTTACTTACAGTATATATGGGATGTTATTTATCAGTCATTGCAGGGAGCATATCTCAGTTCTTGATTTGTGACCCTCAGATGGTCTGAAAGCAAGGGAGTCTAATTTGTGTTCCTCCAGATGTTGCTGAGCTCTATCTCCCTTCAACCCCCAGATAGCATGGGCAATAGTCAGGAATGATAGGAGCTGGAGGGCTGCAAATTAGCCATCCCTGTGTTAAATAATGCTCATGGCTATGACTTGCTAGCCATTGCTACTAGGAAGGGTGTAGAGTGTGCAGGACTATTTGCACCTCTCACTGTATAGAAGAGGGAATTTTTGAATGATAAGCTACATCTGCTGCAATTCTCTCTTCTAAACAACTATTAATACTGGAGTCCTGTTCTCATCTGATCACCCTGTTACCAAATGCTGGTCAGGACTCAGGAATAGTTTTCCTGGTTTTGCTGTACATTGAAGTTTAACATCTTGGAAGCCCTTTTATCCCAGTACATTAGTTAAAGTAGATATCACAGTGGTTTCTGCTGTAATTTTGTTCGATGTGTATTTATGCACTAATTGATTGGAGCACTTACTGAGATGGACCCAGGGCGAGTACATTACATTTCCCCTTTCCTGGACGAGACTCACTTTCTGTGACAACTGAGATGGCTTTTATCTTTTACTTTATTTTGTAAATGTTTTATATTTTTAATTCCAGACTTATAGAAATTGCCAGATCTATTAACTTTTTAAATTTAATTGCAGTTTGAAATTGTGTTGGTATGTTCTGCAAAATAAATGCCCATGATTAAAGCAAAGAGTGAAATAGGCTCTCAGGTTCAGTTCAAGAGTGCCCAACTACTCTGTTTGATAGACTCCAGTTATGGCATTTACAAAGATGTAGCTTTTCTTCTATGCATTCTTCATATTGTTATAACTGCAAAAACAACAAAATTATGTTTTCCACTACCATTCAATATAGAATAAGGTCTGTAATTAATAGCTCTGTGATTATGCTGTTTTTTAGCTGGGGCAGTTTCTTGGTATTCCTGCTCCTTTGTTTGTTTGTTGGGACTGACCTTTCCCTTTCTTTTCCTTTTGTTTTGCTTTTGAAGCAACCTTCCAGTAGATTTGCTTGTCAACACAAATAATTATGGACTTTTCATTCTCATTACAGAATTATTAAATGTTTAATTTGGGCATTGCATTTTAATAACATAGAACTACACAAATTTAGAAGAACGAGTCATCCATCCAACATCTTTGAAATCTCAGCGAGCGAATCACACTGAGCCTTCAGAAATACTACTGTGGGCAGAGACATAAGTGAATGTACCACTAACTTTTTTTAAAAAAGGGCAAAGTCCAATTATTTGTATTAGTCATTAAGAACAGATCATGAAGTAATGGGTTTCAGATGAGGTGGGAAGCACATAGACAACACATAAGATTAAACAGTTACAGGAAGAATGTGTGAGGTTGATAGAGCTACATCTTCTGGTGATATTTAACGTTAGAACTGGATGCCCTGGTACCCAATTACAGCTCAGCTCTCTTGTACGTTTTCCTTGGTGGACATGGAAATTGAACATAATAATGGAGTGGGGGCCTGTAACAGTGAAATCCATCACTAGGAGAAGCATCTCTAACAATGACAGTAAGTTGATCAATATAGGAAACATCTGGGGTTGAACTGTCTGATAAACTAAAATAACTTGCCTGTTTGATGTCACTCAGTATTGCTTCTCGAACTGTATTAACCATCAACTGGATAAGCTCTTCACATATGGTTTTGCATAAGCATGATGACTGACCAGAGCCTTTGCCTCCATACTGATTCATGTGAGCACACAGGAAGGGATCAGCTCTGGCAATTAATTCAAGCAATCCAAGAACATTACTATTGCTTGGTGAACCAAATATTTCATTGTCTCCCCTAAATGCCGAGCCACATTCTGCCAAAAGGGAAATCACTGCAATAACTCGCTGAAGTACGTGCCTCCAGTAATCCTGCTCTGCTTTGATTTGCTGTCAGAGTTTTGATGTGAGCATTTGACCACACTTTATTGTTAAGTATGTTAGCAGAGAGTTCATATGATTTTTAGAATTTTTGTGGGTTTGAAAAAGAAAAGTGTGATGTCAATCATTAAATCCAATAGAAGCTAAAGCTGTAGTTGAGGTAGTTTGGTTACAGAAAAGTTTGCACCAAAACAGGAGACTTTTCCTTCTTTTGGAGAATACACTAGCCATTATCAAGGGTAGGTTTCTCCATTTACTTTGGTGGAATAGAATAAATTCTTTGAACAGAACCAGGCTTGGTTTTTGCATGTTTGTTTCATAGTGGTAAAAGCTGCTGCTGAGTGCTGACATTTCAATGGAGCTTTCTCAATCCAGAATATTTCCTTGTTATTTGATGTGAACTGCAAACCTGATTTCTCTGAAATCACTAGTAGCGTGTGCAGTTGGTATTTTTGTGTCTGTAATGCAAGGTTTTTTGCTGAGATCATCTGCTTTGTTTTCCAATTCTTTAAGACAGTAATGCGCTTGAACTGCTTCTTTTGGTGTAACTGTCTCGTGGCATGTTCCTTCAACGCCTTGTGTTAATTCTTTGGTTGTAGGTCCTGTCACTTCATTCACACTTTTCTCCAGAAGTTTCTTTACTTGTAGAGGTACCGGTAGTTACTGACAACAGTTCTCTGTGAAGTTCTTAGGAGGCCGCATTCTGTATATAAACTGCTTGTTCTACAGTCTGCTCAGACTGGTCACTGTAGTTACTTGATTTTCTTCTTTTTGTAAACATAAATGTATCTGAGGGTTTATGTAGGGCTGTTTCTGCCTGCTGTACAAAGCCATATGACGTGATTGGTTTTAAACTTTTGAGTACTTCCTTCTGTTATTATTTTTTTTTGCTTTCTTTTACCAGTACCACTTCCATATTGTTTATTCACCATTTTCATAAAAAGTCAGAATTAAATATTGTGATTCACAGTGATATAAAAGCATCTTCATGTGTTCTCAAAATGCATTGCTATAATGAAAGACAGTGATCTGAACTCTTGTAATGCTTCATTGCTGACTTTAAAGCTGCTCAGAATCAAATGATAAAGCCTCCACGAACTTTACTAAACAGTAAATACACGCTAGTGTAACTGTCATACGTCAAGTGTTTAATGTTACCAAGCAACTGGGCCTAGATAAATCTTCCTGTTAAAAAAAAATGGGCAAGAGGCCAAGCCCCCCCCCCCTAGATTATGAGGCCCTGGGCTGCAGCCTGCTCAGTCCGTATGTAAATCTGGTGCTAGTTCTTGTGCTGAGGCGCTGCTTGCATGTTTTCCCCTGGCATCTGCTTGGTCACTGTGAGAACAGGATGCTGGAGTAGAAGGGCCATTGGCCTGATCCAGCAGGCTCTTCTTATGTTCTTGTGCACATAACAGAAAATCAACTTGTATTCAGTCACTGCATTTTGCTTAGAAATGCCTTTGCAATGCACTGTAGCAGAAGGAATACACACAGCAACACATCAGATGAATAGTTGTATGCATTTACAGCATAAAACAAATCCAAGAACTTGCATACATGTGCCCATTTTCTAGTTTTGGCTCTAATTGGGGGGTGTCATTGGTTACTGCTTTCCATGGTCTACGGATGCCAGGGGAAATTCTCCTGTGATAGATGTGGTTATTGGAAACATCTGAGAATGATAATGTCCCCAAGGGAAAGCCTAATGAAAGTGACAAGATGACACATCTGTTCTTTTGGTCTTGCACTTCTCTTGCTTACATTCTTTGTACAAACTGAAGCTGAAATTAATCTGCAATTCACAATGACTACAAAAAAGGGGGTGGAAGAGGGAAAAGAAAAAAGAAAGAAGAAAGTGGAACATAATGGAACTTGGAATATCAGTGAATCAAGCAACACACCATATACATCCTGCTTATATCAGCATAGGAATTTTCCCAGTCTGCATTTGGAAATGCTGGGCAGTCTTGAGGAAAATCTTCTGAAGTCATATGAAAATGGAAAAAGTTGTATTTATGAGTAAGCTACAATCTTGGGTTTGCCTAAAGCGCTAATGATTAGAAGGGAGTTTCAAGACCATATGTCTGAGAAAGAGACTGTCAGTGTGGCATTTTGGAAGTAATGGCTGCCTAGGCTGTATGTCAAAATTGCTGTTAGTTTCTGAAACAACCTCATACCTCTCATGCATATGGCAGCTGTGTCAGGAGCGATAGTGCATTTTAAAATATATCCGATGAGAATAGGTAAGTTCTAAGAAATGAAAGAGTACACTCTTATAAAATATGATTTTAAAATTTATCATAGTGCTCAATCAAAATAATAATGCTGACCCAAACCCCACTTTGATTGCAAAGCTTTCCACTTTAGTAATGCTAAACTAGAGTTTTTCTAGATTTCAACTCCTGTATGGCTTGACATATGTTTATATTTTACGTAGGCATTTATTCACTTGCAAGCATGTGCACTAAGTATAAGATCATCTTGAACATCTGGAAGGCATGTGATATGGTTCATACATAAACAAGCTTGGTTCTATTTTGGAAACATGTATTTTACCTTATACTGATCCAGACCACTTGTACAGTTAACCCAGTACTGTCTAATCTACTGTTTTAGGCAGCAACACTCTTAGGTCTTAGGCAGATGTGTCCAGATCTGTTCCCAAATATCCTTTGACTGGTGCCATGTCAGGAGTGTACCTAGGGGTTGACAAGGTTGGCCCCTGTCAAGGGTGCAGGCCCGTGTGTGTGTGTGTGTGTGTGTGCAAAAGGCCCTCCACTCTGGCTTCCAGGTGAAGGAATGGGGGTGGAAGGCAGCTCCTTGCCCAGGGTGTAGTAGTAGTAGTAGTAGTAGTAGTAGTAGTAGTAATAATAATAATAATAATAATAATAATAATAATAATAATAATTTATTATTTATACCCCGCCCATCTGGCTGGGTTTCCACAGCCACTCTGGGCAGCTTCTAACAAAAGATAAAAAATGCATTAAAACATCAGTCATTAAAAACTTCTCTAAACAGGGCTGCCTTCAGATGTCTTCTAAACCTCAGATAGTTGTTTATTTCTTTGACATCTGATGGGAGGGCATTCCACAGGGGTGCAAGGGAGCCTAGGTGTGCCCCTGGTCCATCTACATGCAACACACATGCTATATATTAATGAGCCAGAATCCTTCTGATAGGGCAGTTAATTTTTGATTCTCTCATTTTCAAATGTAGGTTCCAATCTAGTTCTCAGTTAGACATAGTGCTTGCTATAGAGTCCAGTATTGGCAATGTTAAAGTTCAGAATTGTGGCATTGAAAGAATATGACTCCTCCACTTTGGAGCTTTCCAGCTGGTTATGAAGTCCAATTATCCAAACAGTTCAGTTTCGGCTTGTACTTAACTTTCCTGGCACTGGCCCTACTGCCTTCCACACAGCTGCCCTGCCTCAATGAAACATACTTTTTGGTGACAATGAAAAAGGTTGCTGCCCTGGCCTTTGTTAAGGTCTTTGATCCTTGAAATTTTTGGGACTCAGAGTCCTAGTGCTGTGTTTCAGAGCCTAATGAAGGCCACACAACAGTATCTGTCCTCATCACTGTCCCAAAATTGTCAGTGGAAAAGTGAAGGAGATAGTGGAGGCGGGTGAGAGTTGGGAAGTGCACATGGCAGTGCAAGAGGCGAGATCTCTAGACCTTGCTGTGTTCATGCTCCTGATTGGCATTAGGAAATTTCACTGCAGAATGCGCCTGAGCTTAAAATTAACTTTCAAGCCTGTTCCTAACTTACCTCAATTTATTTTTAATTTTAAAAAATTATATCCCCGCCCTTCTTCCCAGATGAACCCAGAGCAGCAAACAAGTGATAAAACAATAAAGCATCTTAAAAGCAATTGCAATACTGATGCAGACTGAGAAAGATCTCAAAATACAAGGCTTGTTGAAAGAGGAAGGTATTCAGTAAGCACTCAAAGCTGGACAAACACACTCTCAGCCACAAGTACCTCTTGGATATTCAGCAATGCCAGATCTAGCAGCATACCCAAGCTGCAAACCGGTACTTCAGAGGAAGTGCAATCCTTCAACTAGTATGTGGAGACCCATAGGTGGGTCACAAAGCCACACCAGGTAGGTTGTGGCAAAGCTGTCATCACCATTCAAATCCTTTAGTTGAGCCTGCAGACTTTTATACCCCTTTAGCTTGTTTTAGGGAAGCCCATGTTGATTTGAGTCTGGGGAAGCTTTCTCATCATTCAAGTATGCCTATGATAGGAAGAAATGATAGCCATGCAATCCACCTCTACTACGTATAATCTCTTGGAGCTACTACTTTCCCCACTTCTGGGGAAATTACCATGTCGAAGCATCTGGGATAACTTTGGTTTTCCCATAAACTAGACAATTACATTGTGTCTAAAAGGAAAATCAGTTTATGCAAAGCAGAAAACTATGACTGTGGCAACAGTGTTGCATTGGGATTTCTAATAACCATTCCAATATCAGTTCATTTAGCAAGGACTAATTCAAATGTCAGATTACTACGTCAAATTAAGTCTATTAAGTTCTGTCCTGTTTATGTGCATGCATAAAATTAGACAGTGTTCTGCATGGAATTTTTGGTCAATAGGCTGCTCACCTCTGAACTTGAGATAGCAACAAAGGGCACATTTATTGGAAAGTGTGAATTTGACTAGAGAGTGTGCATATTGTTCAGAGAGTGTACAAAAACCTGTTGAAATATGCAAGTTCCCCAAGGCCTGTTGGAGAGTATATATAATGATTGAAAAATGTGAACACAGTTTCCTCTTAATGGATGGGTTATTCACACATTACCCATGAGGTATGGTGAATGCACACAGTGGCTGGTTGTTATGCACATTACCCCTACCATACATATCAGTGGTGGGGAAACTGCAGCCTGTGGGCCTAATTAGGCCTGCCACAGCTGCCAGTTTGGTCCACAAGGTAGCTTCCCACAAGCCATGGCTACTTGCCCCACTGCATTGTAGGGCATTGTACTAGATGTCCTTTGGGGTCCCTTCCAACTCTACAACTCTATGATTCTATGATATTTTCTTTGCAAGCAGGGCTTTCATTCAGCTCTGATTGGTACTCCAATAGGATCCATGGCACTAGGGAGCTCCCTAGAGGAGGTGCTTTGGGTTTAAAGCACTGGAGTAAGTGCTTTGAATCCAAACCACTTCTTCTGGAGATAGGGAAATGAAGTTCCGCTTAGAAAAAAATGCTCTGTTCAGAAACAGAGCGGTTTCCCCCCGTTCCAGAGCAAGGCTCTTCGAAGGCACTCTTTGATTGACGCTGGGATGGTGATTGGATTGGTGCTGAAAGCACATCTTCAAATGAGGTTGCTGTAACTTCCATCAGCTGATCGGCAGTTACCACCTTTGAACTTTGACTGATGTCAACCACTAGATGTCATTACAGT
This sequence comes from Podarcis tiliguerta, assembly GCF_965153285.1. Lineage (NCBI taxonomy): Eukaryota > Metazoa > Chordata > Lepidosauria > Squamata > Lacertidae > Podarcis > Podarcis tiliguerta. The sequence continues at coordinate 42,474,079 of NC_139543.1, read as the reverse complement.
AGGATCTCAACTTATGCAGATTTCACTTGCCCTGTTGCAGTTTTAAGCATGTGGTGGCTAGTCAGATGCAATCATTCAAATTAAATGCATGCAAGGCAGAGGGCTTAAAATCTCTTTTTTTCCTGGGTTTTCCTGGCACAGAAAGAGCTTTTAAGCTTTCTACTTGCTTACTGGGCTCTGAGAGATTATTGCTTGGGCTCTCAAGGCCATAGCAAGATCTTGCACCAATTCTAGAAGGTAAAATTTCTTACGGGGGTGCAGTTCCGAGGGGTTGTTTTGCCTATATGTAGTTTTGACTTTACATGTCAAACATCCCCTCCCCCTGCTGCTGCCCCTTTCTAATCTGCCGATTGACAGATTGGTGGTCTCACCTACCTGTCAAAGTTGGCTTTGTGAGGGTTGGGGATTTTGGAATCTGGCACCTTGTCTGGATCCAGTTCCTCATCACCACCCCACTGGTCAGTACAGGCTGCATTTTGAAAATACAAATATGTTCCTTGGTGCATTAGTAATCTGTCTTTTCCCCCAGTGTATTATAAAGATATGAAGTGTCACATTTTCTGATTTTTCAAGTAATTGGTTCCTTGAGCCACGGGCTGGTGTAGTACTGTGGGTGAGAAGTGGCCCTCCTATCTCCAGTAACGGGAATAAAAGTGCTCACTTACCATACTGTGCTGTTGTAAGGATAACAACTAGATAATGCATGTGAAGTACTTTGCATAATTTAAAGTACTACACGCATATTAAGTACTATGTGTGTACAAATCTTAGCTTTATCCTTGCTGAGAAATTCAAGAGTGGTCTGTAGCAGCAAAAGCAACCAAGTGTCTTGTGGTGGTAGCCTTTAGATTCACCCTGTATGTCCTTGTCCCCCTGCCTCAGTGTTGGTCATTTCCTATAGTTCATCTTTCTGTGATTGTGGTGTTTCCTCCTTTGCCTTTATGTACCACAATTCACTATTCCTGCCTTTTCTATCTGAACCAGGCAAACATAGTGGTTGCTTTCTATAAGACTTAACCTTGGCCAGCTAGAAGAGTTTCTCTTATCAACTCACATGTGATGCCAGCTGGACACAAAACCCACTGCTGCTGTAAAAATAATGTGGAGGGGCAGCAAAACACACCCTTATAGGTCTTTTAAATTCCCAAACTGCAATTCAGCTACTCTCGTTGAAGTCCCATTAGTTTCAGTAGAAATAGTGAGATTTCAGTTGTGAGGGATGGGAGCCAAACTGAGTAAAATAATAGCTTTGAAGTTCAAAGTGCACCATGAGAATAAGCAAGATAAGGGTGTTAGAGAGGAGGTTTTCATTCAGAGCTAACAGTTAAATGAGTCTTGATGTGTATGCAGATGAGCTAAGCTGCAGCTCATATATTTGCTTTAAGCGTGTTGGCTTCATACTAGGTATGTTGGAGGGTGTTTTAAAATCACTGACTTACACACCATTGCATCATGTCTTTCTCCCTGCTTTGCTTAGTATTTACAGCATTCTTTGCGTTTGAAACTGCGTGTGTTGAAGTGTTATTTATGTTTCTATTGACAGTTTTGAGCTTTTGGAAACTTTGTTTAAAAAGCAAGCATGTGCTAATGAAAACGCCATGTATACTATAATAGTCTGCAGTGTAACTTGGGGGATATTTTATTATGAACATGGCATGTACTCAGGACTTATTATAGAATGGATAATAATTGTGCTAGTCTTGTTACTCAGAAGGATTCCTCAAGTTGATAGTTTCATTCAATTTGGGATACTGGATTCTGATTCCAGCTTAGACCCAATTCGCTTAGAAGTGAGAACACATCTTTATCAAACATATTAAATGACTCTTTAACTATTGCATGCCCTCCCTTTTATGTTATTCAGTCTCTCCTGAAATAGTTGGCTGGTTCTTGTGTAAAAATAAACACCATCTCTCCCCACCCCTCCCCACGATAAAAAGCCAGATTAATTCAAATAAATAGGCTCATGTGGAATTCGCAGGATACCTGAGTGAGAGGGAAATGAGCTGGATTTTACCCTGATTCCACAGGCTTTTCATCTTAAACGGTCCTATGTGATCATGGACTATGGAAACATTTGGACATTTTAATACCGGTGCCTTTGCCTACTCTGAGAATCTGGACGTAGAATAATTAATTCAGTCACTTGACAGTTAGTTGTGATGATGTCAAGGTTTCTATGCACGTGAAGCCACAAAGTTACCTTGGAAGTGACCTCATCTGTTCACCATTTATAAACACAATATATATGAGGTGATATTGCTCTGTACATCACAGAGGACATAAGAGACCAACAAGCTAGGAATCCAAAAAGGGACAGACTTCTCCACAGAATCACTGTGAGTGGTAATGCTGGGCTACAAGAGTAGTTTAGTACTGGGAACATATAATTATCCCACTGTCCAAAAAGCACAGGGTGATCTGTGCTTGATCTTGAGATGGGAAATGAAATCAAAGGAGGCATCCAGAGGAGGAAATGCTGTAGCAATGGGTGATTTCAATTACCCTCACATAGAATGGGTGCTTGGCTTCCCGTTAGGTTTCCAGGGGTGCCCAAAGCCACAGATTATGTTCAGCACAGAGCAAGGAATGTCTCTCCCTCCAGCTCCCAGCCCTTCCGCTTGCACACAACAACTCTTACAGTTGTTCTCCTACATACCAGCCAGGACAAGATTATCAGTGGCATGGCTTTGTTGTTCTATCTTCACTGTTGGAGGCAAGATGCCTCTGAATGCCAGTTGTTGGAGAACACAAGAAGGAAGAGTTGCTGTTGCACTTGGGTCCTGGCTGTGGTCTTCCCGTTGGCATCTGCACACAGTGAAAACAAGATGTTCGACTTGATGACCTTTGACCTGATCCAGCAGAGCTCTTTATGTTCAATAAACTTCCAGCTCCTTAAGGGTTTAGTTGATTGAAGCAATTTCCCTTCTTAGCAAGTTGAAGCTGGAAAACTGAGCAAAAGGGGTTTTTTTAGATAGGTAATTTTAATGTCTAAACATAGCAGTCTGATAGGCTGCTGATAGGCTCTTTAGTTGGTTATGTGAATTATCTGTACTGGCAGGGGTGCAGATGACCTTTGACGTTTTCCCTTACTTTGATTCTACTTCAAAAGGTGGTCAGTCAGGCCTGCTATGTTTGGCAGTCTTCTTGCTTACTCTGTTGAGTGAGGTTCTGGACTTCTGTCCCAAAGTCCTGCCGTCATAGCTAAGAGGTAACAGATAGGTGTGGGGCAGCCTAATACAAAGTGACAAAGGAGAGCACTTTTTTTTGCAGCTTATTTAACTTCCATAGGCCGTAAATTCCTTTTGATATCCCAGAAAAGCCTAGAGTATGATGGACTAAAGGAAACGGTCAATAAATCTCCATGCACAAGCAGTAGAGGTGCCTGGGATAGGAGATTAAGTGAATTAACAGTGCTTTATCTTTGCTGGGGTGAGTAGAAGAATTATGATGGAATCTGTCATGTCTCAGTAGACTTTGCCTTAGGCACTACCGTGCCTTTCCCTACCCTTTAGTGGGACAATGTAGGAATATGAACTGGTGAGGAAAGAACCACATAGTGTAACCCTCTGCACATTTACTTGGAAGTAGGCGCTACAGTATTCACTGGGGTTTATTCCCTGCTTTTAAAAATTATCGTCTTAAGATGTGTGTGGAAAACTGAAGTTGGGGCTTAGATAGACAGGGCGACAATTTCCAAGCACTCTCTCATGATAGCTCATAAATGATTAAAGCTCTGCAGTCACTAGGGGGAGAAATTTAGCAGTTTCTTCACATGTTGGTCTTCACACTGAAATGGAATAAGCACTATCTGCAAAGGTGCATGTGAATGACTAGTCCAGGCACAGGCAAATTGGCCCTCCAGATGTTTTGAGACTACAATTCCCATCATCCCTGACCACTGGTCCTGTTAGCTAGGGAGGATGGGAGTTGTAGTCCCCAAACATCTGGAGGGCCGAGTTTGCCTATGCCTGGACTCGTCATACATTTTTAGCCTCTCTTGATAGCTACACATATAGCCTCAGTTTTCCAGTTAGCAGCAATAGTTCACCTGTGCCTGAAATGCTGGGCTTAATATTTCTAAGGGTATCTTGGACTCACCAATCACTTACCAATAGAAACAACGCACACATTGGGCCCCCCAATGTATAAAAATTGGTGATATGAAAATGTTTCCTCATTTTATTTGTAACATTTTATTTTATTTTTTATCTCACACTTCTTAGATAGAGTTAGAATAAATACTGTTCTCTTGGGAGGTGTGGTTGGGGGCCAGTTGGCCCTACTGACTTTTATTATCAATCAAACCCCCATTCCAGGCAATATGTAGAAGGGAGTGTGCGCACATACAGAATGCACAGATCATTGTACCAACATACTATGTATTTTGATAGTACCACAGGGGCAAAAGAAAAAGACCTTACATATATCAATGGTCCATTTGTTAGGCCAATCATCACCATCATCATCTTCATTCATTGTGGTGCAGACCCAGCTACGCCCCCCCCCTCCAGGAAGAGTCTGGGGTTGGTCTCATCAGTTGGAACTCAGTGGTCCAACCCTCCATGAGTCACAGTACACATGTACTGTGCACTTACGAGATCACCTTGCTCCACATGTGCCCACTTGACATCTTTGATCAGCGCAACTAGCACTGCTACAGGTGCCACATAATACCTGCTCTGCATTTGTAAGAACTTGACCGTTTAGTGTGGCAGCACCTGCCCTTTGGAACTCCCTGCCAATTCAGATCAGGCAGGTGCCTTCACTGTACTCTTTTTTGTGGGCGCCTGCAAAAACATTCTTGTTTAGACAAGCCTACCTGGATGCTTAAGAGAGTTGAGATAATTTCAATTTGTTTTGGTATTTTAACCTTAGTATGTTTTAAAGTACGGTTGTGGCTTTTTCTTGATCATACTGTTTTACCTTTTTGTAGAAATCACTTTGAGGGTGTGCTTTTTACAATCAAGTGGTGTATAAATTTTATGAAATAAATAATAAGATTGTAGCACTGCCTCATACCTAGGGCTTCATGGCACGCTTGCCAAAAACGTTGGTTACTACTACTGACTTGGAATATAAGAAGTTGCAGAGAAATATAGCAGTTGCTGTTAATAATGGCCCACAAATAAGCATGTAAGCTAATAAAGGATTGGAGACTATGTATGTAGTATTTGATTTATATATTACCTCTATGGCGTAGTTGTCTTTCCAAGGGACTGCTTTGCACATGAGGAAATAAATGATGTGATTTGAGTGGAATCAAAATAGCCATGCACAAATTATACATAAGTCCCTTATCATCTTCCTACTAGGGAACAGTTTCCCCTTGAAGGGAAACTATCCTTTTACAGCGTTGGACAGTGAAGATGGAATGCAACAGCTATGCTATCATTCTTTGCCTAATAATCTTTTCTATTTCTCCACCCCCAGCCCATTACAGCCTTTCCATTTATTTGTATTTTTATCTCAGTGGATAGAATTTGTATGGGAAGCTTAACTTAATTCATATGCATTCTTAACTTTCTTTGGGTTTCCTGTTTCAACTACCTGCCTCCCCTCCCTTTGTTCTGCCACTTTTTGCCTTATTCAGCAAAGAGAAACAATTTTAACCCTGGGATCATGGTGGAATTCCCTTGGGTGTTGTTATCACCTCAGACTTCTTCAGAGATAAGCACTTAAGAGAACACCCATGGGACTGCAGAGATGAAAAGCAGAATTGATTGAAAGGATTTGAGGGTCTCTCTGCATAGAAACTTGATCCTCAAGCAGCAAAGGAGGAAGTTAAACACTCTGGCTGATTTGTCAATGTTAGGATGGATGCAGCAGGGGCTCCATCTGTGCCGCTTAGGAATTCCCAGGGCTGTAGCCAAATACAGGGAGGAGTGTGCAGAATGAAGGCAAACCCAAGGAGGAATTGCTTCATATATGTATTATGGGAATCCTGGAAATGGAAGTCCTGCTCCTTTGGCCCCTAGTCTTACTGTGATTCACATTCTTCCTCTTCCAATCAGTCATGGTACTGTTTTATCCTCGGAACAACTAAGAGAGATTAGGCTGAGACTTGCCCCATGCCACCCACTGATCTTCAGAGCTGAGCAGGAATGTGAACCTGAGTTTTCCATGTTCAAGTCCAACACTTAATGGCAACATGTAAGTGATGGCAGAGGTCACAGGGTGACTACTCCTTTGCATGATTCCGCCCCGCCCTCCGTCTCACTGTGAACCAACAAATATGATAGATACAGGCATTTCTGAAAACTCATTTGATTTCAGGTTTGCAGATTTGCCAAGAAATTACTATAGGCAGGCACTTTTGTCAGTGGGACTTTCAAGAAGATTGCTTTGATAGGTGAATGGGATGCATGATTGTCTTGGGCACTTGACCAAGCCTGTTACATCACAAACAATACTTGCTGGCTTCGTTTTGTTAGCTCTTTTCTTTCTCTCTTTCTTTTAAGATGATGTACCTTCAGGACACCACATGATTCTGCTATGCTACCTCTTCTCTAGAGTACCTATGCAGTGCTGGTTTGAAAAGAAGCAATGTCATCCTTTCCTCAGTGCACTACCAACTCATTTCAGGAACTTTTTAAAAAAAAACTTCAGTGGTGGAATTTCATCCAGATAGTAGAATCATAGAATTGTAGAGTTGGAAGGTACCCCAAGGGTCATCTAGCCCAACCCCCTACAATGCAGGAATCTCAACTAAAGCAGACATGACAGATGACCATCCAACCTCTGCTTAAAAACCTCCAATGAAGGAGAGCCCACCACCTTCTGAAGAAGTCTGTTCCACTGTCAAACAGCTCTTACCATCAGAAAGTTCTTCCTGATGTTTAGTTAGAATCTCCTTTGTTGTAATTTGAATCCATTGGTTTGGGCCCTGCCCGCTGGAACAACAGAAAGGAAGCTTGCTCCATCATTCATGTGAAAGGCCTTTATGTATTTGAATATAGCTATCATATATCCTCTCAGTCTCTTCTTTTCCAGGCTCAACATACTCAGCTCCCTCCACTGTCCTTCATAAGGCTTGATTTCCAGACCCTTTATCAAGCTTTTTTTGAGGTGATACATGCTGGTACGGCATTCTCTCACCTCTTTTCCCCCTGCCACATCTTTCTTGCCACTGCTTGCCCACCCCCCGCTCTCTCCCCCCTTTGCTTCTTCCACCACTGCTTCCCGCGGCTGCAGGCACAGCTTCCCCGAGGTGCTTTGGTGCAACATCTCACTACCATAAAACAAAGCGCTCAACATGCAAGCCTAGTAGTTAGCATTTTCCTATACCCTTTTGGAGAGATGAGCCATTGCTGTAGCTGCCTTGCCAATATGCTTGTCCAGCTTAGTGTCAATGGAGAGGTTGCTGGTTATGCATATTGGTGGCACCCACGTAGACAAAATCATCTACCATCTCAAGCGTGTGGCCACCAGTGCTGATGCACAGAGTGCTGGCAACATCCTGACTCAAGATGTTGGTCTTTGTCAGGCTGATGGTAAGGCTGAATTCCATGTTGGCTTGGGCAAAATGGTTGATAAGACTATGCAGAGCTTTCACAGAGTGTGCTGGCAAGGCTGCATCATCTGCAAGCAACATCTTTTGGATAAGGGCCCACCATACTTCTATTGTGCCATGGTGATGTTCTAGGTTAAACGGACCCCTATAGCTCCTTGAATGGATGTACACACTGTTTTAAATTGAGCTGAAAGCATTTGAGAGCAGCAGGGAGAAGAATATGCCAAAAAGAGAATACAGGCCTGTTTCACATCACGCTTTATAGGGAAGGCATCCAAAGATGAGCTATCATACTGGGTGGTGCAACACATGTTCTTGTGGAAGGACACAATATCTTGTGGAGCTTAGGTGGGCATTCTTTCTTATTGAGCAGTGTGAGGAGTCCTTTTGGGCTGACGAGGTCAAAGGCCTTCATCAGGCCTATGAAAGTGATGTACAAGGGGTGTCTCTGCTCTTGGCATTTCTCCTGCAGCTGATGCAGTGAGAAAATCATGTTACCTCTGAGCTCTAAAGCCACATTGTGACTTGGGATAGAGCCTGTCATTCAGGCTGGCTTTCAGCACATCTGTTGGGATTCTCTTGTCTTGGGGCTTTACCACATGCATGGGAATTGATGCTGTTCTTCAGCTCATTAAGGGAGAGAGGGAGGGAGATCCAGCTCTTCCAAGACAGGTAGAGTCTAGATGCTGTCAACTGCTGCATCAGCAACCATGTTTTGGGGAAGGACAGTTCATGATAGTGCTCTGCCCATTGGTTCATCTGCTTGCTGCAGTCTGTGCTGATTTTCGTGAAGTAGTTTTCCTGACTGTTGATCCAAAGGCTTTCTTCATGCATTCATGCATTTTGTGAGTGAAGAACATGTTTGTGATGCAGAGGCAGTGATACAAGCAGCCTTTGTCCGTTTTTTGTTCATGCTGCCGGTACCAAAGTGGCCTATGCAGTAGTCCCATGTGTGACCCTTGCCCCTAACTCTGGCATTGAATTCTCCCAGCAGCGCTAGGTGTCTGTAAGCTTGGACCCTCCTGACAGCTTGGTTTAGTTCTTCATAGAACTTGTCCATTGTTTGTATGTCAGAGCACATGGTGGGAGTGCAGATGCTCAAGATGTTAACTGGACGATGTGGTTGAGAGGCAGACGAAGAACAAGTGTTCTGAGCCCTCTGTTGGCAGTTCTATTGCAGACAGAAGAGAGTTTCTACATCATGAATACATGGTTCTTCTCTATGCCCTCTTTGCCATAAAAAGGCGTAGTTCTTCTATTGGAGGTTGCCATTAGAAGTGAGTCTGGTTTCCTGTAGAGCACTTAGGTAAATGTTGAGCATTTTCAGCTAACAGTCAATGAAGGCCATCTTCGTGAGTCATTGACCTGCAGCAGGTTGGTGGACAAGCTAGGACACATGGCCCTGATGTTTCAGCTTGCTAGGTGCAAGAGGGTTTGTTTCTGTTCTTTTTTGTCTCGTCTAGTAGTTTGGTCCACTTGTTGAGTCACACTCTGAGCTCCAAGCACCCATTGAAGCAGACAGACAGTGATGGGTCAGCATTTTTTACCTTTTTCTAATTTCTCCTGAGCCCTGGGAAAAGGCATCACTTGACGAACAGTCTTGAAAGACTGTGAATAGCATGTTGGTTATTTTTAGAGAAGTAATTAATTCTAAGGGGGAGGGGGGGAACTCGCCCCAAACTTTCTGTTTTTCTCTCTGTGCCTGTATCTACATAGGGACTTAGCTGCCATTCCAAGCAACTCTGTAAATAGAAAAAACCTTTAACAGGGTATGTAGTGCAACTTAATACAGTTGCAAGCAATCTCACAAATATGATACAAAAATGGATCTCTGCATTGACTAACACTACGGCACCAGCCTCATTTTCATGTCCCAAGTGAGAAGCAGAGTGAGAAGTAATTAGAGAAAAGAAAAAATGGGTAAAGGAGGTTTCCCTTTAAATCTAAAAAAAGAAACCCCAAAAGCTTCAGTCTCATTCAGTGATATGCCCTTGGTGTTGTGAGTGCTCAGCACTGCTTCTCACAAGTGCTGATGCATAATTCAACTTTAATTTTTAGTGATGTGGATGGTATACTGGGGGGTGGGTGAGCTCTCTTGGGGGGGGGGGCGCACACATCATGTGTTTAAAGCAGGCTAGGCCATAGATCCATTTGCTAGCTAACAAATGTTATTAGGAGGGGGAAAGAAAGTTGGTACTTCCTTTTAGTAAAGCAGAGAGAGGGAGAGTGAAAATGTGAAAATGCTTTTATTGAAAATGTGAAATATGATATTTTTATCTTTTCTATAAATGTATCCACAAACCTGGATACCTTAAATTAATATTGTGGTTCTGAGTTAAAATGGTTGATCGGGTTTGTGCAATAGGTAGTTGAAATCTAACTATTCATTTATGTGCAGTATACGTATTATAGTAATTCTAGCAGTGCACTTAAGAGGGCACCTATAGATCGCTAAGTAAAGGATCTGATAACAGACACACAATCATACCTGGTATTTTTAAAAGTGACAGGAATATAATCTGGAGGGGATAACTGGCTAAAGTATTTATGCTTTTAATTTATTAACAGTTTGTGATTTTTAAAAATACACATAGGGATCAAACCCACAAAATATTTTGAAGATTATTTGTTAACAAATAATCAAGTGTTCAGAAGTCTGCTCAGTAAACTGACTAATTGGCCAAAGACTTGTCATCCTACTTCGTTAATGTTGCATTTTCAGTTAAAGTTATTAGACTGCTGCCTTCCTAAATGATCGGGCCACTATAGGTGCTTAAGGATGTTATCAGTTTGAGTAACTGAATTAAATACAGAATAAGTGAACCAGGAAGATAGAAAGGCACAAATCATACAAAAATATATATTAACAATTAGGTAGATTAATGGTTAAAAGTCCCTAGATAGAAAGCAGAATTAATTATATTTTGTGGCCTAACTGCAAGCATTGCAAAGCAAAGCAGAGCACTCATGCTTACAAATTAAATTTAGTGAGGACATCTTTGATTTTAAAATGAGGCCCTGCAATGTAAAGTGTCATCAGTAATAGTATGTTATATCTGCACTATTTAATGAGCATGCTTATATCAAGAGCAGATTAACATTTCTAGCAATCTAGGAGGCAATCCACTTTAAAGAACTTAACATGGATTATATAATTCTCTATCTTTATACTATGGTTTTATACCCCGTGTTGGATAGGCGGTGGCCCTCATAATGCTGAGTAGCATTCCTGTCCATAGATTTTCTAAAAATATTGATTGTGTTTCCACCTGCATCATTCATCTTAAATGCCCCAAAACAGACAAACTGAAGTTAGCGTTGGCATACCAGGAAAATTCTGCATATGTTCATCATCTCTAAACATTCTAAAAAACATTGTCATGCTATTGGGTTCTTCCCAAATGGCTTACCTTCTGAAAGAATAATAGAATTGCAGACTTGGAAGGGACTCTGAGGGTTGTCTAGTCAAACCCCTGTAATGCAGGAATCTCAACTAGCTCATCCATGACAGATGTCTACTGTCATGGGAGAAATTATTCCACGACAAAACGGTTTTGTACTAAAAGGAATACTAGAGTATAGGCCAGTGCTCCTAACTTGCAGCAGAACTAGAGTTGCATCAGCAGTTGTATCCATCTGAAGTATAAATGGTGCTGCTGTGCAAAACCCAAAGTCTGGGATTAGAGTATTGCAAGCTAAATAAAGAGTTATTTAATCTCTGTATTTTACTCTTATGGCAAAAAAGCAGTTCTTGGGTCAGACGTTTTTTGGTAGGAAGTAGAGAAGAAAGACAGGGATTTCATGGAAGACACAGCACAGTGGACCATTCATTAGTGATGGAAGTCCAAGCACTGGAACATTTCTAGTTCCCAGATAAGAATGCAGGAATACACAGTACAACTGCCATTGGTCTTTTATTTATTTATTTTACAGTATTTATTTATTCATAGTTTTGGGACTTAGATTATATTTTAAGTTTTTAGATTATATTTTATTGTTGTTTTGGCCTTCCAGTCATGACTTGGCAATGCAGAACGGAGGATTTTATTTTTTTTCTGGGCAAGACCATTATTTTTAATAGCATTTTTTTGTTTGTGCCATCATTTCTCCACCCTTGACCTTGCTTAATAGAAGATTCTCCCCATCCTTTCTATCAGTCCACTGTCACAGCTTTTAGCATCATCCTCTTAATGGGAATAAGCCCTGGAACTCAATGGTAGCAATGACAACAAAGCAGCATTAGTGATTTATTGGGAGACTGGATGCAATGGATCTCTCTCTGTTTTCCGGTATGTTGGCCAAGCTTGAAAGAGGAGATGTGTGCACAGTAGATGATTCTGCAAGGATCTGAGACCCGGATCTGCCAGGGAGGAAAAATATCCAATACATTTTTGGCTTAGTGGTGTATCCTGGGTGGTTCTATGTTAACCATGGACATAAACATCATAATTTAAAAATAATTCAAAACATGTTTCTCTAAATATAAAACAAAGGTTGATGTGAATTGATGGCAGTTTTAGAAATAATATGTCCCAAAGTACCATGACTATCCTTCTCTCTCCCATTTGTGACATTTTTAAAGAAACACTGATCACAAAAATTTAGGGTAATAGGATGCAGCAAACAAAAACAATTGCATTTATGCCAATTACTGAGTAGGTGTCTCATTTGCACTTCAGATGTTAACATTTCTGCTTTTTAAAATGTAGCCAGTTTTGAAAGTCATATAGCTGAACACAATGAAGACACTGAATTCATTTCAGATGATTATTAGAATTCAGGATCCATTTAAAGATGTACATAAATATGAGCTGATTTGAAAATTAAATATAAACGATTGGAGCGCAAAACATTTTGTTACCCTTGCCCAGATGGATGCTGAAATTTGAGATGCAACAAATTAGCTGGGAAGGTTGACTCCTCAGGTAAAATACTCACTGGCTTCCCACAATATCTAGTCCCAACGTTGCATTGATACAGTAAATGACAGCAGCTTCTCCATCAGATTAAATATTTAGGAATGATAGGTAGTAGCATGGTACTCCTGACAGTATCCTTTACACATTAGGTGCTTTCAATGCTTTGGTAGTATTTAGCCACAGTCTGAAAAGTAACTGCACCTTTCTAACATTGGGTCACCCCTCTCTTATTACTTTCTTTCCAGACCAGAGATTGCTTTTATCCCGCTTACTATTCTTCTGTTCTTCTTGGCTGCTTATGCATGTGCATGTCATGCATTAACCAGTTTGCCGCATGTTCAAACTAAACCTGGACTAGAGTGCACTGGAAGAGCAGCAAACGCTAGTTGCATGTTAATGGACCTGACTGAGAAGCAAAAGTAAAGCACTATCAGCTACGGAGAACAGAACTCCTGAAGCACATTTCATTTCTTTTCCTCTTTGTCTGGAGGCATTTGCTCAGTAGTTTCCTTCCAGGGTGTGCCACTCAGGTATTCTCAGGTAAGAAATGAAGGCACAACCAAACATGTATCCTTTTAAGTATGAAATTTCTGTCAAAAGAGAAGCATGTGACTGAGTTTTATCACATATGTATGTACCTATTCATTGCCCCTTTGACTGTGTGAGCTAGTTGCCAGCGAATTCAGTTTAACCTGTTTCTATGCAACTTACTGCCTTAGGGTATGTACAGATGTACATAATTTTAGCAACGACGCTACTGTAGAAATGTGCTCACTACATTTTTAGACAGATGTATAACCTTTTCCTTTGGATCAAGTTCAGCAGAACCCTGTTTTACCTTATTGGAACAGAAATATAGAGCTGATTGGCCAGCTGTGTGACCATTCAATAGCATTTCCCAACTACCCTTGGAACAGTGTGACATTTGAAACAAAGGGATTTTTTTTATTTTATAAACAACAGCAACAACAAAGTGCTAAACAAACATTTGAATGAATAAGCATGTGAAGCCCATAAATGAAATTAAATAGACAATCCAACCAGAGCAAGGGTAAAGAGGAAAAACTCACTCACAGCCACTTGCATTTGCAGGTACATCGGTATGCATCTTTGATTATGTCCATGGCAAGAAGATTATTTGACAATGTGGCTGTAGATGTATGGAAAATGTTACATATGAAAGTTTTGGTCCCCACATAGTGGCTACTGCAGCTGCAAAGTGAGCTCAAATAGCACACATGTATGTAGTATATAGGGAGCAATAATCAGGGCTAGGGTTAATGTCCCTCACTGCCACATAACAGTTTCTCTTGCATATTATGTTGCATTGCCGAAGCTGCTGAAATCTACAGCAGTTGCCTTTAATGACTGTGGCAACTGAATACAGAATACAAATATATTCAGAAGAGAAAGAAGTTGCTATTACTGGTGATGAGTCTATGTTATGTGCCCACCATTGCAGATCATGCTTCAAATTGATCAGTCTTTAAATTCATTTTGTTCGACTCCTCAAATGCCATGGCTGTTTTAGTTGGCTTTCCATTGTTAAATTGCTTGACAGCAGAGACTGGAATATTTAGGCAAATGGGGCACTACTCCATCAACCTCAGTGTGCCTTCAGCCATCCCAATCTGCCTGCCTTCATACTTACAAGCAGTCCAAGAGTGGCTGTCACTTTGCTCCTCAGTCTCAGTGATGTCCTCCTAGTACTCAATGGATAGGAGGACAGAAACAAAACTAGAACTGGTTGGCTGTGCCTGCCATTGGTGCTAGCCCCACCTACTGTTGGCTTTCTGCCCTATCCTATGCACAGTAGCCAGTACTGATGTTGTTCCATATCTTCTTGATCCTTCTATTTCCATAAGTGCTACTTATGATAGCAAAATGATTTCATTTGGTTATGTGTGGCTGTGTATGATTGTTGTTGGCATCCATTTGTCTTGCGAGACAATGAAGTGAGCATCTGGGCGTGAAGTCAAACTGCTGTGTTAGCGGCATCGAAGTGACCTCCCCAGGACCTGGGCAAACCTGGGCAATGTGTATGGAGGTCCTGGGCTGCCCAGACGAGAAGACCCCCTTCTCAGCCATGCTGGTGAAGTCCAACAGAAAGCATAGCAATATGCTTGGCATCAGCTTGTCAGAAGGAGGCACACAAGGCACCATCCAATCATCTTCGGGACTCCAGATTTGTGTAGGGTTTACTCCTTAGCCTTTGCTTCTCCCAAAGATATCCCACAAGGTAGCAGAGGTTTAGGATCAGAGTATTTCTGCTCCTAGATGGGCTACCTTCCCAAGTTGATGAGCCTCATCTGTCCCTCACTTCCCTTTACAGCATGTTCAGAAATGGCCTTCTTGAGCATTGGACCCACTATTGGTCTTGTCTGTTCAATCTGCCAGAACATGTCTTCGCATGAAGGGGAAGTCCCATCAGCTTCCCTCACGTGGCTTAGCTGGCTAGTTGAAGCCGTTTCCCGGGGTGTGGCCGCTGTCACATACTGACAGCCTCTGGGAGCTATGGGAGAGATCTGAGTGCAGGGTGGGGACCAAAGGTGGAGAAACTACCCAGAAGGAGCACAATGTGCCCCCCACTGGAGGTATTACTCCTTCCCTAATTACTTCTTCCCTAATACTTCTTCCCCATACACCCCACACCTATGTATGAGAACTTGTAATAATTATATCCTCCAGTGGGGGGGAGGGTTGTTGGTAGAGGCTGGGCAGTTCACTCTTGGAGTAGTGAGTGGGTTTTGCTTCCACTACACTATTATCTCTAAATTGGCCCTCATTTGGTGTAAGTATAGGGATACACTCAGGGACACTACTAGGAGAGATCTCGGCCTGCCCCTGCCTCAGTGCCGAGGAGAACAGTCAGACTGAATTGTATCTCAAATTGTTGCCTGTTTAGTTTGCTCTGTAGAACTCAATGATTGCTGTTGAGAATGGAGCCAGCTGTAATCTGCATAGTTTTGTGATAGCCACATACCATGACATGTCTATGCAGAAAACAGCGTCAACCAGTTTTCAGGTTTCGTTGGTTCACAACTGGCTGACCTTGATTTCTGCATAGACATGTTGAGAAATGTGGCCTTTGAATAACTCTACTAACATGGCATGAATGACTTTTGCCTTGATACTGCAAGTGGTGCCCTGATGCATACAAATGCTAGTTATGTCACAGTTTCCTTTCCTCTCTTTATTTCAGTTACCAGACCTGATTTGTCCTTATTTTAATTTACATTCACTGGATATGAATACCAGTAGGCTTAGGGAAAACATCTAAAATAATATATTTTTTATTTTTTAAAAAGAATGGTCTGCTACACAGGAAGTACAGAATGGAGTTAATTCAGAATGGAATAAAACAGTGTGGTGCATTTTACGATGGGTAATAACTAGTGATAGGCAAATGGGTATGATTTATATTTCATGGAGTATAGGACTGGATTTCTGGGCTTGTTTCATGAGCACTACAGTGTTGGGTAATTCTTTTCCAAAAAGGATGCCCTTTCTACAGTAATTTGTCATAACTTGTCTATAGTGGTTCTCTTGTAAGTTTTGCCCTCCATCCCAAGATCTGCACCTGTCCACTTTCTTTCATCTTAACCTGTAGGTGACTGCTCCCTTTTCTGTCTTTTTAATGTAGATATTAACAACAGAGAAGCTGTGGGACTGACAGTTCTGACATTTGAAGCCCTTTATTTAGAGGACAAGAACAGTATGGATGCATATTTCTATTTGCAGCCTCAATATGCTTCCCACTCACCTTGTGTGTGTGTTGCCTGGTCAGTCCTGAATTTGGTCAGAGCAGTAGCACAAGGGTACTGTCGTGTGTTTTGTAGTTTTGAGGCTGCATCAATTACCATAATATGCAGTGGAAATTGTGCAAGGAAACCTACTTGCTTGTAGTGCTCTGTTTCAGTTGGGTAGCCTAAGGTCACAATCACACATATAAATGTGTAAAAGGTAAATGGTGAATGCAAAAATATGTTTTCAAATACATTAACCATGCAGTTTCTTTCATAGAGCTGTTAAGGTGTGAATGTGAAGAGAGGTTCATAGGCTGATCTTCCACTGTCCCTTCCGTATGTTTTCCCCATTGGGGCAAAAAGCAGGTATGGGTAAGCCCTCCACATGCCAGTACTGCTCTCCTTTGTCTGAGTTGGATCCCCCTAGCTGCTTTTAAGAAAAAGTGAAAATATGTGGCAAGTGATATAGGGTAGAAAATGTTCCACTTCTAGAAATGCATTATTTCATAAGGTTAATAACATACTTAATAAAAACATGTAAGATTGTTCAACTCGAATGGATACAATACCAGACAAATCTAAAATCAAAAGTTGCACTTATCCTTTTGCAGGCAATTATCCCTATATATATATATAACTAGAATTTTCATTCTAATTTTGCCCTTAGGTTTGTTGCCACATAAAGTGTGAAGCAATTTTCATTGGAGATGTTATTGTAAATAGGAGCTTCAATTCTTTGTTTTAGCAGTTTGTATTTTTATTTTGAAAGGACTTGTTTGTGCATGCGTGTGGCCAATAGTGGCCATTTACAATAGAACTTTGTAAGGGCCTTACTTGAAAAGAAGCCGACCAGTAGTCTTCACCTTTTGCATAGTATAAGGCAGTGGTGACTGGTGCTGCTCAACAGTGTCTTCAGTTCTGCTTTCCTCCCCTCCACTGCCTATCTTGTCCCTTTCATGTAAGGGTCCCTCGGTTTCTCTCCCCTCTTTCTCAGATTCTGTTTTTTGTTTTGTTTTTGTTTGTTGGTTTTGGTAATCACCAGATTATTCAAGTCCAACAATGCATAACCAGGAATGGTCAATGGATGGATTATTATTTTGCATTTCCTGGGAGGCATTGTACATTTTCCTCTTGATACTAATGTGATAGTCTTTTAGGTTGCTTTGTGCGACCAGTGGAGAATGGGCAGAGGAATAATAAACCATAAGGGTTGATTTTAGGAAGATTTTAAAAGCAAGATTTTATAAGATGGTACTTTTTCACTGTAATCACAAGGGATTCTAAGGCGGGGGAACATTTTTTTCATGTCATCTGTGTAATTTCTTTTTTACATTGGCATAGGAATACTTTATTGTAAGTGAAGTCAGGTCTCTAGAATTGCACCAAGTGGTCCCATCTAAAAGTGCATCAGGGCCAATAAGAGTTGAAGCTTCCTTCTGAAAAGAATGGGAAAGTGTGGAAGGCTGAGCAGGCTTGCTGTGTGTGTGTGTGAAAGAGGCAAAGAAAGAAAAATGTGGATGCACATCTTTGTACGTGTCTGAAGGCAGGCAGAAGGGAGTGAATAAAGTAGGTACATTACTAGGAGAGATGACTGGAGCGGAGAGCATAAATGAGCTTGACAGGCAGCTCAATTTCTCTCTCTGGAGAAAAGGAAAAGGGAGGGTGCCTGATAGAACAATACAAGAAGGCAGCATTGGCCAGCTGAATCTGCACTTTCATATAATTCCTTTGAACTCATTTTGCCTCTCCCTTGCCACTCCCTTTTCCCAATGTGCTGCTGTCACTGGCCATTGTGGCTTTGTGTCTTTCTCTGTGTGTGGCTTTATAAGAAGGGCATTCCTCTGTAGAATGGGAGAGGCTAGCAAATGCCACACCGTCCTTTTGAAGCTAGCTGTGCCTTCTAACTGCCACCCAGAGTAGACCTTGGGAAGAGGAATGAGCCTTGAATTGTCATACAATCACAGGTACAGCATGGTCTAGTGCATAGCCCTAACGTGTAGTGAAAATATATCATATCCAGCAGCTTGACAACTTCTCTTCACTGATCATTATAACTAAAGGACTGAGGAAGAGACTGGGGAGTGGAAAGAGAAGAAAGGGAAGTGATGAGAAAGTGTGCATGAGGGAAAATTGAAGATAAATGGAAGGAAAGGAAGATGGGAAGAGATTAGAAAGACTGCAGAGAACACAAATTAAGCAGTTTTTACTGAATCAGTCTTAGAGAATCAGTTGGTTTTATTTTAAATTTAAATGGGCTAACAGGTTTTAAAAGGAGTGGTGCCCTAATCAGATGCATGTTTTTCACATATGCATTACAAAGATGTCTGCAAATGTGACATGACGGCTGGCAACACCAATCCTTCCATGTGGGAATCCCTTGCAGATGACTGCAGTGCTGGGAGACAGGCAGTCAAGTCGTGTATCCATAGAAGTGACCAGAGGAGAAATGACCGCTGGGAGGAACACAGAGGGAAGAAATGCCATGGTGCATCTGCAGCAGTACAACTGGATATCTTTATCGGCTTCTGCTGCAACAAAACACGTCTCACATACACATCAGTCTCTACGGCCACAGCAAGAACTGCAACTGTAGAGCATGACCTCACCCCCAAAGGCACACTCCTCCATTGTCCCCCAAGGCATACAGATAATCAACAACAACAAAGCTTTCCCATATATTGGGAAGAGCCTGTATTCATGCAGTAGTTTCATAGCAGGAGACATGACTACCCCTGCAGCAAGAGAGGCCTCTTTCTTTTATCCCAATCTGCCCTGTGTTAGGGTCATGGCATAAAGAACAGAATTGTTTTATTAGTTCTGGGGAAGGTTGCCACTACAGTGGTACCTCCAATTACGAACTTAATTCATTCCGAAGGTCCGTTTGTAACCCGAAACCGTTCTTAACATGAGGCGTGCTTTTGCTAATGGCGCCTCCTGCTGCTGCCATGCCGCCGATGTGCGACTTCCGCTCACATCTCAGGGCAAAGCTTGCAACAAGGGGCATCTATTTCCGGGTTAGCGGAGCTCGTAATCCAAAGCATTCGTAAGGAAGGCGGTACACTGTATTTTAAAGTTGTTCGCAACTTGGACTCCTCCTCCATCCGAGCACATGATAAAGCAGCCATCATATTCTAAACAATGTAGTCTATGTCGTTTCCTTTCGCAGGGAGAAAAATGGGGCATATTAAGGGATGGAGGAGTAAGAGAGCTGATATGGTGACCAGATTCATTCCTGGTATGCCCAAGATGGGTGCTGGAGCAGTTTTCTATCATGCCACCAGCACCCATAATTTGCTAACATCTTTGGGAGGCCCCAGAGGTTCAGGGCCCTAGGATTATACTCTAAAGTCTCACCCTGACTGGAGCAATCAATGAGCCATGGGATGGCCTCAGGTTCGAGGCTCGGTGTTCGTACCTCTGAGATCCAACATGGTCTGGGTTTTTCATTTTCCTGTTCCTTGCATAACTGATTGACAGCGAAAATGAAATACATGGTTCAGTGGTATCCTATTGCACCCCTTCTTGTGCTATACATTGCTGGGAAGAAAGAAATACAGAGTTCTTGTAATGTCTTGTTCTGCCCTCAGTTTGCTCCGTTATAGAGTGGCAGCTGCTGTAAATGAGTCCTGCCGAGTCAGGGTGGATTGTCCCCCCACCAACCACCTGGCAGTAAGAAGCAGGATTACATTGCTTCCTACTTATCCAAAGGCACGGTCCTCCTGGCATATGCATGGCAGTTCCAGTTTGGCCCTGCAAGACAAAACAGAGGAAAGAGCATGCTTTCCAAGCTGCTATCTCTTGGTATTTATGCACCAGAGCTGGGCAGTGTCACAGTGACCTGCTGTTTCACTTAATGGCTTTTGTGTGTGTGTTAATTTTGCTCCAGCAGGTCAGTTGCTACGTGCCAGCTCATATAACCCAGACAGGACTAACCCCATCCGTAATGGTTTGGCACTTGTCTTAATTCTCTCTGGCTTGTCATCTGAAAGACCAAATAAAGCTAGCTTACAAGAAAAGGTTAAGAGAACTAATCATCTTTGGTTTGGCAAAAAGATGGCTGTATGTGTGGCTTGATATGACAGTCACAGATAGGTATTTTGAAGGACAGAATCAACATATGGTGAAATGAATTGTTTAAGCTAAACTACAGGAGCGTAATTAATATAATAGGATAAATCTGAGAGCCAGAATTTTTTTAGTCCGAATTATCACACAACAGTTCCTAAGGGTGTGCTTTATTAGAATGTGGGATAATCTTCTAATGGCAGCAGCCCTACTGCTTGAATCATTTTAGACTGTATAACTAGTGAGGGAATATTCTATAGAGAACAATCTTGAAATTGACCAGGGGAAAAATGAGATTATCAAATGGAGGCATTTCATTTATAATTTCTGTGACACAAGCAGTGCTTTTCTCTTCAAATTCCTGGAAGCTGCTGCCAAAACATCTATTTTCCTATGTGTAAATTACATACATGGGACAGGCTTGAAAGGAAGGATTAACTTTGGTTCTGTTACTATATAAATTATCCATGAGAAAATATGCATTCTTCTTAGCATATCTCTCTCTCTCTCTCTCTCTCTCTCTCTCTCTCTCTCTCTCTCTGTGTGTGTGTGTGTGTGTGTGTTTGTGTGTGGAGTGGCAACACAGGGAAAGAGATACATGAAGCTGTAGAGAGAATATGAAACTTTGCAGAGTTTTTAGGGCTTGCCTAGTATACTACCTAGTGACTAAATGAAGTAAAGAGCCAAAGACATTGTAGTGTTTAGGACACAGAGAAGCTGGCTGTGGTGCTGGCATGGACTGCCCATGTTTATTTACAATGGCATTTTGATTTTGCAACACTGAGCTATGGTCATGTGGGCTAGCACAGTTCCTACTAATTTATTTATTCCATTCATTCATTCATTCTAGCATTTCAGAGCAAAGCCCTCCCTGGAAGCAGATACCATAAAACGAAAATAAAACAATTCTTTACAAAATATATAAAACAATTAAATAAAAAAAACCAACAGCAGACTAAAATAATATACATAGAGCCTAAGCCTCTGAAAGCCTCATAATTTTTAAGGGATGTTTGGGTATTATTTACAGGATAGATTAATTGATAACAGGAACATAACTAATGCCCACCCACCACCTTCTCTCTCTCTCTCTCTCTCTCTCTCTCTCTCTCTCTCTCTCATGCATGCATTGGACACACACACACACAGACACACGAGAGAGAGAGAGAGAGAGAGAGAGAGAGAGAGAGATTCTAACTTGTATGGTAGAACATCATACTTTTAGTAGCCTGTGCTATCCCTGTAAAGAGATAAGTAGGTCTAAGATGGACAAGCATTGACAAGAAACAGGTACGGGCTAAAGATAAGTCAGGACTCTGACAACCTGACAAGTCACAAGAATAAGGTGTGACAAGTGCACATGGATGGGTAACTAGCCTCATCTGAAATGCCATGCAGATTCTTCCACATCTACCTGTGCAGCTAGAGAATAGGTTTGCTGTAGCCTTATGGACCTGGAAGTTACACTTCTTGCTACATTAGCCCCACTGGCTTTAAAAATAAAAAAGGAGGCAGCGGAGGAGGGTGGTGGAGGGGAGAGACAGCTTTTTCTGAACCAACCAATGACAAAAAGGGGAGATCCAAACCCTGTTTCCTGATCAGGTATCCCTGACCTCTTTAGCTTTTTGTCAGTCATGTAAAGGTTCTCCATGTTTTTCCCACCAGAACTGAATCCACAAAGCAGTCTTCATACATTTGAGAGCCTTGTTTGTCTTAAGTATGGAACATGAGAACAATTTTACTTTTTTTGGTCAATTATTAAACTGTGATTGTTTCATTCAACATATATTAGAGCAGGGGCCCAATCCTTTCTTGCTTGAAGACATTTGAAAAGAAAATGCTATGATTTATATATGCACACACAAATTCATATACATGCTTTGTATTTAGTTTCGCTTTAGTCTTGTAATAAGTGATCTTTACAATACAGTCCTATCAAATGTCAGCTACTCTGTGATTCTCAGGGAGGTCGCAGAGAAATTATCTGGAATTATGCAGCCAGTGAAATAAATTGCAAACCTTTAGTTTGTTTCAGGAACGCCATTTCTCAATCCTGTAACTCAGCACTGGTAGATAAGATAAAGCAATATAGTGTTCTACCTAACCTTCAGGCACTTTGGGTCTGACTTGAAAATCGAGTCAGGTTTTCTGGCCCCAGCCCTTTGGTAATTAAAAGTGTATGTAGTTATAGAGGGGGAAAGAGGGAGATAAAATGAAATGAGAACTGATGAGTATAGGATTCAATCTAAATCTCAATCAAATTTCACATGTGGTGGATATGTGAACATATAAAGCCCTACTGGCAGAAGGCATTTACAGGAATAAGCTATATTACGGGTCAGCATGTGGAATGCTCCTCAAGTTTGGGTTTAATTATTTTTAAAGAAGGGCAATCTGACTTTTCTTACAACAAACTAATTACTTTTCTTTTTGTAGCAGCACGCCTACTAGAGGCACAGAAATGGAAAGGATTGGAACTTCTTTGTGTATCTCATTGAAAACAGAATGTATGGTCTATTGCTCTATCAGAAAAGAATAACAAAGAGATTACATGCATTGAATAATAGTAGATGATTTTGTTGAAATTGTGTTTTCAACATGCTTTTATAAAATATGACCCTGAAGAATAGCAACCACCGAAATTACAGATTGGACTTGGGCGAACTTAATTAGATTAATCTGTCCTGTAGGGGGTAAGTTGGGATTTTGTTTTGGTATCTGTTTTCTTTCTTTGTAATCATTGTTATATATTGGAAATCAATAAAACTAAATTTATTTATTTTTTTAAAAAGAAAGAAACTGGTGAAAAGGCTGATGCAGAAGAGAAGAGGGTAAAAGTAGATCCAGCATATTTCAGCTGATACTTTATACTGAGCCAGCACTGTGGGTATATCAGAGTCTGAAGCCATCAAGCAGGCAGGGTTCAGAAGCCTGCTACTCCACCAAAAAGCTGGTCTAATAAAAGATTTCATGTGTCAGATTCTTGAATCCTGGATCCTTTGAGATGTGTGGATATTTGCCAGGCTTTCATCCACACAGACAAGGGAAATGAAGGGAGGGAAGAAGGAATGTTGCATTAAAGAACAGCTAAAATTAGCTAAATTGTACCAACCTCTTTCTAAAATTGAGGAACAGCTTGTGGGAGAATGCTCTCTAGTCCTCCAGAATGAACCATTTTAATTCCTGCTCTGAAGGGATCTTGCCCTTGCCACCCTGTGTGTCAGGTTTGGTTACTTGCTTGTAGATGTCAGTAGCCTCTGCTGCCCTGGCTCCTCACTGACTGAGTGTATTGTTATTCTTTATGATTATTAGTTTCAGTTATCAGTGCCCAAAGTGAACATGGCATTTTACAGACAAATAAAATATGTCAGGAATTTATCCCAAATAGCCTTCTATCTAAATGAAGCATTGCACTCTAACATGAATGACACTATCTTCTTGCATTTTTGTTTGTGTGGAACCCATTGCAGAGGGGTGGGGGCAGGCAGGCTGGTCCTGGATAAGACTACACATGATGGAGAAGATTATGGCAATAAAATATAAGTTTAATTTCCCCCCATGAGGCTTAGATTGCCGAAGAGTGAGGCAGACTTGAAAGAGCAGAATGATAATGATTTTCAGAGTGGTAGAGCTGATGGGAACTATCTAAGGAGTTATTTCATAGTTAGTCCGATATACCAACTAAAGGTATTGAATTTGTTTCCCAAACATAACTGCCCTGCTGAAAGTAACTCTGCCATTTAATTCAAACTGTTTTCTCTCTCCATTTTATTCAACATGTGCCCATTCCATTATCCCATGCATTCTGCTATCCCAGCCCTCTAATCTTATGTACCTGCAACTGTGTATCATATTGTAATGTCTGTTAAAACAACATAACAGCATCTGATCAACATTAGAAATGACTCCTCCAAACTTCAGAAGATCTCTTAGTCCCTGCAGCCTTACTAGAAGTTGCCGTTGTCCCCCAGAATCATGATGGATCGTGTGCAAGAGTGGTGACAGACTTAGTACCATGGTGCCCTGTGCAAGGCCAAAATTTGGTTCCCCCAGTCCTTCCCAAAGGCAGGTAAGGAGGCACTCAGCTTTGGGAAAGAGGTGCGAGGGCTTGTTAGGGTTGAAGAAGAAGAGCCTACCCACCTCCTTCCAAAAGTACTAACTAGACTTTGGGAAGGAGGCATGAGTACTCTAGGGCCCTGCCAGAGCCTCACACCTCCTTCCCAAAGCCCAATGCCTCTCCTACCAGGCTTTGAGCTGGTGCCCCTCTCGCACAGCCCTAAATCTACCCCTGGCAAGAATGCGCAACCTGCTGCTACTGCGTTCTGTGGGGAAGGAATTTTTTTGTTTCAGGAGACCTCTCAGTACACCTTATTAATCAGAAGCACTAACAGCTATAACCTCCCAATCCTGCATTTTGTCAATTTATATAACCTAACTATGCTGGAAAGTATTGCCAGTGAAATAATACCTTAAATACAGACCTCTACCCGCCCCAGTAAAGACTTAGGAATAGGCCTGATAGGATTTTGGTATCTTGCATATGCACACATTGGCCTCAGAATCACACCCCTTATTCTTAAATCATATCCAGTCATTATGTTACACAGATTTTAGAAAAGGAACATTTCTATAAGAACAGGTTGTCTATGGTCATCTCCAGTGCTTTTTTCTAAGAAATATTTTGGGGTACTCTCATTTTTCTACTCATATTGAAATACTGCCCCTCAATGAGGCCAAACTTTGATTCATAAAATGTTTAGGGGTATGCGTCCCCCTGCGCCCCCCCCAGAAAAAAGCACTGGTCATCTCCAAACTAAGGATCCAGAGCTCTCCAAATCTAGAACTGTGTTTTCCATAATGCTACATGCCATTAGTAATAGGCCTGTGCATTCTTACAGTTTTATTGATATTTGCATTACAGGTAACCTTTATAAAAGTACAGTGTTAAATAAAGTTCTCGTAGCATTTTGGTTTATTAGTTTGATATCCTGGCTAAATTCCAGCCTCAATAATTCTGCTCACCAGAATTCTCCCTGCAGGTTCAATTGAAAAAGTTATTCTTCATTTCTTCCTGTGACATAAGTTCAAAGTAATTGTGGAATGTTTCATTGCTGTACTAAACCAAGCTACCTTCTATCATACAGAAAGCTGCATTTTAAGAGTGGAAGGTATGTCATTTTATAGGGAAGGAATAGTGAAAAATAAATAGTTTTCCTAAATTGATACTGTTGTGTCTTTGCGAATAGACATGTTTTGCATGAAGAAAACCAAATTTTCAAATATATGCTCAAGCCAAATTTACACATATAATGCGGTATACAGTGGTACCTCGGGTTACATACGCTTCAGGTTACATACGCTTCAGGTTACATACTCCGCTAACCCAGAAATAGTGCTTCAGGTTAAGAACTTTGCTTCAGGACGAGAACAGAAACCGTGCTCCGGCAGCGCAGCAGCAGCGGGAGGCCCCATTAGCTAAAGTGGTGCTTCAGGTTAAGAACAGTTTCAGGTTAAGTACGGACCTCCAGAATGAATTAAGTACTTAAGCCAAGGTACCACTGTATAAGCAAAACAGAGAATTTCCTTTCCAGTTTGCTGTTTCAGCTTCATTGTTTTGGCCAGGAAAAGATAAAGATGCCACTTCCAACCTTTTTTTTTTTTTTAAAGTGTCACATATCTAATTCTGCACAGAAGCTGAGCCCCCCATACTTGATGGGACACACATGTACTTTATACTCAGATATGTGGTGCCTGGTTACAATAAATAAAGTCAGATGCAAGTATTATTACGTCTTCAAATATGTGAAAGGATCAATTGTTCTCCTTCTCTGCTGCGACACAAAACTGGAGTAAATGCTTTCCCAAGTGGCTACATAGTCTGCACATAGAGGGACTGGCACAGATCATGTGGCCCTTAAGAAAGTGCTGAACCTCTCCTACCTTGCTGGCTGGAGCTGATGGAAGTTGCAGCCCACCATCTGGAGGGCCACAGATTCCCTGCTCCTGGCGTGAAATCGTAGAGCCCTGTTTATCAAGGCCCAACTCTTGATGCACAATGGACTTAGAATCATAGAATTGCAGAGTTGGAAGGATCCCTGAGGGTCATCTAGCCCAACCTCCTGCAATGCAGGAATCTCAACTAAAGCATTTTGACAATTCTGGGAGAACAGGTGAGGTCCCTGTAGACTGGAGGTAGGCAAATGTTCTGCCCATCTTCAAAAAGGGATGGGGGCAGAAGACCCAGGTAGCTACTCACAAGTCAGCTTGATGTTGATACCAGGAAAGGTCCTAGAACACATAATTAAACTGTTGGTCTGTGAGCACTTAGAAAAGGATGCTGTGATTACTAAGACCAGGGGTCGGCAAGGTTTACCTAAACCGGCGCAGCACGTTTAACTAAACCGGCACAGCGCGGCGTGGGGCTCGCTTCCGCAGTGCCAGAAATCGCACTTGCCGAGTGGGTGGCTCACTTTGGGGGCGGCTCATGGGCTGGTTAAACGACCCCTGTGGGCTGCTTGTGGCCCATGGGCCTTGGGTTGCCTACCCCTGACTTAGACCTATCGTGGGTTTCTCAAAAACAAATCATGCCCGATAAATCTCATTTCTGTTTTTGATAGAGTTGCAAGCTGGGTGGATCAGGGGAATGTTGTGGACAAAATGTTTTTTTTTTTTTTTTTTTTATTTCAGTAAGGCTTTTGGCAAAGTCCTCCATAATATTCTTGCAGAGAAGCTGTTAAAATGTGGACTGGATGAGGTAACTGTTAGGTGGATTTGTAGCTGGTTGACTGGCCGAACCCAAAGAGTGCTCATGAATGGTTCCTCACCATCCTGGGAAAAGTGACAAGTGGGGTGCCGCAGGGTGAAGAATCATGCCCTTAATTTCATGGCTGTGTTGGCTGACTTGAAAACATATTGGTGGGCAGCTGAATTTTTCTTTTTAAAGAAAACTTCTAATAAAATTATTCATAACTTTGATTTAAACATATTAAACTGCTAGATAGATTTTTCCTGTTTCATATTGAAACTGTTATACCCTTAGGCTATCTCCACAAGTACCACAATATTTCTGGCTATAGATGTGGATGAGTTATGGTTGCATTACAGATTTCCCTATTGTCCGTGTAAGTTCCTGGGCTGGTAGAATCTACCCTTTCTGCTTTAGAGAGTACTTCAATGTAGCTGCAGTGTGAAGAGACGACTGTCAAAGCTACTCACAGCATTGCAACTAGCCGTTGCATAACCAAGTGCAATACGCTAAGAATACTAAGGGGAGTCACAGGAGAATGGCAAAAAATAACATTAAATGTGTGAAAGAGCATGTGCGGTGTGCATTAATTAGCTGTCAGAGTAGTGAGGACTGCATTTCCCTTGTAAAAGAACTTAATTTACTGACTTGTAATTAGAGGGAATAGTCCTGCTACAATGAAGTTAGCTATTCATTTTGTTACGTTCTCAAAGTCTCCCCCCCCCCTTTATTAGCTTGTTCTATGAACAGAAGTCCAGAGCAATAAAAATCGATGGATATGTCATCCACTCATTTCTTTCAGCCTTTAAGTGGATTTGGATCCTTCTTTGAATTGTAATTATGCATTTGTTTGTTTTGTTTATTAATGACAGGACAATGTGTACAGTCCTGAGAATGGCATATTGAGGGTTATGGGTGAAGTGTGCGCAGGTATATTTGCGTTTGATTTCAGGAGTGTTAAACTATAGCAGTGTAAATGGTAATTAAACGATCAATGCATTACTGTATAAGCAAGATGCTTTATGAGTTCTGCTTTGAGCAAATGGAATGTTAAAAAGTTGTGTTAGGCTCTTTGTCTTTTAACCCAGGGGCTGCATCTAGGCTATGATGCAGCCTGCTCTAGTGGCTCCACCCCTTCTGCCATTGGTAGAGTCTGGCTAGTGAAATACACAGGAGTTAATTTGCAGCAACATTCAGCCGCCATTGCCCAGCAGCTTGGTCAGATTCGGGTGACAGATACATAGGCCAGATTAGGTGCATGCACATGTTGACCATTACTGATTCTGTCCAGTATACTGCTTTTTTTCACTTCATGCACCACTTCCTCTCAGTGTGTCTAAATGAGAGAAAATGAAAAAAACCCCACCATACTGAAACTGCTCCACTACCTTTTGTTAAGGGGAGGAGGAAGAGGAAGAGAAGGAAAACTGGAGTGATGGAGGGTGGGAAAGGTGGGGGAAGAGCTGAGAAAGTGGCACAGAGAGGGGGAGGAAGGGGGGCAGAGGAGAGGGAGAGATGAACCAGGTAGCTCCACCTGCTTTTGGCTCTGCCCATTAATGGCTCTGCCCCCCTGGGCTTTCTGTGGGTCAACTTCCTGAATTGAAAAAATGTTTCCTCACCTTGCACTGCAGTCCTAGCAGTTACTTTATTAGTTATAGACTGCCATCAATATAAATCCAGGAGTTTGTTACTTTGGCTATTGACATTTATCTGGTTTGTAATGGAAATGAGTGAAGATTTGGGTGTGGGTCATGAAGCAACGAATTCCAGAGGTTCCCCTTGCATTCCTTCCATCAGCTTCTGGCATAGCAGAAGGACAAGAGCTGTTTTAGTGCGATGAAATGGAAATCCTGACACCTGGGATGCTTTGTTAAACACTGTAGATATAGAATTAGAGACTAGACCAGATCATAAATCTGAGAGGAATTTTTCAGTTATTTTAATTGGATGAGTAACATGAAACTCTAGTTTGTGCATATGACTAGACAATACTTCTGTTTTTGCTGATACTGACTGCATCTGCGTCCACAGGGCAAACCTCACTGCTATGATTTCCAGGCTGGTAAGACAATAGTAGCAACATGTACCTTACTGAGGAGCTCTGAGGATTAATTAGTTGCTGCTTGTAAAGTGCTTTGCAGATGAAAAGAGCTCAATGTTATTAAAACAAGACACACTAAAGTATCCTGTAGGGAGTCATCTGGCACTAGCAGGGTTGCACTGATGACCTCATAGGTCTTCTTCATCACTTCAGTGCTTAGAAAAAGAAGCCAGCATTTCCAGGGAGTGAATCAAAATTATATCAGCAGCTCCATTAGCTTGAAGGCTTGGAGGTAACTGTTCTTCTGCCTCGAGAGCAAAAGTAATCACCTGAAGATGCTAAGAAAGGAAGATACGGTACATAACTGGCTGTGTCGCCTGCTGACTGATGTCTTCCTTCAAATAAAATTAGGATTGGCAAAAAGTTATCACTAGCAATTCTACAGCCTGAAATCTTGCATTTATCTCCACAAGGACTACATTATGGCCATGTAAATAATACTGGAACAAAAGATACTTCACATTGACCTGGAGCGACTGTGTCCTGCCTTCTTCCGCCTTTCCCCTTATCTTTAGAATCTTTTGCATAAAGGCTGGTGGAAGGTTCTTTTACAAAACTGATTGGAAGTGAACACAGATTTTGGCACAAACAAAGTGTATATTCCAGACATGCTCATTTCAAGGGGATGAGCTGATGCTCTGTCACTGACGAACATGTAATTCTGGGTTAGAACAACAGTGTAATTATGTCTTGGGTATCCTCTCTTTTTTACCACTGTCATTTAATTCTTTTTCCTGCTCTTATTAAGCTTCCAGATATAGGCTAACATCAAAGAGCTTTCTCCAGTTACCACTAAAGTTGAAGCAACAAGTCCAGTTAATGAGCTTTAAATTGAAATTGAGCAAGAGATTGGGGGAGTGGGGCAGAATTCAATGGGAGAGCACATACACTGCATGCAGAATGTCCTGGTTTCAGTTCCTGGGACCTGTAGTTAAAAGGAGCTTAGGTAGAAGGGCTGAGAAAAGACTCCTGCCTGAAACCCTAGAGAGTCTCTGCTGTAGCCTGTGCTGAGCTAGATGGACAAATGGTCTGTTCTAGCATAAAGCAGCTGCATGTGTTCAACATGGCCAGTGCTCTGATCCATAAAGGGAGCAAATAATAAGGACGCTAACATGACTATTTTTCCTCTTTTTTCCTTCTTTCTAGGGAGTGCAAGAGCTGAAAATGAGGCCCCGAGCAGAGTGCTATTCTTCAAAGTTCTGGCTTATGCTGGCAGTCCTGGCAACAACAGGTGGTGGGGCCTGGGCCCAAAAGAACCACCCCAGCATTGGCATTGCTGTCATCTTGGTGGGTACCTCTGACGAAGTAGCTATCACAGATGCCCACAAGAAAGATGACTTCCATCACCTCTCTCTCACGCCTCGTGTGGAACTGGTGGCCATGAATGAGACAGATCCCAAGAGCATCATCACCCGCATCTGTGATATCATGTCTGATCGGAGGGTTCAAGGTGTGGTGTTTGCTGATGACACTGACCAGGAAGCCATTGCCCAGATCCTGGACTTCATTTCTGCCCAGACCCTCACACCCATCCTAGGTATCCATGGAGGCTCTTCCATGATCATGGCAGACAAGGTAAATTATTGCTTCTTCCCATCTCAGCCATTAGAGTGGAGCTTGGAAATTAGCTTCTTTGTTCACAAAATGCATACTGTTTGTTAAAGGCACTGACAAACTCGGTCAATTGCATTGAAAGAATTCAAGCCCTGACTATCTAGATATTTGTCACTGAGATTCTTGGAACAAGCAGCATCTTGTCCTTGGCAAGTGAAGCAGATCTGTCCTGCTTTGCCTTCTGTCAGTTATTACCAAATACCAGGTCTGCAGAATTGGGTCTATGTATTTGGCTTCGTGGGAGTGGCGGAAAAACCTTCAGAAGTTCACTCTGCTGTCCCTCACCTTCTGTGACCTTGCACAGTTACAGTTCAAGGCCGAGGACATTGTGTTGGTGTGGCAATCATTATGCCCCATTTTAACCACTCATTTGCCAGTGTTGAGACTCATAATATCAGGTTAAAAAACAATTAAATGCATGTTGTTAAAAATAATGCATGAGGGTGTCAAATGGGGAGTGTGTGTGTGTGTGGGCACTGGGTCTCCCACCAACATCCCTGCATGTGCTACCCTGCCACCTCCTCGCCTGATGTGCAAAGATCTGAAGGAAGGCTCTAAATGCCTTCAGTTGAACATGGCTAGAATCTTCTCCAAGATTTTAAAAAAAGACCCTGTGCAACCAGGTTGCACAATAGAATAGAACATTCTAACTATGTTCACTAGTTAGCATCTTCTCCTGGGCATAGGATGTTTGGGTGCAGCCTTGGTACATTTGCATGCCAGCATTTCCTACCCAGGGACAACTACACTACCAAACCAAGAAAGAGTGAGCACATACATCCTGTAGACCCATGACATCTCCCCACACCCATAAGAAGCCTTGCTTATTTTAATTGCTTTTTCTTTAAGAAGAACATTAAGAAACCAGGATGATAAAACTGGAAGTGCCTCAGATAATTTTAATTTCCCACCAAAGACCACAGGAATAAGTATTTTGGTTTCACAAAACTGTTATGGACAAACCATTAATAAAACCAGCTTTCCTGCAAAACATTCATTAGTTTTAAACACATGCAAAACAAAACAGAAAATGGAATTGGTTTAACCTAACATTCCCCTGTCCCCAGGGACTGTTTTGAGGAAGTTCAGTGATAACCCAGAGCATCTATACATATACATATATCCAGTGCTTTTTTCTGGGGGGACGCAGGGGTACACATACCCCTAACATTTTGTGAATCTAAGTTTGGCCTCATTGAAGGGCAATATTTCAAATGAGTAGGAAAATGAGAGTATCCCTAAACATGTTTTTAAGAAAAAAAGCACTGCATATATCAGGAGATATGAGTAGTTTTCTACTACTTTGTAGATTATGACGATAAACATGTGTTTTCAGAGAATCATAGAACTAGGTCCATGGACGACCTTGCTCATTCTGTGCCCAGAGGATTGACAATCCACACGTTACAGATATCAGTTTATATAATTAGAATTATGATGTGTCATAAACACAGAGCAAGTCCACTCTAGAAAGTGTGGGCATTTTGTAGTCATTCATTCTCGTCCCCAGTCTGCTTTAATATGAGAAGCTCCCCACTCTTTGGTGTTAGCACTCGCCCCCAATTCATTTGTAGAGTACTACCACTGTATCTAAGATTAAAAAGTCAATCTCATAAGGTAAGTTCTCAGTTCTGGTATTCATCTGTTGCTCTTTTGTATACCTAGTCTACTATGAAGAAGTCTTTCTAGAATGTGGACAATGGTAAATGATATTCAATCTACCAGCAGTTTGTATGCAGCTAACTATGTTTTTGATCCCACTAGCAATACCCTCCTTAATATATCTAAGACATATGCTGCCTTGCTTCCTCTTTCCCTTCCAGCTGAAGAGTCTGAAGTGATAACCAACATGTTTATTCTTTGGGTCCCTCCAGAATGGTGTTTTATTGTGGGTGTATTCTGCAACATGCTCTTAATACAACAATAGTGCATTAGTGGTGGATCTATTCTGCTTTAGTCTCAATGCATCTCCATTACTACCACATTATTTCTTTCTGCTGGACAAAATAAATAAATAACCAGAACATTTGTGGTATGAAAAGTTACTGGATTTTCAGCATGAAGCTACAGGGAATGTGCTGATTGGAAATGAAGCAGTATGTCCATTCCAAAACTTTTGCAGGACAAACAGTATTAAAAGCAGGATTGTCTACATAATGTATAGCATTAACAGCAGAAATAATCATAAATGTGCAATAAAAAAAAATCTGCTGAAGTATTGCATCTCTAGTGTAATGGCATAGGGCCCTTTTATACATCCAGTAGAAAAAAGTAGCAGAGCTTTTCTGGATTGCCCCACTTCAGGCTGTAGGTGGGGGAGGCTGCATGTTTGAATGCTATCCTATGGATGAAATTCCCTGAAAATAAGAGAACCCCCCCCCCCACTGTGTCAGGGAGAAAGCTAGGTTGAATCAATCTCTCCAACATACTAGTTTTGTATGTGCAATAAGTTTTAAAGATGGGAAGTGTTTCCTGCCATCTGCATCCTAGAGTGATACAATCCTGGAAAAGATTTGCCATCTGATTTTGCTAAGCATATAAGCTGGACCATACTGCTTTGTATTACTGGATATCATATCACGGTGGGACGCTAAGGATAGCTGAGAGATGGAGGAGGTATGTTCCTATGGACTGCCTGGTTGAGAGATAAAATGGCACGCAGCTATAAGGACTTGAGCCCAGGGAGCCATTGAAAGAGGCTGTGTATGTAGCAGTTCCATCTTACAGTCATGTCCATTGTATAAGGTGGTGTCAATGCCATTTCTGGGTTAAGCATTCCTAGAGCTATGTTCTCGCCATGCTGTAGAGAGACCTAGTGGGGCACAGCTTCCTTCCCTTCCTACCAGGACATGCAGTGAACTGGTTGGGCAGTTGGCATGGGTTTCCCCCTTCTGCACACCTAGAAATGTGCACCAACAGTTTCTATGGCTCCTACTAGCCACCAAAGGTGCCAAAGACATGGGGAAGGAAAAAGTAGGACCAGGCCCAAAGATGCTTCACCAAGAATTTGGTTAAGGTGATGAAATACACACACACACACACACACACACACACACACACACAAACTGATTGTTTTAAAAAATCAGTTTGTGATTTCAGCTTCTTCTTTCTACCACCTGTTGGATTGACTGCTAGGTCAAAGACTATGAGACTTCCACTGGCTTTTGAGAGGATCTGCTCAAGAGTTGGGGACTTCCAGCTGAATTGAAAATCTCCTGCTGGGCTTCTTCAGCATATCACCACTCATGGCTTTCCATGAACCTGGATCTGTAATGTAAACACATGGCCCAGCAGGACACAGGGTGGTATTCAACTAAGTTTTACTCAGAGAAGGCATATTGATATTAATGAACATAGTTTAGTCATGTTTATTAATTTCTACTCCAAGTAAAGCTTAGTTGAATTCCACCACTTGGTTCCCAAATATCTGAAGGATTGCCTCCTCCCAAATCTACTTGCCTTGATATTAACATCACCAGGGTAGGCCCAGTTGGTCGTGCCACCACCTGCTGTGGTTCAAGGAGTCCGCAGCACATGAGAGGGTCTTCTCCGTGTACCCGTTATGTGTTTCTGTTTTGTTATTCAGAAATTGGACGTTGTTGCTGTTTTATTTATTTCAATTCTACATTGGACTTATTTTAATTATGGCATTTTTGTAACCTGCCCTACGACTGGTGAAGAGCAGGCTATAACTAAAATCAGGTAAATAATAAGCAGAGGAGATGGACTGGCAGTCCTTGAGTGGGAGCAGAAACTGATACAGGCCAGGAATCCAATTAAGAAATGTATTCAAGGGAAGTATAAAAAGGGGGAAATGGGGGAAACATTGAGTATGCACCATCAAAAGGAAAATAAAAAACACCAACTCAACCAGGAATATTAGTCTATTTAGCCTTATACTAGGCAAACTCATGTAGCAAAGACTTTTGCTGAGGGTTACTTTCACACACATTTGGTAATTTGTGGAGATGCTGGAAAGATGAGTGACAAAGTAAAGGAGCATGATGTTATGCTTTATGTTGCTTAATTGAGGTGATAGAAATTGATAGCTAGAAGAGCAATTGACCAATGGGAGGCATGCAGGCAGGGGATGCTGGAGGAACAGGAAATAAATGCCAGCAATTGCCCCTAGAAGATGAGAATTAGGATGGGCATGCTTTTCCTCGTATAGTGATGCAGAGTCAAAGGGATGCTGGTTAAGTATGTGACTGGCAGAACAATATGATATGGAGCCTGCTATTTCAGCCAACTATATGGAAAATTTAGAAAGTTAGGCTTCACAGGTTCCAGGATTCTTGACAGTTGCATATTATGGAGCCTCTACATTGCCACAGCACTACAAGACAGCTTTAGGGCTTTCTCAAATGAGGCATGCATATTGTCCAAGAGTAGCCTGCCATAGATGTATCATAGTACATACTCCAGGGAAATAATGTTGGATTTATTCCCTGATTAAAGGAGCCCAGAGGAAATTTCTTTTTTATTCACTTTGCCCTGAAACTATGTTGAATATAGGGTACAAACAGCAAAAGAGTAATGTTCAGGCTAGATGCCAGTTGGCATGCCTTTCTTTACAGGGGACTTGGGTCTACTGAATTTGATAGAATTTGATAGGCTATTAAATAAATAATCAAGGGTAGAATGTCCAGTTGCAAATCTAGCTGGGGAATTTGATCAAGTGAGACTTACTCTTCTACATACCTGTCCTTGTAAATGTAAATTATCGCTCTTAATATTTTGTGCTGCCTGATAATTTTGATGAAAAATACTAGTAGAGGAAAGGCTCCAAAAGAAGATTGAGGTGAAATAGCATATCTGCCACTAACATTTGTCAGAGGAAACATGTCTTCTTTTAAATTAAGTAAGC
Organism: Podarcis tiliguerta; assembly: GCF_965153285.1. NCBI lineage: Eukaryota > Metazoa > Chordata > Lepidosauria > Squamata > Lacertidae > Podarcis > Podarcis tiliguerta. The sequence continues at coordinate 42,438,509 of NC_139543.1, read as the reverse complement.
CAAGCGCACATAGTGTAGTAATGAAAATGCCAACTTCATGCTAATCTAGTGTATACTCTGCCAAATGATTTATAAAATATTAGTTTCATCATCAACATAGTCTTGCAGCACGGTAAAGAGTAACAAATTTATTATGGCATAATCTTTCTTTAATCCACAAAAATTTATAACATGTTAAATGTGTTGGTCTTTAAAGTGCTACAAGAATCACGTTTTTGCTGCAACAGACTAATATGGCCACTGTTTTAGAAGCGGTTAACGTGGAAGGTCTTTTAATGGCACAATGTATAGTTTCCTATAGCCCGCAAATACTTTTTCATGTTTAGAATGTAGCAATTGTACGCATTTTGTATTGTCACTAGGCATGACTTGCTCTTACGTTTTCCAGATGAAAAATTTCAGAAACAGAGGCAGGAAGCAGAGCATGAAACAAGCAAACACTTTGAAACACAAAGTTAGGTACCGAAGCAACATAGGGCTTGCCTACACTTCTGCTTGTTCTATGCCAAGAAGGCATGACTCTGAGCAGTTTTCTGCTAATCCCAGTGGTTCTCAAACTTTTTTCTCTGGGCCACACTTTCAGAATAAAAATAATGTTTTGCATTATTTAGGATGAAATTGTAAAATGGTGATTTTTATCTTCAATGTATTAAATGTTTCCTCTGCTGTTGCTGAACCCACTTCGATTCAGTGAAGATAAGGGCATGTATAGATAGTGTTTATGTGTCCGTGTGAGTGTGCACACACTACTGTTGGGGAGATTGGATAGGGGTAGTCAGGTGCCTCACACATTGCAGTCCTTTGGAAGTGGCATTTGTGTTTAATTTTGTGTGTGTGTTTGTATTATAGTGGTACCTTGGGTTACAGATGCTTCAGGTTACATACGCTTCAGGTTATAGACTCCACTAACCCAGAAATAGTACCTTGGGTTAAGAACTTTGCTTCAGGATGAGAACAGAAATTGTGCTCCGGCGGCATGGCAGCAGCAGGAGGCCCCATTAGCTAAAGTGGTGCTTCAGGTTAAGAACAGTTTCAGGTTAAGAACGGACCTCCGGAATGAATTAAGTACTTAACCTGAGGTACCACTGTATATGAATTGGTCAGGCCTCTTAATGTGGCCCTAAGTAATATCACTGAAGGCCATGGTGATGTTCACATGTGAGAAAGAAAATATTCGAGCTTGCAAATGACTCTTAGCCAGTCAAAGATAGGATGGGTAGATCAAAGGTTGGGGAAGTGCAGCTCTCCTACAGTTCCCCAGCAAAGCATTCAGAGTACAACAACCAAGACAACATTAACTAATATGGCTAAAGTGAACAAAAACCTCTTAAAAACACACACACATTTTTTACAGTACAGAATTGGAAAGCTAACATGAAACCCTACAGAACTGCAGCTTCAGTTAATGTGATGGCCCAACGCTTAGACCTGGCCTCTTAAGGACATTGTGAATGGGGCAGCCGGGCAGGAGGAGAAACTAGTCTTGTCTCCAGCTCCCACAGTGCATTGTCATGGACTCTGACAGTGTGCCTGCACTATGTGTTCTGTTCTATTGCACATCTGCCTGCCTGCCTGCCAAGCCCTGCAGTCAATCTACAACTGGATCTGCACATACTGGGTCTGCAGCAACAGACAAGGATTCTACACTTACCTTTTGCCCACTCTTTCCAGGCACAGGTCCACGCTTAAAAGCTTCATGTCTGAGCATTGTTGCTGTTGTTTTTGTCCTAGAGCAAAAACCGGCAAAACCCCACTGTTTAGCAGAACAAATGTCAATTAGGGTTTTCTGTGGATTAAAGTTTGCTCCAATCAAACTTTAAATAGCAGGTGTTGATAGGGAACGCTTTGGAGCCAAAGAAAGGGTGCTTGGACACGGAGCTTTAAAAGGCAGACCGTGCCTGGGAAGAGCAGAGAAAAGCTAAGTGTGGATAACCAAGCCTAAATATGTGTGATTGGAATAATCACATATGTTCACCCCTGCCTTCACTTTCCTCCTCTTCCTCTATTCTTTTCCCCATGTGAAATTACAGTTTGTAAACTCCTCAGGGCAAGGAACCTATCCTATTGCACTCTATAAAGCACCATGCACATGGATAGTACAATAATAAGAGCAACCGCTCTGATTGTGCTGGTCAATTATCTCTGGTGGGCTAGGGATAGAGATGAAAGCTGTTTCCTGGTGCCTTCACTACATATCTTTAGGGCCTGGGAGAAAACGTTCTTCTTCTCCCTGGCCTTGGGCTCATAAAACAATCTATGGCCTTTTAAATTGTGTGAGTGTGGAGGGGTATTGTTTTGTTTGTCATTATAGTATGCATTTCTGTGTTTTTATATTGCAAACCACCCTGTGAACTTTGAATGAAGAGTGAGTGGTATAGAAATTTAATAAATAATAATAATAATAATAATAATAATAATAATAATAATAATAATGTAGGCACGTGATTGTTGACTGACCAAGAGCAGATACTTGTGGTCAGTTAGCAGTTTTATGGCTACATGGTGCTGACTTCACTATCACTGCATCAAGTGTTACCAAATGACACCTGCCAGTAAAGGCCTGGAACCCAACCTCCCTCCCCCCCATGCATGCCTGCATGCACTTGCCTTGGTTGCTTATTTGTGGTGGCAGCAATTTATTAACATTGCACCACCCCTGACTGCTGCTGTGGACCATAGTCTACTCCTTCCATCACTGTCACAGAATTGGAGAGAAAGATGGATGCACTCTGCCTTGTTGCAGAATCATCTCATGTTTTCAGGCTATTAAGTATCTGGCTGAGTTTATTCAGATACATAAAAGAACTGAGAGTCAGCGAAGGATACTATCACCTCTTTCATAAATATATAAGAAGTTTAAGTGGGGAATGTCAGAATGTTTTCCCTTGCTTCTTATCACCCACTGGATGCTTAAAAGTGATTGTTAAGGCTTCACTAAGCAGACATCCAGGCTTTCTCAGCATTGTCTCCACTTAAAGTATCAAAGCATCCATCTGATGGGGGCTTTGGGGGCACTGACCCTAATGTAGCTGGCCCCCCTCCCTCATTTTTGTTTCATCCTAAATCCATGTGCCTCAGCTTCAGGATCTGTCCTTCCAGTGAGCACTCAGAGCTGATTTCCTTCAGAATGGATAGGTTTGATCTTCTTGCAGTCCATGGGACTCTCAAGAGTCTCCTCCAGCACCATAATTCAAAAGCATCAATTCTTCGGCGATCATCCTTCTTTATGGTCCAGCTCTCACTTTCATACATCACTACTGGGAAAACCACAGGTTTAACTATACAGACCTTCATCAGCAAGGTGATGTCTCTGCTTTTTAAGATGCTGTCTAGTATTGGAGATGCTGTCTAGCTGAGGCTCCAATACTTTGGCCACCTCATGAGAAGAGAAGACTCCCTGGAAAAGACCCTGATGTTGGGAAAGATTGAGGGCACAAGGAGAAGGGGACGACAGAGGACGAGATGGTTGGACAGTGTTCTCGAAGCTACTAACATGAGTTTGACCAAACTGGGAGGCAGTGGAAGACAGGAGTGCCTGACATGCACTGGTCCGTGGGGTCACAAAGAGTCAGACATGACTAAACAACAACATATCCATGTCAAGACTATAGCTCTCCCAATCATGATTGAAGCCCACAGAGGAGCTGCTGGGTGGCAGGGAAGGATAAGACTATAGAGCAGGGGTGAGGAACCTTTGCCCCCCCCCGACATTGTTGGAATCCAACTCCTATCAGTTTCAGTCAATACAACTAAGAGCCAAGGATGATGGGAGTTCTAATCAAGCAACATCTGGAGGGCAGTAGTTTCCCCATCCATAGAGTGGGGTATAGCAAATAGGGGGTTGTAGCAAAAATGTCATGGGAAAGGTGGGTTTTGAAAGGAATTTTGAAAGAATTTAAGGCAGGTGACATGTTTTTAGAGTCAGTGCCAAGTGTATAGGGACTAAGGGTAGAGTCTTTGGAGGGAGCAGTACACCTTCAGCTCTGGAACTGGAAGAATAAATATCAGTGGGATAATACCAAGAACTAAAAGCAGAGAGAGAGAGAGAGAGAGAGAGGGAGGGAGAGAGAGAGAGAGAGAGAGAGAGAGAGAGAGAGAGAGAGAGAGAGATGGGGGAGGCAAGGCCATGGAAAACTACCTCACCGGTTGCCCATTTGTTGCCACTGGAGCTGCCTCATCTTGCTTCTGCTGCTGGTAAGAAAAATGCTTTATGGCTGAGTGCCTGACATGGAATATGGCACAACTTCTTTCTTTCTCAGACAACTGGCTGCTGGATGGTTCATTCCTCAACAGGAGGAAGGAGGAGGAAAGGAGGAGGTGGCAGTGATGGAGGCCAGCTGGTGGGGAAATAGCCCTGGATTAAATGATAGGCTACCCAACATAGGAATCTGCTTTATACTGAGTCAGACAATGGGTCCGTCCAGCTCTGTAGTATCTTCCCTGACTGGCAGTGATTCTCCAGAGTTTCAGACAGGAGCCTCTCTCAGACGCGCCTGGAAATTCCAGGGTTTGAACCTGGGATCTCCTGCATGCATAGCAGATGCTGTAGCACTGAACTACAGCCCTTCCCTGCAGGCACATATTCATTCCAAAAATGATGTGTTTGCAATTCCATGAGCCTCTTTTTAATGCCCACCTATCTCCAGCAGAAGGAGATCAGGGACTTGCAGGTGGGCAGAGTCAGGATTTTATTCTTCTTATCAACTGCCAGGAATATAAAAAGAAAGCAAGGCAATAATGAGCCTCTTCTCAAGCTTAGCCTTCAGTGGCATTCAGTCTGACCAGTTTGATTGCCACTGTTCAGTGCTAAGGACCCACAGGCCAGTTGTAGCTCCTAGGCTGCCCGTTGCTCACCTCAAACATAGGACTTCTTCCTTAGCCTTTTAAATTGACTTGGAATGAATGAAATGCAATTGTTGGTGCTTGTGTGTCTAAACTGTGAAATATATCCATTATATATAAACATCATCATCGTCTCTCTCTCTCTCTCTCTCTCTCCCTCAGCAACTTTAGCTAACCATGAATCTTGATTGGTTCAGGTTGTTTAAGTCCACACCACTTCTATTAAAAATGTCTTTCGAGCCTAGATTTGCTCACTAAGAGCATGTGGGAAAACATCTAATCTCACAATTGCTTATTTAGCCAGATTGACCAACGCTTTAAGAGCTGTGCTGCCGCTATTGCTAATAAGCATTATACGACATTTTCTTTTAAATATGTGTGTTTCACACACACATTTATTAAATCAATTTGCACTATCCACAGCTGGTCAAGTAGATTAGATTCTTGATTGTGGAATAGGCAAACCTTTATTATAATCTAACAATCTAAATTAATTTAATTCAATATTTTCTTTGCCCCAAATCAGCATCAAATTGAAATTGAAACTCTAGAGTGTGAAATTGACTTATCCTGCTTTCTTAGATCCTCAAATCATTCAACTGGTAACTGCAAGCTAAGTGGAAGAGCTTCGCGGACAGAAGGTTCCAGGTTCAATTTCTGCCATCCCTACCTGAAAAGTAGCTGTGCCTCTACCTGACATCTCAGAGAGCTACTGGCACTTAAATCAGTGCTAGATATACTGTTGATCTGACCCAATAAAATGCAATGCCTTATGTGCAACTCACAATTGTTTTTCAAAGAGTCACTTTCTTTGCCTCCCTCCCATTATTAGTTTTGGAAGGAAAGGATTCTAGAATCTAAGAGAATTGACTACTGTTGTTGGCATCTGTTTGTCTCTAGTAACAATGGAAGAGTGTGCCATTTAGGATAAAGTCAAACTGTTGGAAAGTTATAGTGGCTGTAGAAACCAATATGGGAGAGATGTTTTAATGCAAGTGGGAGCAGATGAAGGTGTCTGGTTTTGCAGCTACGGGTACACCATGGTACTTCTTCTCTCTCTCCTCTTCCCAGCAGTCATTCCTCCTCTGGTCACTGCTGTGGATACATGACCTCTCTGTCTGTCTATATATCACCTAAAAATGGAAGATACTGGGAAGATGATAGGCTTGTGGCTATAATAGTAATATCAACTAGCCAAAAAGACTACTGAGGAAGAAATAGAATATTTAAGTGGAAAATTCTCACTATTAAACAAGTATATTGTGATATTTTTCATCTGCTAGGATTGAACTAGTCATCTGAGTAGTTTACTGTGAGCCATTGGCATGGAGGATGACTTTCCACAAGCTCCTTATCACAATCCGGCCAGTAATATGTGTTTGTGTGGGTGTTATTTGGATAACTATTTCACTACGTGCACATCCAAACCAGGCACAGAGGAAAATGGTTTGTCACCATGCAGTGTAGCCCTCCAGGTCAGTCATACTTTAAAATTCAGGATAGGAAGCAGGGCACAACAATACGTTTTTGGTATGGTAGACCCAAACTACTAAGAACTTGCAAAACAAAACCACCACCCTGGAAATTATTGAACTTCTACCATCTGTTCCAGTTCCAGTTTCTGAACTATCTTCTGGGTAGTCTCATGTATAGGTCATAAAAGCAGTTCAGCCTTAACATTACAAAGAAGCCTATTCTTTAGCATAACATTTGATCTACTTAGAAAGTCCTTTCTCTTCTATTAAGGATGTTTTGCTGGATTTTCTGTTATTCTGAACAGCAGGTGACAGATGATTTCACTAACTGCTCTGTTGCTCTTTGTATTTTCCCCTAGGAAGCAGCTGATATTGACCACTGAATAGACTGATAGTTTGTAGGGTTACTGTATTTCTAGGAGGTGAGATCAGATAAACTAGATCAGGGTACAGTGGTACCTCGGGTTACATATGCTTCAGGTTACATACGCTTCAGGTTACAGACTCCGCTAACCCAGAAATAGTACCTCGGGTTAAGAACTTTGCTTCAGGATGAGAACAGAAATTGTGCTCCGGCGGCACGGCAGCAGTGGGAGGCCCCATTAACTAAAGTGGTGCTTCAGGTTAAGAACAGTTTCAGGTTAAGAACGGACCTCCGGAACGAATTAAGTACTTAACCAAGGGTACCACTGTACTGTTCTTTGAATGAAAAGTCACTGATGGAAATTATATATATATATATTTAAAAAAATATGGATTAAAATGGTCAAGGTATTCTGCAAAATATTGCCAATAAGAGAAACAAAATTGAACAAAAACAAAACAATTATTTAGACCGGTTAGTGGAATGTGTTTCCTCATGGTGAACAGTGCAATCCTGCAGAGAAAAATACATTCTGTTGGAACAGAAAGCTGTTTCAAAATAGGAATGGACAGTGCATGAGAAACTGCATTGCAGAGACCAACTGAGCCACAACCAGGGTGGGTGAGAGGTAGATAAGAGGAAACTGCAAGGTGAGCAAACTATAGATGCAGAAATATATGTGGAAAGGGCAAGTTGTAAAGAGAATCTGGTATGATCAAAGGGGGAAAGTTTCATTAAATGTAAAACCTGTGAGGCAATTTACAAAAGAAAGGGAGACATGATTCTTTTCCTTTCTGTGCTCCAAACCATCTTTGTCAAGGTTTCATATGAGAATTATCATCTGAAGCTCCAGAAAGAGTTGGATGGGCTGGAGAAGCAAGGTGAATTCAGGATGGGATGACAAGGAATAAAGAAGATATAAACTTAAGAGTGTCATTGTGTCCAGAGTGTAGTGCCCATTTCTGGAAATAATTGTCTTAGGAATCTCTCTAGTTCCACAAATGCCTTGCTCAATGTCACTGCATCAACATTAGCAATGCACAGTTGAATACCTCAGGTGTGCACATAAGTTTATTTCTATCTACAACAACAGAGAGAGAGAGAGAGAGAGAGAGAGAGAGAAAGAAAGAGAGAGAGAGAGAAACAAAAGATGTGACGGGAAGAACATGTCTAGTTTCTAAAAGGGCACCATGTAATAAATACTGACAATCATGTGTAAGCTTTCTTTATATTGTCAGCAGCAAGATTTGACCTATGCACTTCAAGATATGAGGCAAGCTTATGCAATCTGACTTACAGATTTGGGCCAAGGTGCAAGGGATAGATTTGTAACAGTTCATGGTTTACCATGTATTCAGCAATATCGTTACAGATGCCTTGGTCATGAATGCACATCTAATGCTCTGTAGGTCATAGCTTGTACCTCAGGATGAGTTATTACTTTTAAGGCTCCAGAATAGGCTGACAGTCATGGAAACTGAACCAGTGATTTTTTTTAACTTCTTCCTTTTGAATTCACACTACTCGCTTCTCATACTTTCTCAAACTAGTTTATATTTTTCTATTAACTTGGTTTGAACATCCTTGTGCTATTTCCATCTTGTGACTATACACATGTTGAAGCCTAGGGACTTCTGAAAACAGCTTGGCCTATAATATATTTATTATTATTATTATTATTATTATTATTATTATTATTATTTATTTATTTATCTAACAAATTGATAGACTACTTTAATAGTCATTGAGGTGGTGCATAAGACAAAAACAGAATAAAACACGAGTCCTAAAAATAGTAAAACAATTTCCATAAACTCAAAAAACAAAAAACCGTATTTACAAATTATAAAAATAGTAAAACAATCTATGCAGGTAGTACAATTGGTATTACATAAATAATTGGGTTACACCCCAGGGAAAGCTGCCTTAAATGAAAATATATTCAGTCAAGTATCTAAACATACCAGTAATGGCGCTAGGTGCCTAGGTATATATCAAATCATTCGAAAGGCTAGGAAAATATGTTCATAAAGTTGACTGAATAAGGATGCAATCCTATATATACTTTCCTGGGAATAATCCTCATTGAACTTAATGGAACTTACTTATGCATAGACATGAATAGGGTTGCATTATAAATTAATCTAAACTGAAAATTAAAGATCTTAAAAACAGATCCATTGAATCTGCCCTGGACCTGAATAGAATAGATCAGCCCCTGTAGCTGCAAATCTGAAGTCTGGTTCACACAAACAAGTGGCACAAGGTTTTTCTCTTCCTCACACCCTGCCTCTCCCTGTTCTTCCCGCCATTCTCTCCTTTTTACTAACTTAATTACTGTTTGCATAGTGCTTTGAAAATGCGAAGTGCTGTATAAATGCTAACATTTCTTTCTTTCTGGCTCTTCTCTTTGCATATGCCTCTTTGTATTCACTTCCCTTTGTGAATGTGCAGGTCTAAATTATTTATAAGCTTATAGAGTAATTACGGAAATGATTTAATTACTCAGTTAACACAGTTCTTTGCATCACAGGCTCAACCTGGGTGGCAATCTGCTTGCTGCAGAGTGTCATTGCAGAAGGGATTAAGTGGAGGAAAATGGAGGAATGTGGGGAAGGGAAAAAGGATCAACTGATAGCCCACTTCACCTGCGCTAACTTATCAGAAATGGCTTTTCTAATATGAAGGAGTGTCTTACAGTGATTATGTTGACGACACTGGAATGATTAATCAGATATTTGTTGCAGCTGAGGTTCCTATAGACAGCGGCCATTCTTTTGATTTCAGAGGTTGGAGAAGAGTGGCTGTTGTAGAGTCACTCTCTATAAGATTGCCATTACTCACCAAAAAGGGTTTGAAGGTAAGGGGGAAATCTATCTGCCGTTACATTGGCACCTTGATCTAGTTTCCCTTTTGTCTGACAGCAAAGCAGAGACGTAGCATGGTGCACAGGCAGGCGCATTGGTCTAGTGGGCTGGTGGATGGAGGGCAGCAGGCAAGGAGCCTGTTGGAGGGGCGCTCTGTTCAGGGCTGTCTTAAGCATATCCGGCGCCGTGGGGCAAAGATCCCTCCAGTGCCCCCCCCTGCAACTCCAAAACAAGGGAGGGGGTGGTGGAAAATGTCCTCTGCCTCCCCCACTGTCCTGATCCTCAGTGTGGCGGCGGCGGCAATCAAGCAGGAAAACGTGCTGGCGGACATGCTCTCCGGTGTCGGGGCACCTGAGAAGGCAGCCTGGGAATGCTGTGCGCCACCTTTTGCCAGGAAGCAGGAGGAGGACAGTGATCAGGAGCAGGGCCATCTTTAGCAGATGCAGAGGCTTGGGAGGGAAGCAGCTTCCCTCCTAAGCCTCTGCGGGGATTGCTCTCCCCTACGGAGGCTTGGGAAGGAAGCTGCACACCTGCCAGCCAGCCATATAGTTGGGGGGGTGCAGCTGGCGGGCGTGCAGGTAAAGGGGAGGCTGCCGGCAAAGTCATGCAGCTCCCTCACTCGCTAGGGCGCCCCTGAGAGGCCGGTGCCCTGGCACAACGAACCACTAACACCAATGGGAAAGACGGCTCTGGCTCTGTTCACCCTCTGTGCATGCCCTCCTGGTGCGCATCCCCACCCCAGCTGCCACGTTCACCAAGAGGGTGCAACACTTGCCTGCCCTGGCAACCCACACTACGCTGCTGCAATAAAGGGCTTCTTTGGTGGGAAAGATTTGCCTTTTGGAGAGTGCATACTCCAGTAGCCTGGAAATGCATTCCTTTATCTGGATATTGCTGGCATCTGTCTGTCCTGAGATACAATGGAAGAGTGCACCATTGGGGGTGAAGTCAAACCGTTGGAGAGTTACAGCACCACAGAGACCAATATGGGAGATGTTTTGTTGCAGCTAGGGCAGATGAAGGCATCCAGTTGTCCTGCTGCAGATACACCATGGCATTTCTCTCTCTCTGGATATAAGCAAGCATAATCTTAACATATCTTTGGCAGAATTGCTTGTTTAAATATTCTGCTTTTTTTTTTAAAATAATTTTTATTAACAGGCCAATCACATCACATTAATTCCAAATCACATTAGTTCCAAATTACACAGCCAAATTTTAAAATTTTTGTTGGGGGTACCCATACTTTGTGCTCCGAAAGGGATCCAAACATCACTCTTGCTGCTGCTTTAATGTACCTTCTCTTTGTTGTTTTCCTCATCTTCTTGTTGTTATCATCATATATTCCTTTCTTTGTGATCTCTGATAGTCTCCACAAGCGGGTTGAAAACAAACGTTGTTATATCCTGTGTGGATTTTACACTCCTCCAAGAGCCATGTAAAAAAAAACCAGACGCCATTTCCGCACCTCCATACAAAACATTCCCACAGTCTGTCCGTTGATTTCCACAGGCCTGCCAGTCTCTCATCAATTTTCTCAGGGGGCCCTGCCAGGTCCAACTCACATTCCGATATAGTAACAAGCCATAGTCCTCCTCCCCCTCGTCCTGCTGTAGGCAGGCCTGCCGTAACAAATCTCTTTTTATTGCTGCGTCACAAAGAACTTTCATTCCTTCCTGATCTTCCAAGCAGCCATGTCTTTGATTAGTAATTTATTTCCACACATTTCTTAATCATCCTGCTTGTGATCAGTAATTGCAACGATTCTTTCTTTCTTGGGGGGGGGGATGTTATTAGGTACTCACATAAGACAAAAAAAGAAAAGTTTCCCCCCTCCCCCTTTCAGTTCCACTACATACCAATCCTTTGATGAATCTTCTTCTTGATTTATTGTTAAATCCAGCCCGTCTCTTCCACTTCACAGAGATCCCTTTAATTAGCAGTCTTTACTCCCGATCTTCACTTGAAGTATGTGCATTTGCTTCTTTCTAATTGTTTATTTCGAGCTGCTGCAACTAGCGTGCGATCAGAGACAGCGTCCAGGAGAGCTGGACCTAAACAAGGGCTTTGTGCCTAGTGCCCTCACCCCCTTCTTTCAAATCTGGGGGTGATTTATGGCCACAGCAGGCAAGACAGTGTTCCCCATTTCCTTGGGGCAACAAGGGAGGCTGCATACTCCCATATCAGCCTCTTAATTACCTCGTGTGAGCTGGAGAGAAGTTATTGTCGGCAATCTTCCAATGCGCCCCTAGCGCCCCCCTCAAATATTCTGCTTTTTTCACAGGAACCATGTATCGGAAACCACAATAATATCCAGGTCTCTGCCCACCAAATGCATATATATATATATATATATATATATGCAGGTTTTGGTGTCCTCGGGTGTCTTCCCGTGTAAAAGTTGGGGTGTCTAGGCGACGTTTCGACGAGGTCTCACTCGTCATCTTCAGGCTGGTGCTTTCGGCTTCTTGTTACTGGAACAGAGCAGGATCTCAGTGTTTGAGTTCCTATAAATACTGTTGAGGAGGTGTGGTGTATAGCCTCCAATGTTCTGGGCAGAGAGGAGGTTCCCAGGCTAGTGTGCCTTTTCTTCTTTTGTTCCTTAATTACTTGAGGGATATCTTGAGTGATTTCTTGAGTGATTTCCTGAATCCCACTTAGGTGGGTCATTAGGTGTGGATTAGTTGCTAAAGCCTTCGTGTCTTGAACTCTTGAACTTTGTGAAGAGTTTTTCTGAGAAGATGGCTGTACTGCACTTGGTTGTGCTCTGGCTTGGCTTCGTGTATAGGGGCGAGCTGTGGTTTTGTGGCCTGTGCCAGCCAGATCTGTGTAGGGATTGCAGGGGGGTGCAGCATCCGGAGGTGCCACCCTGGTTTGGCTACTGGATGGTGTCTGTAATTTATCTGTGGAGAGGGTCTGGGTTTGGGTCTGGTGTGGTTGATTGGTGATGGCGTTCTGTGTGCCTCTGGATCTGGTGTCAGATCTAAACTAAACCAAACCAACTAAACTAAACCAAACCAACAAAGATCTACTCACTCTTCACCTCAAACTCTGTAACAAAATCCACCCTGCACTCTGGGACAAATGCAAACAACTAGCCGTCTGGAGAGCTGAAACGGAGACCTCACACAAGACAGACACACACACCAACAAACTCCACAAACTAGAGAAACGCCAGAAGCCCAGCCACCCTCCACAACAACCCATGAAACAAACAGTACATAACATATCAGACAGGATCCTCACCTCAACTGAAACCAAAGTACTCTCCAAAGGTTTCAACTTTGCAGTCGCCCCGAGACGCATCCCCACGGAAAACATCATATGCGGAGTCGAAGCTAGCCTAACCAAAATCAATCCAGATGAAGCCAATAAAATCAGACTTGAAGTCACCAACATCCTCTGCTCCAGCAAACCACCCAGAAGCAATTTACACAAAGAAGAACAGAAAGCACTCACCAACCTGAGGAAAGACAACAACATAATCATTCTCCCAGCAGACAAAGGTAATGCCACTGTTGTGATGAACACATCGGACTACCAAGCAAAACTATCAAATCTACTCCAAGACCCTACCTACCAACCTATAAAAACAGATCCCACCACCTATCTGGAAAAAACCACCAAATCCAAAATAAAAGCCTCTCCTATCAGTGAAGAAATCCAGCTAAGAATCATCCCCAGAGAAAAATCATCCAGATGCCCCAAACTCTACGGCCTCCCCAAGATACACAAAGAAGGAACACCACTCAGACCAATAGTCAGCTCCATAGGCTCACCTCTACAAAATCTCGCTAAATTTCTCGCCAAGCAACTTCAGCCCTATGCAGAATCCATCTCTTCACACGTTCCAAACTCCTTCCAGTTCATAGAAACAATAAAGAAGCAAAACCTACAACCCAATGACCTACTTGTGAGCTTCGATGTTGTATCTCTCTTCACACAAGTGCCCATTAATGAAGCCTTGACAGCCATTCAAAACAAATACAATCCCCCCGAATACATCTTGGACCTGACCAACCACTGCCTAACCAACACGTACTTCATCCACAATGGACAAAGATACAAACAGATAGAAGGAGCACCTATGGGATCACCCCTCTCACCGGTCATCGCTAACCTGTACATGGAACACTTTGAAACCAATGCTTTAGACAAGTCAGAACACAAACCCAAACTTTGGCTCAGATATGTTGACGACACCTTTGTAATTTGGCCACACGGGAAGGAAAAACTGGATAGCTTCCTCACACATCTCAACAGCCTACACCCCAAAATACAATTCACTATGGAAATAGAAGCCAACAACCAACTTCCCTTCCTTGACGTCCTAATCTACAAAAAACCTGATGGCTCCCTAGGACACACTATCTACCGGAAAAAAACACACACCAACCGCTACTTACATGCACAATCACACCACCACCCTGCACAAATAAACTCCGTAGCCAAGACTCTCATCTCCAGAACCAAACGCCTGGCTGACGAAGACCACTTGACAACTGAGTTACAGAATCTCTCAAATGTGTTAATTGCCAATGGATACCAGCAAAACAGGGTTACGAAGCTAATCCAAAAAGAAACACCCCCCAAAAACCAAGACACAGAAGAAAACAATGGCATAGCCCTCCTTCCTTATATCAAGGGCACTACAGATAAAATTAGCAAAATCCTCCATAAACACAATATCAAAACAGCCTTTTGCACCAACCAAAAAATAGCCAATATCCTCAGAAACCCCAAGGATAAAATTCAGTTGGAAAACCAAGGGGTCTATGAAATACCCTGCAAAGTCTGCCCAGCCACGTACATTGGACAAACAAACAGACGAATAAATGCACGTATCGCAGAACACAAGAATGCCGTCAAAAAAGAAGAAAAAACTTCCTCTCTTTTCCAACACATGAAAGAAACAGGACACGAAATTAATTTTGCAGATTCCAAATTGCTCTTTAACATGGAACATCACCACAAGAGAATAATCATGGAAGCCATCGAGATAGAGAAACACCCTCACAACATGAACAAGCGTGACGACACATCCCGCTTGCCAGACATCTGGAAATTAGCCCTCCCCACAAAATCTGACACCAGATCCAGAGGCACACAGAACGCCATCACCAATCAACCACACCAGACCCAAACCCAGACCCTCTCCACAGATAAATTACAGACACCATCCAGTAGCCAAACCAGGGTGGCACCTCCGGATGCTGCACCCCCCTGCAATCCCTACACAGATCTGGCTGGCACAGGCCACAAAACCACAGCTCGCCCCTATACACGAAGCCAAGCCAGAGCACAACCAAGTGCAGTACAGCCATCTTCTCAGAAAAACTCTTCACAAAGTTCAAGAGTTCAAGACACGAAGGCTTTAGCAACTAATCCACACCTAATGACCCACCTAAGTGGGATTCAGGAAATCACTCAAGAAATCACTCAAGATATCCCTCAAGTAATTAAGGAACAAAAGAAGAAAAGGCACACTAGCCTGGGAACCTCCTCTCTGCCCAGAACATTGGAGGCTATACACCACACCTCCTCAACAGTATTTATAGGAACTCAAACACTGAGATCCTGCTCTGTTCCAGTAACAAGAAGCCGAAAGCACCAGCCTGAAGATGACGAGTGAGACCTCGTCGAAACGTCGCCTAGACACCCCAACTTTTACACGGGAAGACACCCGAGGACACCAAAACCTGCATTCCTGTACCCGTGAAAATCTACGAAAGCAAATATATATATATATATATATATATAAAATATATCAATCATTGCTATTGCTATTGTTATTAACGTTCCTATAACATTTTTGTAGGACTAATCATATTCAAAGTGGCATACAATAGAGGGACAAAAGCAACAGAATTAAAATACGACAAACATAGACACACAGTGAATTATCCCACATTAAACATAAAAGCTGCAGTATTCATGTAAAACAACTGAAAATAGCAGAGTACTAAATATTCAAAATGGTGATTTTCATAGTCCATCTAAAAAGCTTCTCAGTTTCATTATGTCAGTATCTGCTCTTCTAAATGTTTGTTCTCCTGTTGTTTCTCTTCCAATTTTAAATGTTATTATTACTTCTTTGTTTAACACTTTTTGTTAGTATCAATATCCTGCACTATACAAGGTCTGTATAAAAAATGCAGAAGTGGAGATAACAGTGATTATATTTGTCTGGAGACCATAGTATGGAACGTGGTTTCTAACAGACCTTTGAGCCATCCTTTCCTTAGGTGAACCTAAAGGAATTGCAAGTTAGCATGATTTTACTGAAGAATTTTGTCTCTAAGCAATTTCATGAGAACATGTCATAGGTTATTTTGTCATTCTTTCCTGGACACAGGTTATTTTATAGGGTTTTTTCTGCTCTCAATACAGTACTTTGTCAGTTTAATTAAGTTTAAGCAGTTGGATCTCTGTGTGCATGTTGCTCTGTCTCAGCAACAATTAGGGGGCAAAGTGTCTATCTTAGGTGCTGTCCTAGTAACCTGTGTGTGTGTGTGTGTGTGTGTGTGTGTGAGAGAGAGAGAGAGAGAGAGAGAGAGAGAGGACTAACTGTTTTTCACGCACAGTATATCCACATTTAATAATTCTTGATCAGTGAAGCTGTTATGAACCCATATTGTGTCCATTGAAGAATGTCTACCTATTGCAATCTGCTCTAGAGCCCATTGCTATTCCACTGCTAAAGGAACCAAGTGCTGTACTGGTTAGTCAGTTTTGCCTATAAGGTTTCAGAGTTTGGGGCTTTGTCATTCTGTGTCTTCTGTATGGACCATGAGGTTTAAGGGAGGGGTGGGGAATCTGCATGGCTAATTGTCAGGGATGATGGGAGTTGTAATCCAAGAACATCTGGAGCACCACAGGCTCCCCATACCTGGCTAAAGGAAAGAAATGACTCTAGGGATAGCACTGGCTTTTCATCTGCTATATTTGACTACTGCCTTCACAGCACTGTGTGAGGAAGAGTCTTTTTTCTTACCTATAGATTGCTGTTCTTTGAGATGTGCAGTGGATGCAGCTTTCCTGGAATAGTTTCTGAACCATAAATCTCAATTCTGAGATCTAGGTCAATTAGATAGCTTCAAACCTCAGGGATGGCTTTCTATTGTTAATTCCTTTAACGTTTTCTTTGTTCCTGGTTATTTCTTAAATAATGTACAATACATTTTTTTACTGTTTGAGCAGTGTTGATGTTTGGGCTTAGTCTGGGAACTTTGGTATCTGCTCACCTTAGTATCTTAGCAACATGATGGTGCCTCAAAGATGCCACAACACTCTCCCAGTGCTCCGTTGAAGAATGGAAATTTCTTTCTCTTTCCCTGCCAAGAGGAGACAGTAGTCTTACTTGTAGCTGGGTAAAGTACTAAATTGCAAACTAAAGAGGAAGAAATGATTATAGGGTAAGACAGAGGAAGGAAATTGAGATGGTGGTCTTGACCCTGGCTTACCACCCAAAATGATTTCTGTTTTGATGATTGATATTAATAAGGAAATGAACCACATTCAGTATTGAAGAGGAAAAGTGTAGGAAGCTTTAAGACAGAAGCCATACTTGTTTGTGTACTACTAAACACAACTTTGGATATATTGGCTAGTGAGCAACAACAGACTGAATTTCCTAACTGTTTGTATCTTTGTGGACAATCATGTTCTGTGGTATCTCTTCCAATCTGATGTATAGTAAATTGTAGTTCTGGCTAGCTGCTTCCAACTGCAGGGGAAAATCATCAAGAAATTAAGATTGCAACAAGTACAGTAGAATAGGTGTGAGGATCTGACACCGTTTGGGAACAGTGCTAATGTATTGTAGCCATTTTCTATCTTCTCGCTGTCCCCCAAATTCGTATGACAACAGTATATTTGCCTGCATCCATGTCTGTTTGCCCGGATGTATGTCTGCAATGCTCAGAGGGTGGGAAGAAGCTGTTGCAATGTGTCTTATGCTACCAAAATGCCAGAAGCAAGCTGGCGGCTCCCTCTGTGCAGCAGCTATAAAATATAGACACGCTCTTGAATAATACATTGGCATTTTATTAACTAGCAGTAGCATGAGCTTTAGTTAGTTATTCTCTCTTTTCTGTTCCTCTAGTTCATGCTAGCGGGAGAGATATATCTTAAATTATTGCTAATAACCAATGTTGAAGGGGCCATATGCAGCAAAGGGCAAGGCTGTGAAGATGTTGTTCAGCTGTATTTCTCAGGCAGCACCACTAATCACTGTCATCTTGGATATGTAGTTTCTGTAATTTGAAAAATACACTGAGTGCAAAAGGATGGTTTTTCTAAAATTAAAAGTAACTTCTGAAACAAATCTACTCGAGATAGTTCAATGAGTAGATCTCATCCTTCTGCCTGTAACTAAACATGTGCACAATATGATACTCTATTGTTTTCCTAGAACATGTTGTTCCTTCAGTTCTTAACATGGCAAGCATTTTCATCATTTCAGGATAACAGCCATACGTAGGATTATCTTCAGTCTTTTCTTCAAACTTCCTTGTTTTATTTTTGTTCACAATAAACCCATGCATTGCAATGCTGATTCTTATATCCAGAGCTCTATACTGTATTATTATTATTATTATTATTATTATTATTATTATTATCATCAATACTTTGCCAGGACCATTCAAGATCTGAGACTTCTACAAACGATGCACATTAAATTTACAGAGATT
This sequence comes from Podarcis tiliguerta, assembly GCF_965153285.1. Taxonomy (NCBI): domain Eukaryota; kingdom Metazoa; phylum Chordata; class Lepidosauria; order Squamata; family Lacertidae; genus Podarcis; species Podarcis tiliguerta. The sequence goes on along the minus strand of NC_139543.1, from coordinate 42,420,268 downwards.
TGCTTGCTTTAATCTCTCCCTCTCTTTTCTTGTTGCCTCTTTTACTTCTTCCCACGACTGGGATTCTCTTTCCATTGTTGCCTATCTAAAAATTCCTTAAAATATAATCTTTTATCTTGTTTCCTCCCCCTAATACTCCCCCCGATTTATCATTATAAAATGAAAAAAATTAAAAGGTTTATCAGCTTGAAGTGCTTTATAAATTACCCATTTGTACATCCTTAGCTCCCTTTCTGTTCCCCTGCCCTCTTGTACCTTGCTCATTTTTGTCCACAAGCCTCTGAGCAGGGATGTGAAGTGCTCAGTTCTGTGAAGTGCTCAGTTTATTTTAAGCTTTATGCTGCTGCTGCTACTACTACTACAGTATTGATATGTTGCAAAGAGCTATTTAGAATAGAGTAGCCTCAAGGACAAAATTGCTTCAAAATCTAAAACAACAACAACCTGTAATGCATTAGGTCAGTCAACACCCATATCTTAACTTAAAATATTCTGAATGCCCACATACATCAACTTGTATTGGAACTCTCAAAAAGAGCAAACTGTTTTCTGATATCATGCTATATATTTTTAAAGCTGCATTTTAATAACACAAATTTATTATAGAGATATACACTTCACATTTCAAAAATATACTTGCATCATAAAAGTTTCATTTTCTTAAAACTTTAGTTTTTGAGTAGAGCCTAATATATGTTCTAGGGACGTGGGTGGCACTGGGGGTTAAACCACAGAGCCTAGGACTTGCTGATCAGAAGGTCGGAGGTTCGAATCCCCGCGACGGGGTGAGCTCCCATTGCTCGGTCCCTGCTTCTGCCAACCTAGCAGTTCGAAAGCATGTCAAAGTGCAAGTAGATAAATAGGTACCGCTCTGGCGGGAAGGTAAACGGCGTTTCTGTGTGCTGCTCTGGTTCGCCAGAAGCGGCTTAGTCATGCTGGCCACATGACCCGGAAGCTGTACGCCAGCTCCCTCGGCCAATAAAGTGTGATGAGCGCTGCAACCCCAGAGTCGGTCACGACTGGACCTAATGGTCAGGGGTCCCTTTACCTAATATATGTACTAACTGCCATGAATGTCTATTTTATACTCTTTTAAGGTAGTTGAATGTGCAAGTTTTCAGGGCATTGAGGGATAAAGAGTCCAGTGGCACTAGGAGCAGTTGGTGTGATGGCTAAGCTACCATCTTCACCCAGCATTGCTGCAGTTCACCTGGATAGGGAGGTCTGTGCAGGCACAAGGGCAGAGCCAATCTCCTCCTTCTCCTGGTGCTCCTGCACAGCTCCACCTGCCCTGTCCTGATAAGCTGCAGTGGATGCTGGTGTTGGGTACCATTTCACTGTGGAGAGTGTACTAACTTATGGTCTCTGTGTGTGGTTTGGGAGCTGCACAGCCAGGGAAAAAACAATGCTATCCAGGGTTGTAAAGACTGCAGAGAGAATTATTGGGTGCCCTCTTGCCACCTTAGATCAAATCTATGTTGCCAGGTGCCATAAGAAAGCGGCAGAGATAGCACATGACAATAAGCACCCCGGAAATGATCTCTTTCAGCTTCTGCCTTCTGGAAGAAGGTATAGGGTCATACAGGCCAGGACTAGCCGCCTGAGAAACAGTTTTTACGCTAATGCAATTCCGGCTCTAAACGCAGCATAAGGGGTCTCTGTAGTATAGTGTATTTTAAAATGGGGTTTTAGAGTTTTTAGGGGTTTTTAAATGTTTTATGTAGTTTTGTGGTAGTTTTATGCAGTTTTTTATGTAGTTTTATGTAGTTTTGTGGTAGTTTTATGTAGTTTTTATGTAGTTTTATGTAGTTTTTCAATTTCATTGTTCTGCATGGGACAATGACAATAAATATATTGTATCGTATCATATCGTATCGTATCGTATCGTATCGTATCGTATCGTATCATATCGTATCGTAGGTGGTTCTGCCCCATCACACCAGGTAGTCCTGACTAAAGGAGCAAATGCAAAAGGAAATGAATCACATAGAAAAACTGAAGGTTATAATCAAGAAGAATCTAGAGAGTAGGTCAGTTCAGTAGTTGTACAATTATGGACATGCATATGCAAGGTCAGATGAGCATATGTCTGGATATAAAAAAAAGTATGAACAAGAAATATTTTCATTTGTCATTTCACTGAAGAAATCACCTGTAAGTTAGCAGGAAAAGAACTATTTATAGTTCTTGATACCAGTAGTGGATTTTTGGCATATTCGGATGAATGACAGAAGTCCTAGGTTCTGTACATTCAGTGCAACTTTTGACAGATATAAGGTTTATAAGATTACTGAGTTTTACTGGATGTAAATCCATGAAATTGTTTCCAGGCAGTTAAAGAGTAGCTAACAAAAGCAGCTGAATGGAACTGAATCTGTGAACCATTTCCCTGCAAGATTAGGTGCTGTATTGTTGTGGCAGAAAGGCTCACCTATTGCACAGGCAAAAAAATAAATAATCTGTGCTCAAATAGGAAAATAAATATTGGTAACCATGTTGGGCCATACATAATTCCATTTATTCATCTCTGTAAAATCAGTGATGGAGGAAACAAACCATAATCCACAGGAGCCAATTTTTAAAAAATGTTTGCATTATATACTCCAAGGAATCCAAGGATGGGTACGAACATTAAATAAATATCAAGTACAGGCAGACAGGTAACAGTTGCTGGTGCTCTATCAAGGGCATAGGTGAGCAAATGAAACTGTTTGTAGCACAAGTGCCTGTGTGAGTCCAGGAAAGGTTTTGGTCACTGAGATACCTGTGGCTGCATCATTGTTGTTGTTGGCACCCGTCTATCATAGGAGACAGTAGAAGAGTGCACCTACAGCCATTGCCTTAGCTGCCTTGCCAGTACACTTGTCCAGCTCAGGGTTCATGGAACAGTTGTTGGTTATGGTGGAACCCAGGTAGACATTTGGGTTTGTCTATCACCTCAAGCAGGTGGACCAGTGCTGACACATAGAGTGCTGGAATAAGGTGTACCAGATACAATGTGTATGTATGTCTCTCTCACACAAAATCAATGTGCACACATAGAGGGAGATGTAGTAGGAAGCAGATTGTTCTGCATGTAGGGAAGTAATAATGCAAGAAGAGGAGCAGGGAAGCGAAACCTAGGACAGCAGCCATTTTAGGATCAGTTGTAGTGTTTTACTGCGTTAAGTAAAGTTTTATTTGTTCCACACTTCAGTCTCCCCTGGCATCATTTAATAAAGCTTGCAGCAGCAAGTCTTGCAGTCACAGCCCCAGGGAGGTTCAGAGTGAAAGTTGGTGAGGGGGATAGAGGAAGCATCATGGGGCAGAGAAAGTAAGAGTAATGTTTAGTGTCATTCATGGGCTAAAGCAAACAGAGTTTTTAAGGCAATATTTGAATAATTAATTAATGACCAGAGGGACGAATCTTGCTCTCAGAGCAATAAAATATGCATTGTGTGAGTTTTAGCGAACAGTCCTTCCTCCCCTCCTCTCTCCCTTTCCCTCGCTCCCACTTGGACCAGATGATTGATTTCAGCACCCACTCTGCTTGCTTCTAGCACTGACACAGTTGTCTGTTGTGTCACTGAAATAATTTCTGATGCTGGAGATCGGTGACATTCTGTTCGCTGTTGGAGTACTATAAACAGCTCTAGCTACCTCATCTCAATACAAATGCAGCAGGAAACTGGAAAAAGGTTCAGAAAAAGAACCATGGGTATGTAAGACTTCCATACAGGGAGAGGATGCCTTAGGACAGAAAACAGGCAGGAAAGAGCTAATAAAATAAAAGCATTTCTCTGTGGTTTTGAATAACAATGACAGTAGAAGAGCTGCTTATTCTGGTTAATATAAGAACCTACTGAAATTAATGCACATCAGATCTAAAACAAGAAATGGGGTCTTTTGGTTCTGTGCACAGCTCACCAGTGGAACAATGATTGAGCTGATAGCCAGTAATATAATCAGATTTAAAATGGGCCAGAGATATTTGTGAAAATCAGGACTATTAGTAGGAGCCAGCTAAAATACTCAGAGCTGACATCGGTATGGTTCTATGCAGACAGGATCCGTCAGAAGTTCAAAGTGAAAAATGAAGTATCCTATTAGTGTAGTTCTGAAGGACTAACTCACAGTTGGAGAAGACACATTGCATGTGGATGGTCCCAGTTTTAAGCCCAGACATCTCTAGTTAAAAGAATTGCAGTACAGTGGTACCTTGGGTTAAGAACTTAATTCGTTCTGGAGGTCTGTTCTTAACCTGAAACAGTTCTTAACCTGAGGTACCACTTTAGCTAATGGGGCCTCCCGCTGCCGCCGCACAATTTCTGTTCTCATCCTGAAGCAAAGTTCTTAACCCGAGGTACTATTTCTGGGTTAGCGGAGCCTGTAACCTGAAGCGTCTGTAACCTAAAGCATCTGTAACTCGAGGTACCACTGTAGAATAGTTGGGAGATTCTGTTAGATTTTAGAAAGTCCTAGGCACAGTGCTTGGCTAAAGGAACTTAATATTTACTCAATGGCCCCATTTAGACATAACCCAAAACTATAGCATGTTTCAAAATCAAACCAGAGGCTCTTGCATCTCCTTGTGCCTTTTGTCTTCTCCCACAAGTTAGCGGAGGATATTAGAATCTTCTGCTTCTAATTCACAGGAAATCACCACCACTATTTCTTTCCAAATGCAAACTGTAGCTTGGTCACAAATCAGGAGCCCACATCATGTTTCAGTTATAGTTTTAGGGCAAATTATAATTTGGGCAAAATGGCAATCTATGGTTTACCTTAAGTATAAGCAGAAGCTTCTAATCCTTTCCCTCTCAAATGCTCTCTATCCTCCAAGCTATAGTGCTGGAGGATATTGCACTGCAAGTCCCATGAGACCTAGTTAGCATGTCCAATGGTGAAATATGATGGGAGTTGTAATCTAACAATCTTCTTCTTTGGCGATCACTCGTAGCCAAGTAAGATTGTCTTCCATAAACATGGTTTTAACAATGAGTCTGTATACCTTAATCAACAACAATAATAAACAATATAAACAATGAAATATAAACAATAAACAACAATAATAAACAATATCTGGAGGTCCACAGGTTCTCCATTTGTGGTTTGAAGAGTTATCTGAATGTGACCAGTATAAGACATTTCCTTTATGTTTTCTTGCCTATTTCATTGTTTGTATTTTGTACAGATCCTTTTTAGAGGCAAGTCTCTGACTGTTGCTTTCATTGAGATAGGTGGTATTTATATTTTTGAATTCAGTTCTATAACTTACACATCCACTGTATTATTTCTACTGATTCTTTACATGGTTATTGGCAATGTTTTGCTGATCAGTGATGAATGTGAGGGAACTATTTCTGATAACGTCATTAAATGTTGCTGGTTCTCAATATCTGCCCACTCTATGGTCTCCTTGAATTCACTTGCTGAGAATTGTGTTAGTAAGAGAAACTGGGTGTTTGCTTCTTCTAACACTTCATTCAGTCCTCTTTGATTTCAGCATACTGCCCAGGGACTGACAAGCCAGAATAGCTTGCCCTCTGAGTGATAGAAAATGTGTGTAACATGGATTCCTGGACATAAACATTTCCCATGATAAAATGGACTAGAAAATCTGCAAGAAAGAAACCAGTTGGTACTATAATCTTTCACTGCATAATCCCATTTCCCCCCTCTTCTAGAAGTTCAACCATTTAACACCACAAATAGCCAGTTCTTTATGCTGTGGGGTGATTCAGAGTTGCCATGGCAATGAGGGCTGTCGTTCCAAATTAGGACATGTTCCTGCTGCTTTTTTCTACATGAGCTTTCCTCTTGTCTTATCTCTCTCCTTTACTATTTTCTTTTTTAAAAAAATGATGCTATAGCTGAGAATGTTACCAATTTTTCCTCTCACCCCTTGAAAAGGACAATATTTTATATGAGTCTGCATTAATTCCCATGAATCTTGTGCCAAAACAGGCAGCTGTGCCAAATTTCACACTATGTAATTTAAATTTACTTGTCCTGTATTGAACTTGTGGAAGTGATGAACCAGCCCCCTTGTGATCAGAGCACTGCAAGAACCAGGGGCTTATTTAGAAAAAAATGGAGAATTCAGAACTGCATCCTGGACCATTTGTTTTCTGTGAGACCAAAGGTATTCTTTTTCACATGTTGTTGTTTAGTCATGTCCGATTCTTCGTGACCCCATGGACCAGAGCACGCCAGGCACTTCTGTCTTCCACTGGCTCCCACAGTTTGGTCAAGCTCATGCTGGTAGCTTCAATAACACTATCCAGCCATCTCGTCCTCTGTCATCCCCTTCTCCTTGTGCCCTCCATCTTTCCCAACATCAGGGTCTTTTCCAGGGAGTCTTCTCTTCTCATGAGGTGGCCAAAGTATTGGAGCCTCAGCTTCAGGATCTGTCCTTCCAGTGAGCACCCAGGGCTGATTTCCTTAAGAATGGATAGGTTTGATCTTCTTGCAGTCCATGGGACTCTCAAGAGTCTCCTCCAGCACCATAATTCAAAAGCAGTATCTGGTAAATAGATCAGTGGACTAGGGGTAGTTGGCGACTCCCAGAAATTGGAATGCTAAATGTTCCATCCACCCTTCCCATCCCTCTGGTCCACACAACTAAAGTTTGTTCTGCTTGCTCTAGAGCAGCTCTGCCCATGGAAGACAGATACTGTTTTCTGCACAATAGCTGAGTGAAAAACAGAGGGGTGCTCCTGTCCTCCTGCCCTGTGTAAACAGCCTCAGGCCTTGGGCTGGTCACTGCTGGAAACAGATTGCCTGACAATGAGATGAATTGAGAGAAATGGCATGCCAAGACCACAAATTGAGTACACAGAACTTCACTGAACCACTCCTCTGTTTCTGCATTTGCTGATGTACCCCATACATGGTACTGAAGGCTAACTAGTGAGGTTGAGAGAGGCCACAGAAAAACAAAATAAAGAGGTAGGATCTGAGTACAAATAACCAAACTCCAATAATTTCCCCATTGGTTAACTTTACTTGAAATTATTTTCCCACCTAGATTCCCACAAATCAATTCTCTTTCAATTAATTTACCACTAAAATATTCTTTCCCCATCCCAGCCAAAGTAGGACCCCCTTTCCTCACACTCAAGCCTGCCAGAGCGCTCCTTCCCAATCCTCTATTCTCTAATCTCCATTTTTCAAAGGGTAGGACTTAGAAAACAATGACAAGTGGGTTGGTAGAGAAAACCTCTTTATAATAGTTACTTTTTAATATTTGCCATAAAACAAACTTGCATATCCCTTCTCAGCCTAGGCTGAAGATGGTTAAAAAAAATAAAAAAATAAAAAAATAAAAAAGGGAAGGAAAAGAAAAGGAAAGGAAAGGAAAGGAAAAAAGCAAGCTTTATGGCAAAATTTTAAAATTAAGGACTTGCAACCCCTGGCCTCCAATGAGACTGTACTGTTGATGGGTGGGAAGGTTTGCCTTAACTTTTCCCTCCCCAGCTGCAGTCGCACCGACATTGCTCCTCCTCTATTATTGTTAGCCTTAGGGACAAAAACCAATTGTAGCATGCATGGGGTTATTTTTGCCCAGGATTGCAGCTGAGAAGAGAAAAGTCACCCCTCTCTGTGCACTGCAGACTTGATGGAAGCCAGACCTACTCCATGCCTAGTATTAAATAAGAAAACCCTTAAGATGTGGTTGCTAATAACATGTTTAGCATCACATGCCATTTGGTTCTTAAGGATGTAGATGTTGAGCTGCCAGATGGGTACTACTATTTTGTCTATGAGTTGTTTCTGGCATGGTCTAGCATCTGGTTGTCATAGTCAAAACCCCCAGCTTGCACTCATGGCTGGTTCTCATGGACAATGCTTGTTCGGTTCTTGGCTTAAGCCCAGTGTCTGCTCTTCATCCTTCAAGTGGATTCATAAGCCTCAAATCAGATTTGAACTGGTTCTGATGCAGCACATTCATGTAAAAATAAGCATATGGATGTATTATGTACAGAACTTGAGTATTCAGGTTGCAAAATTGTGGCAGGTGCAGTGGAATCGTTATATACTTAGGAGTTGATTTTTGTGTGAATGCCCAAACCTAAAGTGATGTTGGCCTTTCTTTTGTGAGAAGTTATGGCTGACATGATCTTTGTTCTGACATCATCAGTGCCTTTTGCTAATGTTTCCTTCCTGATGGCATGCCAGGGCTGCTCATGCAGCTGCAGTGGAATAATATCTTACACACTCCCACCTTCAGGGAGGGAAAAGCACATTGCTTAGAGCAGGGTTCACTCAGCAAGATGTGGAAGAGAGCAGCTGCGTCACTGAAGAAACTTTAGCATTGGCCCTGAAGAATGTCAGGAAAACAAATGCGGCACAAATCCTTTCCTGACCCCCCCTTGCAGTGAAGCAAGTGATGAACAGGAAAGAAAGGGACTGAAGGGGATGATAAAGACAAAATCCGAGACCTCTGGCTGCAGGAGAAGTGGAAGTTCTTCTTACAGGGTTTATCCAACCCAAGTGCTCCTACTGCTGCTTGCAGTGATGAGCTAATCTCCATAGATTTGGTGAGCCAATTCCAAAAGTTTATATGCTTAGTCAGACCTTTCTGATTTGAAGACAGGTTGGAAAACAGCCAGGAACAGACTTTTCTTACAAGATTTCCAGTGCTTCATCATTAAAGCTGTGCTTGAAGTACACTGAAAATAGCTTTTCCTTGCAATACGTTGCTACCTTGACTTTCTGTCCCAGCTGGCATGCAGGGACAACCACAATAATGAAGTGGCCTGGGATTCAGGAGTGACTTTCTGGTCGTTTCTCCTTTTAGTTTAATCTCTTCCTGTCATTCCAGAGATGTTTTCATTCTGTCCTTGCTGTTTTGTGTCGTGGTCTTGTGCGTTCTCTGGAATTTGCAAGCTGGTAAACTACAGGGCTGAACATGAATGGAAGAAGTAGTAGTAGCAAGTGGGAAATGTGAGCTTAAAAACACCTGTAAGTGAGAGACGGGAGTATAAGAGTTGGAGAGGAAAAGAAGCAAATAAAAAAACTGGTACAGCAGGGAAATTTGTGGATAGCACTGTTTCCAAGAAATTGCAGGGGATTATTTAGCATTTAAGTGCCAATCCTAAAATGGTTTGGGGACTTGAAAACAACAACAACAACCTTGGCAACACAGACTAAGGGCTTATTGATAGAATCTGAAGAACAACAATATTTACATAGCACCTTCCTTAAGTGTTTGAAGTGCTTTATCTGCATTATCTTAGTAATCAATACAGCAGTGTAATATATGCCAGCACTATCATCATCCTCATATTATAGATGGAAGATTGGGCTGGAGAGATAGTGGTTTGCTACTATCACTGAGTGAATTTATGCCTGAGCTGAGATTTGAACAAGAGACCTCCTGAGGCACTTCCAGACCTGTCAGTAGTTTTGGGTGGGATTCAATCCCATACCAGCTAATTTAGGTTGTGTAGTTAAAGTTGGTTTGACACTTGTGCAACATATCCATTTATTCCCCCCCCCCATTATTGTTTTTGTGATAAGGAAAATGATGGGGAAATGCCCTAAAAAGTGTGGGGGCAAACAAATCAGAATGAATGTTCAATAAATAGGTCATATGGGAGAGACCCTGGTTCACAACTATGCTTTTTTACTTTCCTGTTATGCAATCTCTTTTATCGCAGTCACAGTGCCTGCACGTGGCAATGTTACATGTGAATTAGGCAGGCACATTCCCCACCCCATCCCTGAGCAAACTGTGAACAGAACCTGACAGAAACTGATGAGCATGTTCATTAATCCATCTGAGGAATGTTGTAGTCCCCGTGTAACATTTCCAAATGGAGGCGCTCATCCAATTGCTTTTAAAAGTCATTCTGTGAGCACAGAACATTATGTTGGAAGTGGCTCAAAGTTAATCCCAAGCCATCTTTTTCATCAGGCTGATGATGATGTAACAGTTTCCTTCATGGGAATGTTTTATTAGGTTTTTTTTTTTTGTGGAGGAGCACTTAAATTAGAACTGAAAATATACATGGATTTTTTGTAAAAAAAGATAAAATCTTGTCTTCTTGCCTTTCAAGTCTTTTGAATTATAAGTCTCTAGGCAGGCATTTCTCTTTTTATTCTGTTTGTACAATGCATCATCATTATTCCATTGTCTCCTACTCACGTATCTCTCCTAAATAATTTGCTGGGATTTGGAAATCTCATTTAACATTTTCCATGTACATGCGGAGTCCACAGGAAGAAGCTAAAAGCACTCTGGTACTGTTGACTTGCGTGTGCCCACAGAACATGAGTGTCTGTCTCCTACGATGGTAAAGCTGCCCTACAGACCCAGGCTACTATTCTACTGCTGTCTATTCTGACTGGTGGCAGCTGTCAGTGAGCTATTCCCCATGCCAGTGACATGAATGCGTTTGATCAATGTTCACCTGGATTTCCTGAATCTGCAGGATTTGGGAGCCACTTGTGACCTTGGAAACAGCTGATGGATATGAGATTTAAATCCCAAACTTTCAGGAATGTACTCAAGTGTTATTGTTGTTAGCCGCCCTGAGCCCAGCTTCGGCTGGGGAGGGCGGGATATAAATAAAATTGATTATTATTATTATTATTATTATTATTATTATTATTATTATTATTGATTACATTCCCGACATCAGAGCAAAGTATGGATTGTTTTTTTCATACATGCCCATTTCCTTATTCCTCTATAATGTAATATATTTCCTCTTATATAGTACGATCCATTCCCTTCCACCAATTTAATACAAACAAATGATGAAAGCCTTCTGGAAAACATACTTAAGATTAGGAATAGCATCAGCCCGAGTCTTGCTAAGATACCTGCAACTAGTGCACTTTGTTTGGAAGTAAGAACTGAGGGCTGGATAAGCAAAAGCATTAAAAGCAATGTGCTTTTCTCCAGGAATGGACAAAATTCAAATAAACATTTGTAAAGGCGCATCTCTCAAGAAGACTGGAAAAGTAAATAAAATGATTCGAAGGGCAGATCCATTCAAACAGGCCAGCGTTCTTGTAATCCTTGCTGAATATTAAAATCCTGACTACATTGCTTTCCTGGACATTTCCATCAGCATTAGTAGATGGCCCTTTATAATGACCGTGCATCAGTTGATAGATGCTATAGGATCTTCGCAAGGTATTAGTGTAATTTTGAGTCATGGCCAGAGAATCTTAGCAGTCTGGAGGAAAGACAGTCAATATTTGAAGGACGTACAATTCTAGTTAAAAGGACATAGAAAGCTGCTTTATACTGAATCTAGCTCATTACTGTCTATGCTAGCAGTGGCTCCCTAGGATTTCAGACTAGAGTCTCCCCAAGCCCTATCTGGAGATGCAGGGAACTAAACGTGTGACTTTTGGCACCCAAACGAAGTGCTCTATCGCTGAACAATGGCCTTCTCACTTCCCCCCACATTTTAAACAAATCACAGGTAGATCAACTACAGTGAGTTATACAGCATTAAAGTTTCAATTTCTATTTGCTAGTCATTTTATATAAAGAAAAATGAAGGTTGTGTTTAGGGGATTTCAAGGTCCAAACTAGATGTAATGGGGCTACGTCTGTTCACAAATCTGCCCTCATATTGTATGAAGTGGAGATGGGATGGGGACTGAATTTTTACACCATATGTGTGGGTGAATGCATGGAATTTTGGGAGTGAAATTAGACTCCATCTGCTACTATACATATAAATGGACACACACGTGAATAAACAGTTCTGGATGCCCCAGTCATGTCATTAGTTTCCAGCACCGTAAAATGCAAACTGTTGCTTGATTCTGATTAGATGCTGACTTCCTGCAGGTTCTGGAGTTTAACAGAGAGATGTCAATTTCAGGATCAAAACTCCACATGGGTGGGGGGAAAGATGAGTTTTTAAAAGGCAAAGAAAAGTGAAGTCGACATATTTCAAGGAGAAAAATGTAAAGAAGCAAATGAGAAAGCAGTTAAGCTATTTGCATAAGCTTATTCTATTAGAAATTAAGGACAGAAGTTGGTTGGATGTGTTCATTGGTATGTATGAGTGGATTTAACTTGCATACCTACATAGGGAGTTGCCAGTCATTGTATTTCTAGTGCATATGCAGTGGTTATGTGTTATTAGCTTCATCTCATGTTGATGCCTGGCATGAACATATCAAAGTTCCAGGGCTCGACTGCACAACCAATTTCAAAGTGGTGGGATGCAAACTCCTGTGAGAACAGTTTGGTCTGGTTCCCAGGAACTCTTCCAGTGCTTGTGGTTTAGTACTAAAGCACTGACCCAAATATGAGAACCTGCTGTCTGATTACACCCTGACAGTGCATTGATTAATATTAAGTGTTTTCTGTTGCCCCAAGTTCTACTAAAGATGTGTTTTTTCCTTTGCTGCTTTCTGGCCAGACAGTCACTTATTCTGGGGACCATAAAGCTAACATTTTGGAGATTATGAAATTTACACTTAACTAATATTTATGAAATTATGTATGCATCAGTACTCCCATACTAGGCTTGTTAATTAAAATGCATGAAATGGCTCCTACAACTACAATACTGACACAAATATATTTATAGAAAGTCGGAAAATCAGTAATTAAGTTCCCATTAATCCCTTGCAATATTTGGTTATGAGTTTTGTGGGGGTGGGCTGTATGCCTGAGACCTGTTCTGATTCCTGGATCAAGCACGGATTCAATTCTTGGAATAGCCAGGCTAGCTTCCTAGTGAGGTAATGGCCCTCTAAATATGGGCCTATAAGGTAACAAAGGAAGTGGCTTTGTGCCATATGGAAAATAGGTGAGTCCCTTCAGTCAACTTGCTGGTAGTTAGAAAGACAAAGGGCAGAGTTGAGAGTTGGATGTGTAAGCTACAAACGAGAAATAGAAGGCTGAAATCTGTGAGACAGAGCCATGCCTGATTTCTGCTGGAATCCTAGTCTGTGGCTATGGGAGAAGACCCTCTTGGGATGCTAATGCTGTGAGCCTCTCCATCTTAGGCTCAGGTTTTTTATATGTGTAAAATAAACCATATATCCTAAAGACACCATGGTCTCTGCTGTCCCTCATTCGGAGGAAACTGAATCCTGGATAAGAACCAGGAACCCCTAGAATTTTGCAGTGCTCAGAGATTGGGGTGGAATGCAACACTGGTGTCAAAAGTGGGATTCATGTTTTCTAGAGGAGGACCTGTGAGCAAGGTGTGCCTGAGGCAAGTTGGAAAGAGGAAGAGCAAAACACTTTGAGCGGCTTGTGTCAGGGACTGGCAGGACTCTGAGGAGTGTGGGGCAGAGGCAGGGACTGGGAGAGTGACCCAGGAGAGGGGATCAGTGATTTATAGGATTTGACGCCACCCACAAAGGCAGGAGCCAGGAGAGGAAGGAGAGTCAGAGTAGTCCAAGGTGGAGGAAGGAGCCATGAGATAACAGACAAAACAGTAGATTTAGAGGACTTAGTTCTACATTCTGATCGTTAACTTCAGTTTTGGAAGACATCATTCCAAGAAAAAAAAGGGCATTTCAAAAGATCCCTTGCATAAGATTATTGGGTCTGTTCCTTAATACATTGTTAGGTAAAATAAAAGGATTCCTAAATGGAGAGACATTTATTCCTTTATTGTGTTTGGAAGACACCATTCTGTATCAATAGCCAGGAAGGAGCTAGTCCAGCCCTTTTTTGCCAGAGTATACCATACCCTTTAATCATTTAGAGGGGGTGGGCATGTGATGTGGAAGTGGGTGTCGGGGAAGAAATATGCTTTAGTTGCAAAGGGGCCTGAAGGCACAGATTCACAGTGAGACGTTTCCATGGCAGTGCTATAGAAACCAGGTTTTGCTGCTTGCTACTTCTCAGAATGGAATTTCAATGCTTTGCGTAGCTTTGGTACTGTTATGAGTTTGTGGGTGCCAGACCTCTATATTCCTGGGTCCAGTAAGTGTTAGAATTTAATCAAGGCTTGGGGTATTTAAACTGGATACTAGACACTTCTAATCCCTGGATTCAGCAAGTTTTAACAGCAAATTAAGCCAGGCTAGCCTTTCCATTATGAGAATAAAGGGCTTGTGCTAGACATCAAATTGGTGGGCCCTCCTCCCTCAACAGATAATGTAAGAGTTTAGAGTAGAGAGGAGGAGAGATGTGACCTAGAAGAAAAGCAGCAGGCTAGAGATAGAGTGAGGGAGAGCAACGTTAGAGAGCAGGATATTTGATACCCGTTTGAATCCAAGGCTGTGACTATGGGAGAAAAAAAGACCCTTTTGGGGTGTTAGTGCTGTGAACCCCTCCATTGAAGACTCAGGTTGTATATAGGTGTGTAAATAAGCCATATGCTATAAAGACACTGCAGTCTTCACTGTGCCTTATTCCTGAAAGGAAACATGAACCCTGGGTGAGCGCCTGGAACCCCAGGAATCACCACTCAGAGATTGGAGTGGCATGCAACCGTACAAAAAAGAAGCAACTCTTTAGAATACAGACTTTTACATGTTGTCTCACGCTACCCTTCACTGTATTCATCACCTAAGTCACTACTCTACTTGTGCTAATACAATCTGTGACAAAACACTTTGTTTTGTTTTTTTAAAAAGCCTATCTTTTTTCTTATATGTGGCTTCTTTAAATAAATGTCATAGAATCATAGAATTGTAGAGTTGGAGGGAACCCCAAAAGTCATTTAGTCCACCTCCCTGCAGTGCAGGCATTTCAGCTAAAGCATCCATAACAGATGGCCATCCAACCTCTGCTTAAAAACCTCCAATGAAGAAGCGTCCACAACCTGCCGAGGGAGACCACTCCACTGTTGAACAGCTCTTACTGTCAGAAAGTTCTTCCTGGTGTTTAGTCGGAATCTCCTTTCTTATAACTTGAACCCATTGGTTTGAGTCCTACTCTCCAGAGCAGGAGAAATCAAACTTGTTTTCTCTTCCTGTGACTGTCAAGGTTTTCAGTTTGGTTGACAGATGGATCTATTCTTTGTTCTAGTTTGAATATACCATATTTTTCAGTAAGCCTAACTGCAACCTGAGCTATTACTGTTGCAAAAACTATGCATAGGATGGTCACTTAATAGGGTCTATTGGTATTGCTGCATTGTCAATAAGGCACTGACATCAGGAGTGTTAGGCTGATCTGAGGAACTCTGAGTAGAGTTGCAGCTCATAGCACCAAATATTATTCTTTTGGTCACCAGCAAGACTAGAGAGGGATTAGGAGAGAAATGGTAGCTAGGAGCATCACTCTTCTGGAATTCAATTTATGTAATTGCCATGACATTATCATTTTGCAGACTTGGCAGCCATATATTCCTCCTTTCTGAAATGTTGTTTAAATTAGAGTCAGACCCACACCTACCAGAAACAGTCAGAATATTCACTCAACTTTTATATCAATCATTTTCAGCTACATGTACAAAACAAATGCATTCTTTTGTGAACATTGTTGATAGAGTAAAGCAGGAGAGAATACAGTAATTTGAACACTTATGGAAAGCAGTGATCATGTACTAAAACTGGCAGTAAAATAATAAACACATATATGCATATTCTAAAATTCTGCAAGTGAATCAAATCATTCAAGGGGCTATTCATATAATATCCTTGTTTCCACAAATTCCCAGTAATCTGATTACTCAATAGGACAAAAATAGTATGGTTTTCTGAATGTTTCAACATAATATGTCAAACAAAAGGGAAACTGAGACCATAATGCAAAATAGTTTTTTTAGTGAAAAATGTACTGTAAATCAGATCATCAAAATTAGCATTCCCACTTCGAGACTGCTTTTAAAAAATTGTTGAATAGGATAATTTTAATTGAATGCATGGACTTAATTTCTTAACTTGTTTTGACATGTTTAAGAACATCAACTGATTTGCTTTTTAGCCTTAGAATCTGCTATTAAAATGAAGGATGTCAGACATATAAATAAAAACCTTCTTAAATTTATGCAATTGCCTTAAAAGTATTATATGTTACATTTAAGGCAGAATTGTTAGAAATCTCAGCTGTTTGGTATTATTAACTATTAGCCTCATACCTGGTGCTGCTCAGGAATTCTAAGAAACTAATAATAATAATAATAATAATAATAATAATAATAATAATAATAATGCCGGTGCTCATTTGAAAGGTTAAGTCTGGCATCTTGATTCAAAATGTCATCTAACTGTATCCAAGCATAGATTAAGACCTTTGCCTTGATCTCAAACCATGCAGAATTTGGTTATCTTAAGAGGTGTCCAAGGGCACAGCAAACAGATAAACAACTTTTGAAAAAGTGTACCAGATACTAGCCCTTTGGTTAAGTGGATGAGGAGGAACCCACTGAAATTAAATTCAAAAGGTGAAGGTGATGCTGGAAGGGAATGACTATGGTGTGGAAAAGATAAGCCTGCTCATCATCAATGGGTTTACAGTTATCCTGTTTGTGCCTAGGGGTTCTTCCCGACCCAGCCTGTTACTTGAAAGGAAAGGCCAGCCTTTGTGTGGAGGCCTCCTCCCTCCTTACAGCAAGTTTTAAAGGCCATTCACAGGCTAGAACCTCCATATCTGTCCCTATATAAGCTCACCTGCCAGGTACTGTTTACCATCTGCTGGGGACTAAGTTCACCCACAAGAGCTGGCCAGATTGGGGTCAGAAGGAATCCCTGTGGACAATGCCAGCAAGCCACACCTAACTTGGTGGCCCAACAAGCTGGTTGCCCTGGTAATGGTGCCAGTATCTTGGAAGGACAGGAACGCAGGTGGGAGGAGATATTCTGTTGCTATAGGAACGGAGATGCTGCATCCTTTGCTGCAAGCCCTGGCTGTCTCAAAGATGGGTAGCAGATACTTGCCAAGTCTTCTGGCAAGCATTCAATGGCGGAGGCAGGCTGAAAATTGGGGAGTACAAAGAGAGGTCTAGCTGCTGGGAGACGGTAGAGTGATCAGGAGAGAGAAAGCAGGCTTGGGAGAGAGGATAATTAAAGGAGACTAAACCACCACCTCCTCTAAATCTGATTCCATACAAGAGGAGGTGGCAGAAGGGAGGTGCCATGCCCAACTTGCTACACATCGCATCCATGCAGCAGGTTAGTACAGGAAATTGCTAGAATCATGGCCTTCACAGTAGTGGCTCCAGACTCCGGAATGTCCTTCTGGAAAATCATTCCTGAAGAGGCTAGGAAATCCACCCGCTTGTTAGAGTTTCAGAAAGGCTGTAAGACCTTTCTTCTATGTCTAATCTATAGCTGCACTGGCAATGTTCTGTTAGTAGGGATAAACTGCAATAAGTAGTGAAAGGGGAGGTAGTAGGAGGCCTCCCTTCCCCTCTGTGGTGGGTGCAGCAATTACTGCTGCAGCATTTGCAAGCAATGAGAATGAAGAAGGGCTGTCTTTCTGCCATCTCTCTCCTTTATAACACCTGACATGGGAGTGACTGATATTGCACTAGCTTTGGGGGAAATAATGTTTCCTAGGGACTTCTTGCCGCCCAGTGTGATACGTTGCAGCAAGGCAGAGACCGTAAACAGGGTGGTGGGGAGAGAGAATTCCTTCTCCCTTTCCCTGTTTGCCTGTTTAGGGAAGTTTTTAATGTTTGATATTTTATTCTGTTTTTAATCTGTTGGGAGCCACCTAGAGTGGCTGGGGAAACCCAGCTGGATGGGTGGGGTATAAATAATAAATGATGATGATGATGATGATGAAGAAGAAGAAGAGAGAGAGAGATTAAAATTCAAGACATAAATAATTTAAGACTCACCTTGTGTTTGAGGCAAAGTTTATGAGCCCACAAGACTTGTATTTCTGAGCCCCAAAATATAAGTCGTGTTGACATCACTAGGAATAACGTTGTAATTTAATTGTGTGCAAACCATAAGAGGAATCACCGACTGTGAGCATCTCCAGATGTCCCGTTTATTCATCCTGATTTGCTTGCACAAACTACACTTTATTGAGCATTCACTCTGATTTGTTTATGGGGCAATTAAATGACAATGAGCATTCTTCCTGCATTCTTCATGATGCGCAGGGTGTTTACACATCTTCCATTAGACTTTTGTTCATCTCACATTTTTAAATGCACTTCCCTGTCATTTTCCAAACCACAAATTGTCCATTTAAAAAATAAAATAGATGTGTTCCACTAAGGTAACAGAGTGCTTTAAGCTGCTTTAAATGTGCAAACCTAAATATCCAGAATGCACTTGAATCTGTCTCGCAAAATACAGAGGCTCAGGGTGCTGCAGGCATCTTTGGTAAGAACTGAAAGCATTCACAGGTATCTTCCATTTTCCTTGGCTGTGTTCACCGATACCTTTTCATTCTGAAGGATGGCCTGTATCACGTGTGTGGAATGTCTTGGGCATTGGAATCAGCTGTCTGGCCTTGTCCCCTTCACTCTCGCCTTCTCCTATCCTTGTCTGGAAAATTGCCTTCTGCTTGTAATATTCTGAAACAAGGAGGCTAATCAAAGGCCCTTTTCTGTGGAACAGGGACACTAAGTGACAAGATTAATTTTTGTAATCAAGCAACTTAATTTGGACAATTCCCCTCCATGCTTTTGCTTGCAGAAAATAAGGCAAATCACATTCTGGCAAGAACCTTTCCCTCTGCATGCAGCAATATATTTTTTCTCTCTTGTTGAAAAGGGTAGGGTAGTAATCCTTGGAATAGGGGTCTGAAGGGGGGGGGGGGAGGAAGGGAAGGGAGGAGACAAAGTTTCAGAATTAAAATGATGCTCTTGGGAAAGAGGACTGTATTCATCTGACTGATGATGATTTTGTTCCTTTCCACTTGGAATGCAGTCAGTGGAGCCATGGATGTAACAGTACAAATACGTAGCATTTGCAGCATGCTTTCAGAATTATCTCAGTAGCTACTTCAAAGGGCACATCAACACTACTGTCTTAGAGAATGTGTTTCACACAGAAAGGACTTTATACAATCTGATCCCTACCTCTACCTTTGGCTGAGATAGGCCAGAGACTTTGGTGTCCTTGCAATGTTTGCCTTAATTACAAATATGTAAGCAGAGCTTAAGTGCAAGCTAGCACACATACCTATAAGTAGACAGCACCAGATTCCCTAAGAGAATCTGAAGCAGGCACCTTAAATTCCAAACGGCTGTTTTCCTCTCAAACATTATTATTATTATCATCAATCATTTCATTTCTATACTGATTTATATTTAAGGGAAAAAAATTCAAAGTGGTTTGCAACCTACATTAAAACACCAAATAAAACAATCCAGAACAAAACATTACTGAAGAAAGTCAAGCATACATTCAAACAACCTAATTAACAGGAAACAAAAACATTATCTTAAAAGATTTAAAAATAAGACACTACCAAGGAAGTCAAATATAAAATGCACATTTAAAACGGCATAATTAGCAAGAGAATAAAATATTACCTGGGACTGCACTAAGAGAAAGCGAAGATTTCTCCAGCCTCTTCAGCAGCCTCAGCTTTTGTAGCTGGAGTCCATCCGGGCCCTGCCCTCCTAGGCACAGAGCGGGTCTTCCAGATTTCGCAGCCAAGATGCTGTAGTAGAGCCCAGGTCTGAGACCCCCACAGCTACAGAGGAATTGATCCTTCCCAGCACCATCCATAAACATTCAAGGAACATTAAAAGGTCCTTGCAATCAAGCTAGCCAAACCCAGGCCATTACCCTTGTTTGATGCTCGGAGTAAGGGCTTCAAAGCCTTCCCCTTCTGCCTTTTAAAGTCCTCCTTTTTAGTTTCTCCCTGCAGTGTTTGTAGCATCTCTTTCTCTGCAGGGGGCATCTTCAACTCAACTAGATCCCCTGCCATTTTTTAGCGGTCAGTTTGTTTACAGCAACTGCTCATGACATTATTTACAGCTCTCTCCATCTTTGTCCCTTTCTTCCTCCTGACCTCTTACTGTGTACCGCAGTTGCCTACAGAATTTAAAATAAGACCCCAAACTTACAGCAACTTCTTTTGGAAGTTTAAATAACACAATTTTTGTGGGGCTAGTGGCAGCAGCACCACCTGAAAAATATTGGGTTGATAAAAACTACACAACATCCACTTTGCACTTCATGCTAAACCATGGTTAAACAAGACATGTAGGAACAAGAAGGAGCTGTAGTAAACCTTGAGCCTGCATGTATTCCATCCCCTCCCCTTATCCTAGTTTCTCTGAATCTCAGTTTGCTGTGTAGTCATCTTAAATTACACAAGAAGCTGAGGTTCAGGGAAATTATCACTGCTGAATTCCCTCTCCTGGCAGGAGGCGGTAAGGGGAGGAAAGTGTGTGAGTCCGGAGCTCGTTCTGCACATCTCACTAAACTAGGGACTGGGAACTTGTTTCCCTACATATAAGGACAAATGCAGGGGTTTTTTTGGCATCTGGAACTCATTTTAGATCCATAGAACACTAAGGCTCCATCCGCACTTCAATTTGTCCCGTGACTTCAAGTGGTTTCAAGTCACAGATCTGAAAGGGTTGGGTTTTTTTGTCCAGCTACTTTCCCTGGGAAACCCTGCTGTTTATTGCCGAATTGGAACAAATGTCAATCAAGTTTTCTGCAGATTTTCTGCAGTAAATAGTGGGTTATCCCAGGGAAAGTAGTGGGACAAAAACCTGAAACCTCTCAGACCCATGACTTGAAATCACAGGAAAATTGTGGATATTACTGGAGGAGGAGCTTAATTAGACTTGATCTATTGAAATCCATTGATCCAAGTTACATTCACTGATTTCAAGAGCCTGTTCTGAGCATGGGTGTGGACACAGTGTGATAATGTGCATTTAATGCTGGATGCAGACACCTTTTGTGGAACGCTGTACACATAGCATCATCCTTATATCTTATACCCAGCTCTACCTCTCTTTTAAATCAGAACCAGTGAAGGCAGTGAAGGTCCTGTGTGAGTGCCTGGAGGCAGTTGGAGGATTGATGGCACCTAATGGATTGAGGTTGAATCCTGACAAGACAGAAGTACTGTTCTTGGGGGAGAGGGGGCGGGTGGGTGTGGAGGACTCCCTGGTCCTGAATGGGGTAAATGTGCCCCTGAAGGACCAGGTGGGCAGCCTGGGAGTCATTTTGGACTCACAGCTGTCCATGGAGGCACAGGTCAATTCTGTATCCAGGGCAGCTGTCTACCAACTCCACCTAGTACGCAGGTTGAGACCCTACCTGCCCGCGGACTGTCTCGCCAGAGTGGTGCATGCTCTAGTTATCTCCCGCTTGGACTACTGCAATGCGCTCTATGTGGGGCTACCTTTGAAGGTGACCCGGAAACTACAACTAATCCAGAATGTGGCAGCTAGACTGGTGACTGGTGGCGGCCGCCTAGACCATATAACACCAGTTCTGAAAGACCTACATTGGCTCCCAGTACGTTTCCAAGCACAATTCAGAATGTTAGTGTTGACCTTTAAATCCCTAAACGGCCTCGGCCCAGTACACCTGAAGGAACGTCTCTACCCCCATCGTTCTGCCCGGACACTGAGGTCCAGCGCTGAGGGCCTTCTGGGGTTCCCTCACTGCGAGAAGCAAAGCTACAGGGGACCAGGCAAAGGGCCTTCTTGGTAGTGGTGCCCGTCCTGTGGAACGCCCCCCATCAGATGTCAAAGAGATAAACAACTACCTGACATTTAGAAGACATCTGAAGGCAGCCCTGTTCAGGGAAGTTTTAAATGCATGACATTTTGATGTATTTTTAATCTTTGTTGGAAGCCGCCCAGAAACCCAGACAGATGGGTGGGGTACAAATAAATTATTATTATTATTATTATTATTATTATTTTCTCTCTTCCACACTATTTGTTAGCCTAAAGCACATTTTGCTGGAATGGTACTGTTAGATATAATTATCCTTTGATATTTATCTATTTATTGACTAGTGCAGAAATTATAAACTTTTCTTCATTGAATGGTAGTAAAAAATAGAATATAAAACATAATACAAATAATAAAACAGTGCTTTAAAAAAGAATCCAAAAGGAATTAAAAGTTGCAGAAATCAAGCAGACTAATTTGGGAAGGTTTGGGAGAAAAGAACTGATGTCAACAAATGTCCAAAACATAATGTTGTGGGGTTTGCTTCACTTCTAGGGCAAGGTAATTCTAGAGAGCTGGTATCACAACACTAAAAGCCTGTGCTTGAGTCACAGCATGCTTTGTCACTGGGGCATGCAGCACCATTATTTGGTGTATATGGCTGGGTTATTTGAAAAGCCTTGCCGTATCATTTTATTTGGATACTGGCTATGCAGTAAATAAATTGTGCTTCTGTTTCTGTTTCTGGCACATGCAACAGTTATCTTATCTTCCTTCTACTGATATCATTTTTTTAACAAAACAACACCAACTTGATATGTTGACAATATTCAAACTTTAGCCCTGCTTTTTAGTTAGGGCTGATTTAGTCATAAAGTATGAATTCTGTTCCTTTGTTGAATGAAAAAGGGAGATAATTTTGGCTTCAACACTTGCATGCATACATTTAGTTTTTGTGAGTACTCATGCATATAGTATTGAAATTTGCTTTCCATGGGTGAGCTTGAAGTTAAAATGCACAAAATGGTTTGGTTTTTTTGGCAAGTAAAATATCAGGTGTAATGAGGTCAAGTTAAATGCCAAAGAAACCGGCACCATTCACTGTTTCCCACTCCCTTTTGCACAACTGTGGTTGCAATCTGTTTACTCAGAAGTAAGTCACCTTGAACAAAGCCAAGGACACTTCTGACTAAGTGTGGCCAAGGCCGGGCTGCACATTGCTGGTCAGCACCAGCAAGTCTCACTTTATAATGTCAGCCTGTTCTACTTACTAAGATTTGCACATGACTCAGGTTAGTATGATTAGGACAGAAGCAGCTACAGCATTAGTTTGAAAGACAAAATCTGAGCAGCTTGTTCAGTTTAATAAGCCACTTTGAACCTTCCTTCCAACTTCCCACACGAGCATCTGTAGTGTACGTTAAAGAGACTGTAGTGGGAGGAGACTGAGACCAGGCACAGGAAATCCAATTTATTATGTTCTCCCTACAAAATAGTCTGCTTGTTTTGGGTAACTGTGAACTCAAGAACTTTGAATGTTAAATCTGTCAGATCCAACAGAAGATTTTAGGACTGTGGTCTTACACACGTTTTCAGGGAACAGGCCGTGATGCTGAGTACCAAGATGTCAGCTGCCTGCTACTGAATAGCTGCTACTTATGCATAATAAATATCACCCAATTATTGTGATTCCTTGGCAAAATGTTGGTCAAAAGGGTCTCTCTTCCAGCTTCTGCTTAGCTGGTTTTTGACTGTATGATCTACTACAGAAAGAGTTAGAATGAAATCGTGTTGTCATCTGAAAAAGAAAAGAAAAGTGTTCCCCCTTGGGGAGAAGGTGTACCTAAGAGCAACCTGTCCTGGAACTTGAAAATGAGAGAGGTTGCAGACTGGCTGGCAGTGCATCTTCATTTGGAAAAGCTAGAAACACAAGCAGGTTATGTGCTGACAGTTGTATGATTCTATGATATGGTTCCTAAGATTTGATTTTTCTTATGTTGTTAAAATGATTTCCAGCAGACAAGTACTGATAACTGGTAGGAAGGGAAATGAGTGTCTTTGTAATACTGTGTGTGTGTGTGTGTGTGTGTGTGTGTGTGTGAGAGAGAGAGAGAGAGAGAGAGAGAATATGTGTGTTTAGGTGTGTGTGTGTTCAAATGAATAGAATTTGAATGCAATTTGCATAATAACTGGTTACTGTGCACATTCACCAGGTCTCATGGAGAATGTGCACATAATCCTTCCATGAAGAGGGAATTGTGCACAAGTGGCATTATTCAGGGGATGCACACACAATCAGTCATTGGTGGCGTGTCCTGACAATGGCTGGTAGCAATTAAAGAATGTAACGATGCACTGAGAACCCTCAATAGCTGCTTTGGAATGGACTTTGTTGCTACTGTTGTCATAGTAACAAAACTGAATATCTAAATCGGGACTCAAATTCCACAATTTTCTCCTCTCCTTCTTTCTACCACTCCAAACTGGCAAAAGGCTGAACAAAATGTAGGGGATTTGAGGATGAGTGACAAATTTGTGGGCATATCAGGCAAAGTATGATAATGGGAATGAGGAAATCATAGTGGGGAGTGTGGCTGTCACTTTATAAACCTACAGTTCACTCACCTTCCATTCCCTAGGGGTGGGCAGACCACATAGCTGCCCACAAGCTGTGGAAATCTCTTTCTGGCAGGGAAGTTGGGTAACTCCAGCAATCATTAGCACTGTGACAGTCCCATCTCCTAACTTCCAAAAGGCAATAAACGCACCTTACCTGGCTGTGTACTGCTGGTCAGAGTCACCTATCAGTCAGAACCCACCTGGGTCAGGAGCCCTTAAAAATGGAATGTTGCCAGCCATCTGACTTCTGCAATTTCTTCTCACAATTTTATTAGTCAGGCTCAGAGCCTATGTTCTCCTCTACATATATCTTGAAATATTGTTTTCATTTACTGCTTCAAATAACAAACATAGGATTGTAGCCAGTAGTAGGATTATAATCACTGAGAAATAAGGTGTGCTTGCTCAGGGGAACCCCAAGTTTTTCAGAAGTAAAAAAATCAAAATCAAATAAAAATCATAGCAGCCCAATGAAGACTGAGCATGCTCAGTAGCCACAGAGTATAGAATGATAGCTTAGTTCAGTTCAAATAAAACGTTTCTTGCTTGAGGTCAAATGCCAATGCAAAAATTAGGAAAGGCTCAAAGGGTAAAACAAATCATGTTTGCAAATAAAACTCCTGAAAACAGTATGTATATAAAGCACAGTAAATAAAAACCAGAGCAGAGGATAAACAAGCAATAAAACAGGGGCTAAAAAGCAGTAATATGAATAATAGAATTATCAAATCAGGGTATTGCCATTACAATTTATAGTCATCTCTAGTGTCACTTTTGCAGAGATCCCTGCAGAAGCCAGTGAAAAAGAGACACCCTATAAAACAGCAGTGTGGAATCTCCAGCTTGTTATTTGGCCAGTCCTCCCTATTTGTCTAGTGAGGTCAGCCAAACCACACCCACTTGCCCTACACCTGACATCAGGTGTGGAGCAGGAAAATATGGGGTTTGGAGGAAAGTGATTTTGCAGTCATTTTCGATCAGCTGATTGCCAATTATTGCAAAAGCCCTTACGCAGCACTTCCCAAGTTGCCAACAACCAGCTGATAAATAGGAAATAAAACATTATGAGAAGAAATTTAGGAAGAAGAAATTTAGGAAGAGTGTATATAAATGTATATAAATTATAGATGCATCTTTATACATAAAATGGATATGACCAAGTTATAGTCAATGTAATTTTAATTTATGATAATGTAAGAAGATTTCTGGGTTTGGTGGACCAGCAAGATCCTTTGGGCCTTCAAGTACCTGGCTGCTCTTAATTAGCTGCTGCTGGCCAAAGCGACAAAGAAGGGAAGACGCTTCATGAATCAGTATTCCAATCTCTTCAAATCAGCTTGGTGGTTTTCCCCATCAATGGATATTTTTTTACTTGGAGTAGTAAGTTGATAGCTATCTACCATCTGAGCAGCTTGCTTCAGTGAAATCCTGAACATGTGGATATATAAAAGCTGTTGAGACTTTATTTGTCTATGGCTCAGAATTCCTGTTTACTTTTGCAGAACCTACCGTCCATTTCATATCTTTTTTGCTGAAGAAAGGAATCTTACTTTATTTGAGTATTCAAGGCTATGATTAGATCTCCACTTCTGAGCCCTAGCAGTAGACTCAGGTTAAAGCCCCAAACAGAAGTTGAGCAAGGGCATTTTGTACTTTCTAAGAGGTCTGATCAGGACTTTATTAGTGGGATGAAACTTTAGTTAAGAGAAGATACTGAGCTGAAGTTGTCTATTGGAGACACTCTTGAAGAGAATCTAATTGAGTCTCCAAGGATAGTGCCCTTTTTACCTTAGAGCAGTTAGCTATCATGGTAAGATTGGACTTGTTAAGAAACTTCTAAAAATACAGTGGTACCTCGGGTTAAGAACTTAATTCGTTCTGGAGGTCTGTTCTTAACCTGAAACTGTTCTGAACCTGAGGTACCACTTTAGCTAATGGGCCTCCTGCTGCTGCCGCGCCGCCGGAGCACAATTTCTGTTCTCATCCTGAAGTAAAGTTCTTAACCCGAGGTACTACTTCTGGGTTAGCAGAGTCTGTAACCCGAACCGTTTGTAACCCGAGGTAAAGAGAGAAAAAGACCACTTACCGTTTTTGATGGCAGTGGAAATTGTGATGCTGTCAGTTGCCCTCAACTGGTTGTGGGAGGTTGATGGGACTTCCTACCAAAATTTGAATTGGCCAATCATGGCCTTTCTGAGAGGTGAGGCTCTGGGGATGGAGCAGGTGAAGCTAATCTTTACTCAGATCCACCTTCACAGCATATAAACTGGCTGTGCTGGGAGCAAGTAGTGCAGTTGGCACTGGACGTCTCACTTGCCCACCCTGTACATTGTGGCTCTGCCCAAAAGTGTGTGTGTATGGCCTTGCTGTGGAATTAATTGGTTGCCGTATTCAGGGCCAGGGAGGAATTTGCCTGCAGACAAATTGGACCTGTCTGGGGGCTATGCCTTCCTCATAGTAACTTTCACAACTTTTGGCAGAAAAAATACATTGTCATTATCCAGGTTCAAATTTCAGGGTACCTTGGTAAAGGGGTTGAGGGGAAGGTTTCTGTCTGAAGGCCCAGGCAGAGACTAATGGTCCACAAAACTCCCCAAATTGTAACCTGGCAAGATTGTTCTATTTAATTTGCGTCATGGGGGGGGATCCTTAACTGAGGATTGCCCCTGATGAAGTAATCAGCCAGCAGTTGGGCTATTTGATTCAGGATACATACCCAATGTCTATGCCAAAGTCTACTGGTCAATAAAGTCTACTAGTCAATAAAGTTGTGGTCATTTCGATCCCAAGCTGTTATCATGTCATTTTTGTTGCTTTCACGCCTCCCATTCCCCTCATGCCCTAGTAGCCTCAGGCTCACAGCACCTGGGCCCACAAATCCACTTTCTCGTCCCTTGGTAACTTCAAGAATTATTCTAAGAATGATGTACTAATGTATCATTCGTGGAAGGTTTTAGCCTACTGAGCTAAAACCTTCAGGGGGAGAAGTTGGATTCCGGCAAAAACGTTCCCTGCAAATAATATAATAGAAAGCAATTAATGAGCAGCGCCTTAGTATTAGAAGAAGAATGGACATCCAGGTTTTCTGGAGACACACAAAGATTTAACAAATTTAAGAAAGGCTTCTAGTAAATTTCCCTGATTCCTTTCCAGTCTTTACTGTCTCATAATGGAAGTGTATTTGAAAAGGCTAATGGGTACCAAGATGAAATGATTGCTTTCGGCTGGTGTTTATAAAGTTTCTCTGCTGGAACCTTATAGGCTAGAATAACAAATTTTGTGATTTGGATTGTATTACTTTTCTCTCTTTTTTGGCCAAAATTTAATATTCTCTGCTTACTAGAAACACAGACCCTCATTCATTACAGGGGCATTGTTAACAAGCCATTCCTGTGGTTAAAACTCATTTGAAAGTTGTAGAAGAAGAAAAATGGAACCTGGTGGGGGAGCGGGGAAAATGGAATGATTTGCTTGGGTGGAAGGTCTGTTTGGAACCCTGAAGAGGAACCCTCTTTTTAAGGAGGAAAGATGCATTGCAACATTTTGGTGCAGGTTCCACCTCGGTCACCCATTTCTCACTGAATCAACTGATCAACCTTTGGTAAATGAAGGTCTCTTTTCTTTTTATAGTCTTATAATAATATTGCCTTAGATAAGTGCAATGCAGTCTAAGAGGCTTCAGTTATCCCAGAATGAGGCAACAAGGATGTTAGTGGGCAGTTGCCCATGGGATCATGTCACATCTACCCATTTCACTGGTTCTCAGTATACTTCAGGGCACAATTCACCTGTGACTCTACTAGCCTGTGTGGCCTTTCTGGCTAGTGGAGGCACATCTTGCTATCCCCTGGGTACATGCTGTTGCTTTGTGGAAGCATGAGATAGAACCTTCTCAACAGCTGCAGTCTGGTTGGGGAACCCTCTTTCCCCGGAGGCATGAATGGCTACTTCTTCTGTGAGCTTCTTTCTCTAGCTCAAAACATATGTTCACCTGGACTTATGGTGATCAGTTTACAGGAGTGCTTGCTGTGCTTTCATAGTATGACTGTTCAGGGAATCTATTATAATTTAACTTGTGTTTTACAGTTTAAAATATTTATCATTACTTTGATGTTTTTTTATTGAATATTTTTGCAACCTGCTTTGTGACCACACATTGGTAAAAAGCAGTATACAAATATTGGTAATAAAAGAATAAACACATTCAAAGTCTTGGCAATGGCCTGTAAAGCCCTACATGGCTTTTGTCCAGGGTACCTAAGAGGTTCCTCCCCCTATACCAACCTGCCCTCCTGCTAAGATCTGGTGATCCACCTGTGGTGGGGGCATAATTGTTTGGGGCAAGAGAAAGGGCCTTCTCAATGGACACACCTAGATTATGAGATATCTTGTTCCACAAGGTTTGCATGCCCCACCCCTTGCCACTTTCTGCCAATTAGTGAAAATGTTTTTCTCTTCATTTATACCATAACTGCAATTACCGGTAGTCTGATTTGAGAGTTCTCCTTAGTGTTTCACAGGGCTTTGCTGTAGTGTTTTAATAAGCATTTTTTACCTGCCTAGTCACTCCTATACCTTTGCAAAACCTGCTGCTTAAAGTCTCTTTCCCAGTTCTGGCTGCTTGATCCCTCCATCAGTGCCTTCTCAATGTCTATTGTTTTAGCTTGCCACCTGGTTCTACCTCTTTGGGTGCCTGGGTCTACCTGTAGCTGTTTGTCCATTGTGCCAAAATCTGCAGTCTTGGCTTGATGCCTTGCTACTTTCTGCCATACCTAGTAGTTCAGATAGGAGTTATTCTATGTATATAATGCCCAGTTTAATTGCTTATAAAGTAAGAACCGTATTTCCTATACACCTGAAATTTGACAGGTCAGATCCATTTGATGGGGACTGAAAATATTGTGCCAGTTGAATAGAAAACACAAAAAGTTATAGGCAGCTGGGTCTCCCATCAAACTGAGAATGAAATATGAGTAAGAATGAAAATGGTTGAAATTTATAATGAAATTAATGTTATTCTAAAGAATGGAAAACAAAATCATTGAAGATTTTAAGAATAGAAATTAATGAAATAACGAAACTCCCCCCCCCCTACACATCTCCTAATTCAATGCCCTAATGTTATTAGGGGCATCATAAAGAAGAGTAAAGCAACAACCAATTTATTCTTTGCAAGTATAGCATCACATTATGCACAAAGCAAGCAGAGATTATGAACACTGTGGGGTTTTTTTTGTTGGGGGAGAAGGTGTGATGTATGAACATACTGAAGAGCATAATCGCAGGGTCCAGACTGGAACGTTAAAAACTTTCCTTAATCAAAGCTGCTGTATATGATAACTTGATTTGTCCACTTGAACCCCATTGAGAAGGGAGCATCTTGTACTTATTTCTCTTCTCATAAGAACAGTTTCTTTTGACCCTTTCCAAAGCAAATTACACTGTTTATTTGGATCCTGCTGTGGGAGGTAATGAACTGCCTTTTCTCTGCCCAGTGAGTGAGTCCAGAAGAATGTTTGAATAAGCCACATCTGTATTTTCCGTTTTATATTTCTAACAAATCCCTTTTCCCTTAGGGGTATGGTAGGACTTTGACACCTGTTTAGCTCATTGATTACTAAAGAAGGATGCAATTAGATTCAATCTCACTCTCCTGCGCTCTCTCTTTCTTATCCTCTTCTATGCCAGAGACCTATGGTTATTTGTAAGAACCATGGACCATTTCACCTCTCCTCAATTTTCTGGTCCCACTCTCCAAAGGACAGCAAGCTTCCCACCGGCACTGAACATGCTCAGCCCTCAGTGGGTTGATTTTGGGGTCCCCTCACAGGGTTCCACCCATACATATATATTTCTCAATTGTGCAAACTTTAGAGTTGCCCCAAGCCTACTCATATATCCTTCTTGTGTGGATGGCACCATTTTGCCTACACAGGGAGAGATTCCTACTCAGTTTGCTATTAAAGTAAGAACATAAGAGCATAAGAGGACCCTGTTGGATCAGGCCAATGGTCTGTCTTGCCCAGCGGCCTGTTCTCATAGTGGCCAACCAGGTGCCCATGGGAAACCCATAAGCAGGATATGGGATACTCTGCCCACCTGTGATTTCCAGCTACTACCATTTCTGTCAGTGGAGGCAGAACAGAGCTATCCTGACTAGTAGCCCTCAACAGCCTTGGTTGCCCATGAATTTTAAAGCCATCTGAGTTGTCTCCTGTGGGAGTGAGTTCCACAGTTAGCCTATAGGATTTGAAAGGAGAGCCATTATCATTGCTGAAATGTAAGTGCCTGTGCATCAAGTAAATGACTGAAGGATGAGAGAATATTACAGGAAGAGAGAAGAACAATTACACTGGGCAACAATTTTTTACTTTTTGAACGTTGTCTAGATTTCTAGATTTAGGGTATTTTTGCACTGCTGAATCAGGAAATGGCATCCGTTTCTCTCCATCAGGTCAGGTTTTTGTGCTATGTGGATTTGAAAAAAAATAAGATATTGTGACAAAATCAATTACATTTTTGTGGCATTATCAGTTGATTTTTGTCAACACATATCATCCTAAATATGCTTTTAAGAGAAAAAAATGTTTTTCCAACAACATGTATTGATTACCTGATAGAAATATCGATTACTGTAAACTGAATGGTGGGCATTGATAAAGGTAAGTACACGTAAATTGCATGTTGCTTCACCATTTTTCAAACTTCAGGGCTTGAACTTCCATTTCTTGGAACTCCTGGAATGCTCAGCGTCAAGGAGGTCTCTCTTCAGAGTCCAACAGTAGTCAGCCATCATGACTGCGTCCCAGCGACCCTGATACCTGGTCTCCATCTCTTTCATGTCCTGATGGAATCTCTCCCCCTGCTCATCACTCATTGAACCCAGGTTCTCAGGAAACCGGTCCATATGTGAAAATAGGTAGTGCATCTTGACGCTCATGTTGCAGCCTAGGTTTCTGAAAGCAGTCAGCATGTTGTTGACAAGTTCTGCGTAGTTTCTGGTCTTATTGTTGCCCAGAAAGTTCTTCACTACCAGAACAAATGCCTTCCACGCTTCCAGTTCCACTTCGTTCATTGAGTTTCCAAACTCTGGATCTCTGATGAGCTGACGGATCTGAGGACCGTCAAAGATGCCAGCTTTCAACTTCTCCATGGTCAATCCTGGAAAAGCCTGGCACAAGTAAGTGAAGCAGTCACCATCCTTGTCCAGAGCCTTGGTGAACTGCTTGATTAAGCCGAGCTTGATGTGCAGCGGTGGGAAGAGTATTCTGTCTCTGTCCACCAGAGGGTCGTTGATGACGTTCCTTTCTTTGCAAGGCACCAATTCCTCCCGCACAGGCCAGTCCTTCTTCGTGTAATGCTGAGCACGGTCCCTACTATCCCACATGCACAGAAAACATGGGTACTTGGTGAAGCCAGACTGTTGTCCCAACAAAAAGTTCACCATCTTCAGGTCAACACAAATAAACCACTTATGCTGATCATAACCAATTTTCTCCAGCACATACTTCACCGCTTCATAGTTCTCCTTCAGTGTAGTCGAGTGAGCCAGGGGTATAGAGGCAAACTGGTTGACGTTGTGTAGCAGAACACATTTCAGGGATCGCTTGCTGCTGTCAATGAACAGTCTCCAATCTTTGGGTTCATACTGTTGCACTCCAAGCTTGAGCAGAAGCTGCACAATATCTGCACAGTACGCCAAGTCCTTCTCTTCCGAGAAAAAATGGAGGTACTCTTGATGCCTGTTGTGGAAGAAGCTGATGCGAGCACTGTCAGAGAGGAGGGTTTTTTCCTTCAATCTGGATGCCAACAGTTCGGCAGAGTTCTTTGACAAGCTGAGGTCGCGAACTAGATCATTCAACTCTTTTTGGGAAAATGGACGTGGAGCATCATCTTTAAGAACCACTTCTTCTTCTTCATGTCCTTCAACACTGGAGGCATCTTCGTCACTAATGTCAGGAAGTTCTCCGAAGATAGACACTGGAATTTCATCACAATGAGCTACAGGACAACGTGCTGATTGAAGATCAGGATACTTGAGGCTGCTCCGGTTCTTTCTGTTGATCCCAGTCACATCAACAGTGCAGAAGTAGCAGTTAGTGACATGGTTTGTCGGCTCCCCCCAAACCATGGGAATTCCAAAGTTCAGACTCCTCTTGCCATTGGTCCACCCACGTAGAGTCTCGGTGCATGCCTTGCACACCATGTGTGGCACCCAAGCTTTATCCTGGTCACCAAGTTTAATACCAAAGTAAGCATGGTAAGCAACTTTATGCTTTGTCGCACCAATTTATGGAAGATTTCGAGGTTTTATGACTTCAGACTGATCCCTTTTCGACATAATCACCCAGAACTATCGGACCTGAATACTTCTTTTCATTAAAATAATCATTTCCAATCAAAACAATTATTCGACATGGCATTTTACCCCCACCATCTTCTTCTAAAATGCTCCACACAAGCGTACATGTGAACAAAAACGTCAAAAAATAACATGTGGCCATAGCTCAAAAACTTGACCTGATTGAGCAAAACCAATGTGATTTTTGGATTCAGCACATCAGATTCATCCTAAATCAACTGAAAAAATGCAGACAACAAATTTGTTGCTGACCAGTGTTATCTATAAAGTAGTATTGGTGGTCTTAGAAGATGTGAAATGCTGGATGCAATGTTTTCTTTCCCCTTTTATATCCTTGTTTAGCTTTCTTTGTTGAGTGCTCTGACTGGGAAGACATTCTGACTGAATAGCCTGTTTCTTTCTTACTAGCTGTAGCTCCTGCTGTTGCTTCTATCTACAGCCCACTTTGCCATTGTGACAGAGTGTGGTTAAGAAAGAGAACAGACAACAGGAGATGCAGGAAAACAAGATGTTTCGGGTTCTCTTTTAAGCTTGCAAAAGAGCTATTTCTAAACCTTACAAGCCTCTCCCTGGTTTTTTATTCTTGCGGGCCCTTTTATTGTTAATACTGCTATCCCTGCGTTTGGCAAACAAAGGCAAATGTTCCTACTGCTCAATGTCTGTGTCAGAAATCTTGCGCCACATGTGCCACTGATCTATTTTGCTCCTCTGCGTGCATCATTCTTAGAGAGAAAGCTGCAGCTCAGGCTGAATGGCTATTAAAAGGGGAAATTCTAAATCTGGACAAGATTGGAGGAGGAGGAGGAGGAGGAGGAGGAGGAGAAGGATAGAATTAAAAGGAAAATACTTGGTTCTGATTGAAATTTTCCCCACAGTTTGACATACTTGAATTCCAGAGTGGTCCCCCCCCCCCTTGAATCTATTTTTTATGTGTGATACACAAATCGCATACCAGTATCTGTAAGTTTTGTATAGGTCAAATCAGTAGCAGAGTTTGTCTTCGTTAAGCAATTTCTTGATCTGCTTTCTGTTGCTATGAGTTTGTATGAAAGAAGTTTCAGTAATGTAAAAACGGAATGGAGTATAGTTATGTGAGAGTTTCGCAGAGGTTAACTGGTCCATCTTCAATTCAGATCCTTGGGTGTGAGTGGTTAAAGGCTCTACAGCTGGTACAGACTGTTTTTGTTAACTCTTTATGCTTGGAATGCATACTTGTCTTTATCTCCACCAGGCCTGTCATCACCACTGGCCACCCTTGGACACCTGCCAGGGTCCGCTACTGTGATTCCTGCTGAGCTTCAACTCTGGATACTCAGCAACTATGACCACCATCTTTCTTTTCTCTAATTGGAATGGCCTGGGAGGTCCTTTGTTTTGGCCACTGTTGCACACATATGCCAGGGTTTCCGGAGACCCTACAGAGAAGTTTTTGCAAGGTTGGGGGGCTGCAGGGGAAAGAAAGAATTACCAAATATTCCCCCCTCCCTGTTATGTAGATGAATGCCTTCTGTCACTGAAGCAATACTAATTGAATTCAAGCACATATCTGCTTTTTAAAACATCCAACACCCAGCACTGTGTGAAGGGAGCCTAATTTTTCATCAGGACCACAATTCTGTAGGGAGAAGAGGTTTAACCATTCTCTCCCGAGCCATAATTGTGATGTAAACCAACATTATTTGCATGCTGAAATTAGCATTACAACGGCACTTTTAGCTAATGTTCATGAGGTGCAGTGGGGAATTTATGGCTGGGAGGAGAATTGTGGCTAGTGAGGGAAGGGTTAAAACTCACCTTCCTGTGGCCCTGATGAAACAATCCTGCCATACCAAGGCTATCTAACTATCTTTCTATATGTGTATGTGCTCACACACAAACACAATCAAACACTAGACCTGGCTGCTGCTAGTTGCACAATTATACTTACTTCTGTTTTAGAGTCATTGTGGTTCCACTGAGCAGGATCATCTTTTGCTTTTATAGAGAAGATAAGCTTTACTTGAGTAATATGCAAACCCAGCGTCTTTCTGCTTATTTTCCTGATCAGTGGTGGCAAGGGAAATTGTTACTTTCTTTGACTTGGCCAGATCCTAATGGCGCAACAAATGGAGTGTGACAGAAGCATGGGAATGGGTGTACGCAGATGCAAGAGAGTATAGTACCTGCATCATATTTGTATTTTCTTGAACAAGATTGCAAAAACACCTTTCTCAGGATATCAGAGACAACAAAGGTTGAGTTGGGAGTATCTTGTCTCCTTTAATATTCCTGTAAATAGATTTGTGAGCTTCTTTGGTCTCAGTCTCTCATTCGTGGGGAGGGAGAGAATCAATAATCATTTAAAACTTTAAAGATCAATTAGCTGAGCAAAGAAGGTGTAACAGTAGCTTTCTGCTGCACCTATTGCTTGCAGGTTGATTGGAAAAGAAATCTAGATAAGAGGGAAGATGGATTTTTTTTACTGCTTTGCCTTTAAAAACAAAACAGAACAAAACGCTCATGGTTATTAGCAGCAGCTAGGTTTTTACTCTCTGTCCAAAACAAAACAGTGGCAGGGCTTGATGTATATCACTTGGCAAGGCATTCCGCAAGGTGGACTTTTATTTTACAGAATTTATATACTGCCCTTCAACATCAGTGTTCAGAGTGATTTACAACTGAAATAATATATCAGTACAAATACATAATCAAAACATAAACAACAGCAGAAAAACTATGAAAGTGCAAAGCCTCTAAATGACTTATTTGGTTTGTGATAGTTTCCAGGGGTCAACTGTAGAGCTACCATTTTGTATAGACACTCCCATAATGCTGTGCCTAAGGCTTATGTTGGCTGCATTTTAATTCTTTGTCTACTCCTGCCACGCCACCTTTCAGTTTTGATCAGAAGATTAGACAGAGGGACTAAAGCTGTATTCAGGCATTTTCCTGAGCACATAATGGTTAAAAGTGTGGCTGAGGGCAGGGAGAAGCCTGCAAGCCTCATCCCAATGTCCCCAGGTTCTTCAGCGGCACCTTTTCACTCCCTGACCTTTCCTACTCAAGCAGGGAAGGTTTGCATGGGGATTTTACTCATGGTTGCATGAACTCGAGAAACCTGTTTTCAGTTCTAGAGCTTAACCATGGAGCATACGAACAAAGATGAATGCATTTGCAGACATCCTATTTATCACCCCTGAATCAGACTCTATACATCTGGGTTTAAAGGGCACAGTCTTCCAAGGCAGAGGATGTTGTGCCTTTCATCTTTGTTGTCTCTGATTTTTTACAGATTAAGCACTGCATCCAGGGTAGTGTAGACCTCAGTGCATGACCAAAGTCCCAGTGAAAGCAGTGGAACTTAAATAAGTTGTGATTTGCTTGTCCAATTGGTTTCAGTGGGGCACTTGATTAACTTCAGCTGCATTGAAATGATGCCATTTGGGATATCAGTGTTCTGCTCACACCCGTAGAGTGTGGCATGTCCCGTCCCCCCCCCCATTTAAATACATATTGCTAGCTCTGGATAAGTTCAGATGGCTGTAGATGCATTTCTGAACTAAATTAAAAATGGAATTTTGAAACGCTTTGAAGCTTTCTCCTCACTACTTACAATAACATGCCAATGAGACACTTGATTAAAGGAAAGCATGGCTAATTTAGAAATGGTAGTATAAATATGACTTCAGACAGCATATAGATGATCTGTGGGATGTAATGTTCCTTGATGACCTGTTAGAAACCATGGCTGCACTTGCCAAAGCACAGGGTAATTTAATATCTATTAATGCTGAAGGTATCTTGAGTTCAGTGGGGTTTACTCTACTTCCAAGTTGTGTGTATTTAGGATAACAGTCTGTTACATATGTAAAACACACACACACACACACACCAGGACTAAATCAGGCAAAAGATTGTTAGCTGAAGAAGCTACACCAGTTACTATCCTCCTGATTTTAATTGTGTTGTGTAGTAAGGCATCAACTTTTTGTGAACTTTTAGTATAACCTTTTCCCATATAATAAATCAGGAATACCATAATCATGCCTTGATCAGGAAGACAGAAAAGAACTTTTGGAGAGAGTACAGTTTCCACAAATTATTGCCAAGTGTGCAGGGTGCTAGATACTGTATTTTTCGCTCTATAAGATGCACTAGACCACAAGACACACCTAGTTTTTGGAGGAGGAAAACGAGAAAAAGATATTCTGAATCTCAGAAGCCAGAACAGCAAGAGGGATCACTGCACAGTGAAAGTAGCAATCCCTCTTGCTGTTCTGGCTCCTGGGATAGCCGTGCAGCCTGTATTCGCTCCATAAGATGCACACACATTTCCCCTTACTTTTTAGGAGGGAAAAAGTGAGTCTTATAGAGCAAAAAATATGGTACTTAAAATGTTTCATACCTGTGGTGGTGGTAGTGATGATGATGATGATAAAATAATGGAAATGAGGAATTCAAGGTTGTTGCTTTGTCTCCTCAGCCTGATCTTTGAAAATAGTGCCTTACATAGATATCAACATGAGACTACTATCACCCAATGCTGTATCTTGCTGATAGCCTCCTCCTTGAGAGGTCTGGAGGGTGGCAACATGAGAACAGGCCTTCTCTGCAGTGGCTCCCCATCTATGGAATGCTCTCCCCTGGGAAGTTTGCCTGGTGCCTTCATTATACACCTTTAGGTGCCAGACAAAAGTGTTCTTTTTTAACCAGGCCTTTGGTTGATCTTATTGACATCCAACACCCTTTTAGAATACGGCTTTTTTTTGGGGGGGCGTTATTGGGTTACTGCTTTTCGTTTGATTTTGTATGTTGTGGTCTTGTTGTGAACCGCCCTGAGACCTCCGGGTATAGGGCAGTTTATAAATTGGATTAACAACAACAACTTTTTGTAAACCGCTTTGAAGTTATTTTGTTTTTAGCAATCGAGCGGTATATACATTTTCTTTCGAAAAAACAGAGTACTTTCATAATGTTTCAGGGTGGTGACCTGAATGAAGGATTCACTTTCACTTTATGCTGCACATTATAAGCTGCAGCACCGCAGACAGTGTTATTCTGAATCTTCGAAAAAGAAATGTAAAAAATTAATGCAGGGATAAACAAAAAGCAGAGGACTGTTGCTGCAGGCTAGTCTATGTCAGTGGTAAATGAACTCTTAAGTAACAAAGATCCCACTTTCATGTCAGCTTTCTTGTAATAAATGAGATTTGAAGAATATGGAAAATTTAATTATAAGAGTCTATAGCTTTCTTTTTGAACTTCCATCCAGAGTTCAGTTGTTGAATGAATTAATCTGCACACCAAAAATGTGGGGGGAATGATGCCTTCCTGGTTTGTCTTTTTAAAGGTGGGGAAATGGGTGGATTGTGGTGTGGCTGTACATTTTTGGTTCCCTGCTTCCTTCCTTCCTTCCTTCCTTCCTTCCTTCCTTCCTTCCTTCCACAAAACCTTTGGCAAACTGCCCAAATACCCGAGTTAAAAGAAAAGACAATTTCCTTATAGGTCACAAATTCATTTTATAGCTGGGTTGAACTTTGGAGAACCTCCAGATTTGGAGCATCTCCAGAAGTCAGCCATCCCAAGGAAAATGTGATCTCTATAACACCTGCCATCACTGTACCTTAGAAATCATCTGCTTTCCTGTTTCATTTGGTTTCATTCCAATATAACCATTACTGGGCTGATACAGGTGGTAGCTGTTGTTTTTAACCATGCTTCCCATTTCTATCATTGTGCACAAAAAACCTTAGCAGCATGCGAGCGGCTATCTAACTGCGATATCTTTGCTAGATTATAGGTAAAGTTACCCCTGACCTTTAAGTCCAGTCATGGACGACTCTGGGGTTGCACGCTCATCTCGCTCTATAGGCCAAGGGAGCCAGCGTTTGTCCACAGACAGCTTCCAGGTCATGTGGCCAGCATGACTAAGCAGCTTCTGGCGAACCAGAGCAGCGCACGGAAATGCCATTTACCTTCCCGCCAGAGCGGTACCTATTTATCTACTTGCACTTTGTTGTGTTTTTGAACTGCTAGGTGGGCAGGAGCTGGGACCGAGCAACGGGAGCTCACCCCGTCATGGGGATTCGAACCGCCAACCTTCTGATCGGGAAGCCCTAGGCTCTGTGGTTTAGACCACAGTGCCACCCGTGTCCTATTTGCTAGATTATAGAATGGCCTAAACAACCAGCTAACATTAATGGGTGATGATACTTGAACATCAAGAAATCAGGAAACTCTTTCCTTTCTCAGGAAAAACGTGGCTCCTGGGGTGGGTATCCAAAGAACAATCTTGTCACAGCACCATATGGCAGCTGTAGCAAGTTCCTTCATTAATGGTAAAGGTGCTTTGATAAATGCAGAGATATCTTTTGCAGAAACACAGTGAGGGAGGCATGATCACTGAAGAATTGCCTCTTAGCAATTCAGAATTCCACAGGGGCTACTGAAGCAGAAATGAGAGTGTGCAGCAGAATTTGTTTCACTTTTCATTGGTTTCTGAGGTCATCAGATGCCTTCATATGATTGTTGAGATTGTACTGTGTGAAGTCATAAGTTCTTATTCCAGATTTCAGTGGTCAGATGCTGTCGTAATAAGATAAGAAGAGCCTATTGGTTCAGGCCAGTGGCTTACCTAGTTCAGCATCTTGTTCTCACAGTAGGCAAGCAGTCATTTGGTATGTTGCCATTGCTTTAGGAAAAATAAGGAGAAGATGGATGGACAAAGCACTCCCTCCCTCCGCCACATCTGGGGAAAATGGGTGCTAAGCTACACTGACAGGTTCAGGGGCAGACTGTGGTCTTTCAAATTTCAGCGGTGCCCTTTGCCAGGCCAAATTTGGCACCCCTGCCTCTCACCCTCTGTTCTGCTCAATTCCTTACATCATAGCTGTGGCACCCAATGAGGCAGGCTTCAGCTGATCTAGCTACTGTGGCCTGATCCACATCTTTCCAGTGATTTCTTGTTGTAAGGAAGGTGATATAGCAAAGCATTTTTCCAGGTACATTTCTCCCAGTTGGGAAAACACTCCAGAGTAGGGGTGTGGGAGAAATGATCATCACATTGAAAGCAGACAGCTGTGCCAAAATGAGAGAATCTTTAACTATTCAGAAGTGTTCCATGTTTCTGCCACAGATCCATAGTTTGCTTGTCATGTATTTTAATGCTATAAACTACTCTGATGTATCATTTCCAGAGTTGAAATGGTTAGAAATTGATTTTAAAAATAGTGAAATTTGTTGTCCTAGCAATAGTCCCTTCAGAATAGATTTTCAGTAAAGAAACTTGTTTGTGTTGGCCAGCACACTGTATAGATTGGATCCAAATCTCACTCAGCTCCTCAGAGCTAAAGAAAGGATGCTGATTATGGATTCAGAATGAGGGAGCTTTGTGGACTCTGGAGGAAGAGGATCTGGCAGTAGAATGTGCTCCAGGCTTTTGAGGATTTTGTGAAACATTTTGCTTTTTCTCTGAAGCACCTAGCAGTAGGATCTGTGTTGCACACAGCAGGGAGGGATAGATGAGACATAACTATGGAATAATAGTTGGTTGGATTCCTGCAGACAATGACGGTGTTATCCCACTTGAATTAATCATCACTCAGCTCTAGCCATACTCTTCCACCTGAATAAAAGCCAGTTATTAGCCCCATTATATTAGAATTGGACCACATATAATACTTTTAAAGTGTTAAATTATGTTATTTAATCAGAATTTAATCTGAAGCTTTAACGTTCTCCATAATTAAAACAATGCATGTATTTGGGAAGCATACTAAATCAATTATCTCAGTACAGTAGCATTTCATTAGTTTTTCAAAGGATGTGTGTATATTTTCTAGAACTCAACAAAACAGTTTGAAGGTTCAGGCAAGTTTTATTTAGCACCAATACTGCATCAAGTCTATAAGACATGGATTATGTGACGAGACTCTGGCCAGGCAAAGCATATTTGTCCCCATGGAAGAAGACAGGTTTATTCAGTACATAACTGAAATACTTTACTGCTAAATTTAATGTGGGATTAAAATGTTCAAAAAGGTTGCTGCAGCTATAGAATTTGAAGGATATAATAGGTTAACAGGGTAAGATTTATTTAATATTGATGCTTGTAGACCTAAGTTTGTGGATCTTTTAGTAAGGTGGGGTAGGATTTGTCCTTTCTATTTTTTTCTGTTGGATAAATACACCTTTGGAATTTTTTTGCTCTATTGTAATTTATTCTGTTTGGCTTTAAATGGTTCAGAAGCTGTTTGGTATTTTATATATCTGTAAGTTGCTTAGAGACATTTTTTGATAGAAAGTCATGAATAAATGCAACAAATAAATAAACCAGTTCTAGAAAATACCATCCTTTTAACCTCTTCATTTCCTGAAATTGTATAGCTACACTCAGCTGCCTTTTCAAAGTGACATTTAATCCCACATTAAATTCTGTAATAAGGTATTTCACTTATGCGCTGTGCAGATCTGTCTCTGCAGTGGAGATGAATATGCTCGCTGCCTTTGAAAAAGTTGTCCTTTTTTCCCTTTGCCCCAGCCTGAGAAGAAAAATGGTGGTTATCCCATATTATTTTGCACTGAATAAGGTGGGTGAAACTGCACTTGAAAATGACATAGTTATTTTTGCCTATGAGAATAGAAATAGTATGTTCTTGAACTGCTCATATCTCTTCAACAGTACACCAGAAAACAGTAATAAATTACTGTTGGAACTTCCAGCAATAATTTACAGCAAACAGCTACTGATCAAGTTGCAAACCATACCCCAGTACAAGCACATAAAGCAGTAGTTCTGGCAGTAAACCAATGATAAAATGCCAATGCAAATGTACCCCTACATTTGATTCATAGATCATGCTGGTTGACCTATTTCTTGTGACAGATAGCAGATGTACCAGAAGCAAAAATACAATATTAAAGAAGTTAAAATATATTCAAGCTCCATAAAGAGTCCCAAACTATAGGTTTAATTCCAGCATAATTTCAAATGCCTTAATAAAAGATCTAACAATTTTTTTTTTGAGGATCAGAACCAAACCTTCCAGAGAGCTAGCTGTGTTAGTTGGTTGCTGCAAAAACAGCAGAGTCTCACGGCACCTTAAATTTCTTCTGGCATAAACGATCCTTGAGTAGAGGCCACTTCATCAAACGTGTGAAGTGGCATCCTCTGAACGTACATCAGGGAAAGTGTAAAATGTGAGTTTGGGAGGCAATGAAATGCAAAAATCAGAGTCTATGACCAGCACTTATTCATTTGATTAGCAAGTTTTCCCATTATCAGGCTATGTGTTAAGATCTGTAGAGGAGCCCTCCCGATAGTCCCACCACAGAGCCAAGTGGGGTGTGTGGTTACCCAGGAAAGAGCCTTTGTCTGTTATTCAGAGCCACATGAAAACACATCTATGTGCCCAGACTTTTATGAGGATCTGATATTATTCATATGACTATTTTATTTAACAGAATTTAACACAGCTATTTACAACGGCAGTAATTGGTGATAAGACTGAATTAGCATTTGTAGTCAGGTAGGAAACGATGATTTTTTTAAAAAAATTATTTAACAAAATTTATATACTGCTTGATTGTAGGAGAAACTCTAAGCAGTTTACAAGAAATACTAAAATTGTCAGTTAACATCTACTGTATGTGTCTGGATTGGCTTGTTGAAACAAAGGTGCCGCAAAAGTACAGCTATTTATTTATTTAGTTGATAACTCAGTTGGCTAGAGAATGGTGTTGATAAATGCCAAGGTTACATGGGACAGATGCATATTTCTGCATTGTAGGGGGTTGGACAAGATGTTCCTCAGGGTCCCTTCCAACTCTACAATTCTATGATTCTCTTTATTTCGCTATTATCTCTATCCAGACTCATACAAATAGAATCAATCTTTGCTTTTAGTTTCCATTCTGCTATTTCATGCCGCCCCCTCAAATTCATCTATTTGGGAATGGTAGTTTTCAAACTTCTTCTTCCATGCAGATTATATTTTGGATTTGAATATTTTAAAAATAGCAATATTGATATTTTGTTTATCAGGTGGCATTTATGTGTTACAAGACAAACTATTGAAAGGCAAGAGGGTATTCTGTGGTACTCAGTGCCAGTACACTCATATCTTGATAAAAGTGCCATGGGTGCCGGCACAAAATGGCTGCAATGGTCAGTAAAAAAAAAGAGGGGGCAGTGCTCTGTACTGGTGAGTTTCACCATACAAAAGCATTGGCCTTCTTGTGAAGATGCAATTAACCTGGTGAATATTAGAGAATTATATTTTAGAGAATAATATTATATCTCTGGGCACTTTCATACTGCCTGTTTATTTAGCATTCATCCTGATTTGTTGGCATGGAGATTAGATGGTGCTGGCTATTTAATGAGCATTCACACTGGCATATTTGTGGGAAGGCTAAATGAAATTGCATCAAAGAAACTGTGATCCCACCTCAAAATAGCAATAGTCTGGAAGTACCCTCAGTTGGGATTACGGCAAATTAAATTAGTTATTTAGCTCTTGATTCAAAACCTGAATGTTATCTCCAACTAATGCCTCTCCTTCAATAATCTCATTCTTAGTAGTCATTGTAGCTGGAAAGGCTGCAAATAAAATAATTGGAGTTGTGAAATACTAAAGGACCTGTGTGTGGTTTTGAGCCATGGATATGTTTTTTCATTGATATTTCCAATAGTGCTTCATTAGAATCTCAGTCTGATTCACTTGCTGTAGAAACACTTCTTTCCCTCCCTGATATTGCCACTCTTTATCCAATAGTTGATCTCACTCTTGTGATTGCTGATTTGGCTAATTTTGTTAAAGTTCATTTGGGTAGTTGAAATGTCATGGTGATTAAACTCAAGAGCATTTCGCTAGGTGCCAGGTTGAATTGGTTTGAACAATCTTAACCCCTCTGCTCGAACTGAAGTAGCCTCCTGCTGATGCTACGATAATAGGCAAAATTACAGTGGCTCTAGAATAGCGACTACATGCCTTGTGAACTAGCCTATGACATTTTTATGTGGGCTGCTTGGATGTATTAAACAACTGTAAATTTAAAAGGAGATGGCTTTTGTAAAGAATTTTCTTCATTTTAATGTATGGAAAAGATAATGGGAGTAGTATTGTTAAAATTTAATTTTAATTCAGGGAGATTTCAATGTTGGGAAGGAAATAATCTAAATAATGCTTGCTAACATGTATATGATGTGGATGCAATGCAGATAAAGCAACAGGCAGAAACTCGTGAAATCAACTGGACTAAAACACACTGCCAAACTCCTGTTACAATATATTTCAGTGGGATTTAACTTTCTCTGGATTTCATAGTATGTATGTATGCATATACATATGGATAGTGTTTATGACCCATACTTTATCCACACCTGCTTTTTCTCCAGTCTCTGCTGCTTCAGCCCCCTGCCAGGTCACTGACCCACTTTTGAAAAATGTTGTTGGAGTTTATAATTGGTTTGTCAATTTGGTGGCAGTGTTGGTGGTGTGCCTGCTGAAGCAGAAACTGATGAAAAGTCATGGTGTGCATGCATATCCATCTTGGAAATTATATGTATATTAAATTCTCTCTCCCCTTCCGCCCCACCTTGCAAAGCATTAGGACTTCTGCTAGTGAGAACCATCTAGGTTTACTCCAGTTGGAAACTGAAAACTCTGCTCTGGAAAATAACTGCTCCCTGATCTCAGCTTCCCAAACTCTTTGCTGTCTAATAATTAC
Organism: Podarcis tiliguerta; assembly: GCF_965153285.1. Lineage (NCBI taxonomy): Eukaryota > Metazoa > Chordata > Lepidosauria > Squamata > Lacertidae > Podarcis > Podarcis tiliguerta. The sequence goes on along the minus strand of NC_139543.1, from coordinate 42,376,098 downwards.
AAATCGTCACAGTAAAAATGCTTGCTACAGTGGAGATTACAAAAAACCTGTAATATACCTCTTCGATCCCACCTACATAACCCTGTTTTCTCATTTATTTAGATGCAACCCCTTCCAAGTATTTATTGGTAGTCAAAACACATAAACCCTGCTCATTTATCCCCCTCCAGTGGCTATTGCGTATTTTGTGGCATATACGGTTGTCATTATTTTGAAAAGCATAAAAGAGGACACATTTACATGCCCATGAAAAAGAGGACATGTCCTGGAAAAAGAGGACATATGGCAACCCTACTTTCAGCTCTGGTATTTCTGTAGTAGTTTCATTTTAAATTAAAGAAAACAACAACAACGATGATGATGTTATTATTTATACTATACCCATCTGGCAAAATATAAAAAATAATAAAATCAAAAATATTGATTTAGTGACAAGTGCTTATAATCACACAGGCATATTTCCCCCTTAAAGAATTCTGGACACTGTAGTTTCAGGGGTGCCAGAGTTGTAACTCTACAAGGGGTAAACTATAGTGCTCAGAACTGAGGTGAACAAATGTGTTTTGAATGTGCTTTAAGGGCATAGTGCGTACACAGGTTAAGCCAACATTGGGCTGGACTAATGTCTTACTTTGGTAATAAACTGGATGAGAGCCAAGGGCTCCATCAGTCACCCACTACTTGATTTAGCCCTTTACCACAAACAATATTTTTGAAATGGTTGCAATGCTTTGCTAAACTGTAACCTGAGCTCCTTGTGGAAAACTTTGAAGATCCCTTTCACCACCCCCTCCAAGTTTCCGTGTGTGGCCTGGGACATTTTATCTCTGTGTTTAATAGGAAAATGGGGATAGAGGCAGCCTGGTTCTCAAAAGTTCTCCTTGGATTGGCACAGGATTTTCCTGGGTCAGAAATGGGTCACTCCATCTATCCTACAAAAGCCACCCACCCAGCACACTGCCTTCTTTCTTTTTACCTGTTTTAATTTTGCAGTGAAGCTGAACTGGCAGCAGTAGTAATAGAACAGCCACTTTAACTGATGGTCAGGGATGATGGGAATCTTGGCATCCCAAGTTGGAGCAGGCTGGTCTAGATTGTATATGGTTAATGGGAATGGGGAATGGGGGACAGAGCAATGGTCACCAACAGTTTACTCTGTAGGAAAGCTGTTGGACTAAATCACTTTCCTTCCTTCGAATTCTGATTGTAGGATTTAAAGAAAACCAACCAACAATCTGTGAGCATCTTATGCCTTTCTCATGTTGTATTTTGCTGTATTACACATGCATAATTATAGGTACAGCCATGCACCTAAATGCAAAGCAACAAGAGCATGGTTCCCTCTTCCCTATGCTGTCCTGCCATTTCCTTCTTTTAACACCTGTGCCTTCTTTTCTCCTCTTACAGGATGAATCGTCCATGTTCTTCCAGTTTGGTCCATCAATAGAACAGCAAGCTTCTGTCATGCTCAACATCATGGAAGAATATGACTGGTACATCTTCTCCATTGTCACTACCTACTTTCCTGGCTACCAGGACTTTGTCAACAAGGTCCGTAGCACTATTGAGAACAGCTTTGTGGGCTGGGAGCTAGAGGAGGTGCTCTTGCTGGATATGTCTCTGGATGACGGAGACTCAAAGATCCAGAATCAGCTCAAGAAACTCCAGAGTCCTGTCATCCTCCTTTACTGTACTAAGGAAGAAGCCACCTATATCTTTGAGGTGGCTAACTCTGTGGGTCTGACGGGGTACGATTACACATGGATTGTACCCAGCTTGGTGGCTGGAGATACAGACACAGTCCCCTCTGAATTCCCCACTGGACTTATCTCTGTGTCATATGATGAATGGGACTATGGCCTTCGCGACAGGGTGAAAGACGGAATAGCCATAATAACCACGGCTGCTTCTGACATGCTGTCTGAGCACAGCTTCATTCCTGAGCCCAAGAGCAGTTGCTACAACACACAGGACAAGAGGATCTACCAATCAAACATGTTAAATAGGTAAGGGAAATCAGCATAATGGGTTGTCAGTAGCTGGCATGTTCTAACCATCACAATGGATATTTGTCTTATTGAATGCTTTAGGAAGAAAACTTCCAGCTGGGTCTGATTTCTGGGGTAAACAGGTAATCTGTCATGGTTCTTTGTTTCTTGTACAGTGTTCATTCATGCTAACTCAAGAGTAGTTTTGAAATTAATTCAGAATGAGGAACTGGTCGATTATAAACTCATTGGTTGTGTCAACAGAAAATAGAAGCAGAGTAACAGCTTCATATTAACAGTGTTTGTACACATACTTAAGGGTGAAAGCTATTTTTGTTAATTTATATGTGAGGGCTTTCTGCAAGTGAGCTGATCTTCAAAGTTGTAAAGTACAGTACATTATTAAGATTTATCAAAGCAAAAGCTGTACGTGCTATATAAAGAGAGATGGGTTTTAGACTGGCTTGGCAGGTCAGTAGCAGAAGGACCAAGAGTGGCAAGAAAGAAATGTCTTAGGGCAAGAGTGGCAAAGGACCCGAGGACACTTATGGGTTACCATAAATGTACTAGGAATTGGGTTATTCATTCATTTCATAAATTTATACTCTGCCTTTCTCACATGTTGGGATTCAAGGTGACTTATGACATTTAAAAACAACATTAGAAATTAAAAGGAATAAAAACAAGCTAGCTAAAAACAGTAATTAAAATATCGCAAACACACTTTAAACAAGCAATGATATTATAATAAAGGGAGATAGTGTTAAGTTGTGGGTGAACATATCAGACGACACAGCAATTCTTCAAACAGCTCTTGTTTATTCACAGGCCAGAACAGAACTGAACTGAAGGGTTCAGCCAGCCTGCTTATATAGAGCTCCACTAGAACGCAACAGTAACCATTTTCTGTAACTATCCAATCACTGAACGTCACTTTCAATCCCTTATTTGCATATGTGGACCTGAGTGAAAACTATCTACAGTATCCCCCTGCTGGCCCAGGGTGAGAACTTCAGTACATAACAGATAGGGGACATTTGGGAAGTTTTCTGATCAGTATCGGGTGGTGTGGTGGGACTGGTCCGCTCCCCTGACCTCCCTCTGACTGAGTCAATATTGCATACCAAGAGAGAGTGGGGAAGGCACAAGGCGGCGACTAGGTCAGGGCGGTGCAAACACAATACCAGGAGCACTGGATTGGCTCCACTGGTGTATCTGTCTTTGCCTGGCCTCACTGCTGCCTCATCCATCACAATCTCCATCCTACTATGCAGCAGCAACTCAGCTGGAGGGAGGATTAGTCCCACCATGCTGTCCACTACTATTTCTACTCCTGAAGCATAAAGCAGCCTCCCCCATGCTTGGATGGACAACACACTTGCACCACATGTGGCCCAAAGGGAAGGACAGGACATCCTGCAATAGGAAGCACAGCCGTCTGCTTCTTGCAATATGAGCTCAGCCATTGGCTGTGTTGTTCTCTGGGTTCCTTCTCTAGACAGCGTAAGGGCTGAATGGAAAGGGTGGCAAGGACATGGCAGCAGAAATCTTCACTACAGTTCTGGCTTGCCACAGCCAGCCCTTAATGGATATCTTTTCCAGGAAGGACTCAGTTAATTTTACAGACCAGGATAGGAGATGATTTCAAATTACGGACCTGAACAATTTGGCCCCACTGATTGTGTGCCTTTAAATGTTGTAGCAGCTCTGTGGGATAAACCCACAAGAAGGAATCTCCCACTGACAGTCTTGTAGGGTACCAGGTTCTTATTGATTTCAGCAGCATGTACCTCAGTATAAATGTGTCAAAAGTTGTGACCTTAAAAGGTTAAGCTAGGAATGAAGCTTGTGTCTTACCTGCCTATAAAATCACTACAATTTTGTTGTTGTTGTTGCTGCTGCTGCTGTTGCTGCTGTTGCTACTGTGATGGTTTCAGCTATCAGGGAAATACATATTTGTACTGTTGTGCAGCAAGGACAGACTTGTTAAACTAAGGTTTAAATGGCAATCGGTAATATATTTACAATTGCTTTCATTGATCCAGAACCCTTCTTGCACAGGGGACTTCTGTTCTGTTCTGTTCTGAGAGAGGGGCAGGCTTTGGTCTTTCAAATTTCAGCAGTGCCCTGTGCAAGACCAAAATTTGACACATCCTGCCTCTCACTTTTTTGCTCAGCTTTATTCGCTACTCATTAAAAATGCAGATATAAGTGAAAACGGCATACCAAAATGTATTTTATTAGATAAAATTGCTCTGAAAAAAATGTATATATAAGCATAGATTCATACCAAAATGCTGATGAATTTCTATGAGTATTATTATTTTTTAATTTGCAAACTGATGCAGAAATGTGGAAAGCTGAGTTTAAGATTGGAAATATAAGAAACTGGAGGAAACCGAAATTGATAAATTCACCCCACTCTTATTCTCATGTTGTGCTGTGTACAGCCTCCCAGAGGGAAGCTCGCAGATGCTTTTCCCTTCTTTGCCACACTGAACTAAGTTTGCTTAACATGCTATCCAAACCACAGGCTTGTGGTTTAGCTCTAACCAGACTAACCACAAGCCATAGCCAAGCTTTGTTGTTTATGATTCATGGCTAGTCTGGCTAAACCACGAATCTGGGTTTGAACAAAGTGTAAAGCGAAACTCGGGCTTAGCTTGGCACATCACAGCAGCACCTCACAATTGACACCTCAGACAATTTTTCATTTCTCAGTGTTATGGGGGAGAATGGAGAAGATATGGGCTTGTTGCTTTTACTGGCAGCCGTGCATAAAGCAAAACTCCTTGTCTTGGCCTGGGGGAGAGGAAGAGATCCAGAGCTGACAATGCAAAGAGATTGCAGTCAGCGGTATAAAGCCTTCAGTGAACCTATGTGAATCTATGTGTGAGATTGTGTCTTCTCTGCAGATGAGCTATCACAGTTGAGAATAGAACATATAAGCAGGAGGTCTTGCAGTTCTAAATGAAAAAGCTAGCGGCAAGGTATCGCTCTGAGGGACCCGTACTCTTGGAAGCTGTTTCTCCTATCCAGTTTTGTTATTATTGGAGGCACACTGCAAAACTTCTTCAAGGTTGTGGGGGAGGAACAGAGCTAAGTTATGCTTTTGGGCTTGGTAGACTAAATGCCTGCTGCAGGGGATGGGAGCCCTGATTTTTCAGTTATTGCAGCAGAAATGCCATCAGTTCAAAACTTTAGAAGCAAGAGGGAACTTCTGAATTCATACACATGACACTTTACATGGTCTCTAATTGGAGGATTAGATTTGGTATCACTCAGCTAGAGAACATGCAACATTTCTGATTATTCCATCCTCAGTGTTCCATAACAGCAGCCTTGACTACAGCATCCTTTAGAGCAGTTGCACAAGGCAGAAGTCAAAAAGTTTAGCTGTAAGAATTTGGTATACTGCATTTTATTAGTCATTGTAATACACATACACTTCAGCAGGCTCCAGAACTCCTTAGATTTTTCAATATATATGTTGGTGTGACTTGCCTCCTAGCCCACATACATAACTCTGAATCGTGGCCTGTGATGAGGCAAAACTTGATAGAATTATTGGATGCCTCATGTCTCTTAGGGCTTACCTTGTTCTTAAGTTAGAATTCTACCCCTGATATTCAAAGTTGGTCAACGAAGGATGACTCCATAGAAATGACATGTAACAGTTTCCTATTTGGTATGCAGAATCCGGATGAAATCAGGGGAACTTTAAACAATTTGTTAATATGTGATGAATAATTGGCCATGACAGCAGAATAATAAAGTAAAAAATGGCAAAATCTCTGTTACTTAAGTAACTAACTGCTGGTAATTTTATCATGTCAAGGTCCTGTAAAAGAATTAGATTAATGAAAGAACATGCCTGCCTATTTTCCATTTTATTAATTGACGTTCCTCCCTTCCCCCACAAACGTTCTTACTATATTCCAAGTGATAAAAATAGAAACGGCCGTGCTGCCATGGTTCCCCACACAACTTTAGAGTCTCTTTCCATTTTCTTTGATGCAATTTCACATAAAAATCTGGTTTGACAAAAGACCAGCCCAGTGCGTCCCCTAGTGGTTATGTCCTGAGGGGAAACCTTGACAATAATCATGGTCATTAGGAGATCATTGCAAACAGCAGAAGTGTTAACTTGTAGCTTCCAGCCTGAACATCAATTCAATTAATAACCTCAAAAAATATCTTGCAGATTCACAGTTTGACTAAACTGTTTGTTTCATTTTTCCAGGCCTAAGCTGCCAAGCAGTCGCAATATTCCACTTCATAAGGAAAGTAGCAATTTATAAGGAAATGTATCCTCCCTTATAGCCCACATTCAACAATGTGCTTAAACAAATGCTTAGATTTTTAAAAAACTGCATTCATTTTGATATAAGAATTAGTGACCCCAGGTGTATATTTTTATTGTTTTAATAATGTTTTAATGTTTCACTTTAATTGCATTTTACCTGTTAGAATGTATTAGGCTTGATTTTTGTGTGTTCTGCATTTGCAAGTTCCCCCCTGCTACGTTGCATGCCATCTCTCCCTATCCACCCCTGAAAGTGGTACAAACAGTAGGATGTTTTAGCACCAGAGTGTAAATCAGCTATCCTTGAAACTATCTGAGACCCAGGAAGAGGGTTTTATCACTCTGTGCCCTCATTGAAGGCTAGGTTGCCAGGGTAATGCCGGACATCCAAGACCTCAATTGGTCAAATGGTCTGGGCACATTGGGGCCAGTCCAAAGTGATGTGGGGGTGACGATACCAGTATGGAGCCATGTGTGCTTTTCTTCTCATGACCTGTAACCTTCCCTGACTTATGTAAAAATGTTTTATAACACTTTGTTTGAACTAATATATAAGCTTTTGTTCTGAAGTGCCTCGGGGCAGACCTTCTCAATTGGCATGTTGAGCTGAGTGAGCTCTGACCTAGTGCAATAGCTATAATAAACACTGGGTTCCTAAATCTGGAAACTTGAAAATAGTTTCCTTGGTTCTGTGGTTTATTCTAAAGGTGATTGTTCCTCACCTGGGTTATGAACAAGGTGGTGTAAAGGTGAATTCTTATCACAATTTTTATCCGAATGCAGCTGCTTGAAGTTGGTGCTGCAAAGATATTGTAAAGCTCATTCCATGGACTTTCGATGGCTACATATGAATATTTTATCGCACATTCTACCCCAGATTTTATCACTCATCCATAACCAATGTGTGGTATAATCCTCCTTACCACCTGTTAGCTTGGTCATCTTTACTTTAAGAATAAAACTGAAGTCACTCCCTAAGAGTGACAAAAAGGACTTCGTTTGAATGTTCAATTAGTGGTGTTGTAGCTGCCAAAAATGAGGAAAGCTCTTTCTGTAATGCAGGACCCAGAAGGTTGCGGTGTTTTTCTATCAGTGTTAACTGCCCCTGTGGGTTCTTGTGATTTCAGATTTGTTTGCTAGCCTGGGTAAAATGGGTGCAATCTCCATTCAGCCATCTGGACACCACTTCACGCAATCAGCTTTCCACATGGAGCGCTGCACACATATTTCTGATTTTCTGTAATCTTTATGTGAAAGAATAGGCTATTGCCTGCTCACATGACTATAAAGCAGTTTTTTCAGTGTTGTAAGAGATTGTCCTGATATAGCAATACTTACGTAAAACATACAAACCATACAAACCTTTTCAACTGTTGGGTCATCCACAGGTCACTGTGAGCACCACACACAACGGACAACATCATACCTTCCATTTCATTTTACATAACATTTCACAGATAACAACTGTCATTTTTTCTAGCTGTGATGCCTTTATTCTTACCAGTGGCGCAGCTAGGCAAATTTAGTTCTCAAAAGTAATAGTCTTACGGGGGTGCAGGACCCCTGTGTATTGCTTCTTTTCTCCCCCATCATTTCATGCTTTACCACTGTTTCTGTAGTCCTAATATGTTAGAGCAAAATAAGATTTTTTTTTTTTTAAAAAGAAGTGCTCTAAGCATGTTCAGTTTCACAAAATTCACTTAAATCGTAGTGCCGTCACTACCAGAGGGGAAAACCAAAAGTTCCAGGCTAAAATGTTCCTCTTCAACCAGAATTTTGGTTGACTAACATCCTATTATACTTTTAAATGTGTTTTGGGGGGTATTATTTCATTTTGTTTTTGTTCTTGTTTTTATTTTGTATTTTTTCTCCTCTCGCCATTGGAATGAGAGGAAGAAACATGCTTTTTGCAGACATTGGCTGCAAGAGGGACTTCTCTCTTGTACACCAATGCCTGTAAAATGCAGGCTTCTTTCTCTTGCCTGCCATGGGGAGGGGAGAAATAAATACTTTGATAGCCCTATCCTGGCTGCTTCCAGAAATGCTCAGCACAGGGATTGGATGAGCCCCATGGAAGGGATTTTGACAGATGGGCAGGGCAACCCAACTATCATGTGATGTCATAGTGACATTGTGTGATTGACAGGTGGGTGTCCTTTGCCCTTTGTCAGGCCAATCCTGAGATGGATCTGGTCCATGTAGCCAAAATGGTTCCCCACTGAGGAAATAGAAGGATTTTTCAAACACCTTCATCTGCCCCAGCTGCAACAAAAGATTCCTCTGTCTCTATAGCCACAGCAGGTGCAAACTCTCCCCAACAGTTTGACTTCACCCCCAATGTATGCCAGCCTTCAAACAGAACAGTGTCCTCTGTAAAGTAGGACACATAGCTATCCATTCACTATCAGGTGGGTAGTAATCTGATCATAATAGTTATTTTGAAGCTCATAATATATTGGACCTGATTGTGTTTGTTATATCTATAGTCAGCATTACCAACTGGGACTGGTAGTTATGGGGAGCCGGAAGTGAAAAATAAGGGATGAATAAGATGCAATAACTTTGCACAGTTTTATCCAACAGATATCCTGTTGAATTTAGTGGCAGAACTTCCCTTATTTTTTTACAGGTTTTTCCCCCCCTTCCTTCCCCATTATCAGAATTTAGATCCAGGAATCCAGCTGCATGAATAGGGGCAAAAGGTTTTTGTAAGCTAGACCTATTTCTGTCAGTCTGTTTTCAGATAGCGCAGAACTTTCTCAACAACTTTTGCTTCACTCTGCAGCTTTGCAGCTTCTCATGCTCTTATTCAGCCAGAGGCAAATGTTTTGAAAAATCTGAACAAAAACAGTTCATCCAATTTTGAGTTATGACAGTGTGAAATAAATGCATTAGTTCTGCTCTCAAATAATTGTTCAGTTGTGAGATTTTTTGGGGGTGAATAATTAATTCAAATCGCCTAAGTTTTAAGCATTCAAACTCAGAGTGTATAGAATATTTAGTGAAGAATGCCTTCCTTGAGAGGCTTGGAAAAATGGTTTTGAAATAAATGTATTAACTTTTGCAGATAACACACCTCGCCTTAACACGATGGCTTTGGACCCCCCCTCCCTTGTTGCATTGTACATCCTGCATATGTCATTTGTCTAAAAAATTGGGTGAACGTCGCTTCCTAATTCTGAGACATTATTTATCATCTGTAAAACAAATATGACTTTGAAAAATTAACACTATGGAGAGAAAATCTATTAAACTGTCTATTTCACCCTCTTCTCCTGCATCATTTATCTAGTAAAATATTGAATTGTACAGCATATTCATACATGAATTATGATTTTCCTTTGCACGTTGGAACACATTTAAAAGCCATACATTGCTTTAATCAGCTGAGTAAAGACCATCATCTGAAAGATGCTCTAAAAGAGAATATAATGAATAGTATGCAATAAGCAAAGCTTTTTAATGGATAGATGAAGTCTCTTAGAAGAGAGAGCCAGCTCAGTTGGGAGGCTTCTCATTGGTGGAATGGACAGGCCGGCTCAGATTGGAAGTGAATTTTTACTCTAATAGTATCTTAGATTAGAATCATTAAAAATATCTATATGGAAACAATTATATGGAAATGAAACAATTAGTTTCAATTTGCAATTATAATGTAATATATTGTTAAATTTCTTATTAACTAGGATGAATTTGTTTTTCTATTCTCTTCCTCCTATTTTTAGCAACACTGCCCCTATTACTCTTCACGCTTCTTCCTCTGAAGCAGGAATATTGCCATTTATATTGTTAACTTTGCATCGTTCATGTTCCCTATTGTTTATTTGTAATGAGCTGAAGTTATAGCATTTTGTATTTTGAAAGCATGACAGTAGAAATAACTGCTGAAATGCAAACAGCTCTGGTGTGAAGTGTTGGAACTGGGTTCCACAGGGCTGTGTTTGCAGGATATAAGTGCCAGAAATCAGCTTGGTTCTTAACAAATTATTCTCTTTAGGGTCTTTTAAAATTACTATTACAGTGGTACCTTGGGTTAAGTACTTAATTCGTTCTGGAGGGCCGTTCTTAACCTGAAACTGTTCTTAACCTGAAGCATCACTTTAGCTAATGGGGCCTCCCACTGCCGCTGTGCCGCCGGAGCACGATTTCTGTTCTCAACCTGAAGCACTATTTCTGGGTTAGTGGAGTCTGTAACCTGAAGCGCATGTAACCTGAAGCGTATGTAACCTGAAGCGTATGTAACCTGAGGTACCACTGTACACAGGTTTTCATCTCTTCCACCAAAGCAGTCAGGGTATGGCATACAGAGGGCTTTTAGGAAGGTGGAGTGGGGCAGGAGAGCTATGGGCAGCTGCCCAAGGATGCTGGGTTTTGATGCTGGCCCTGGGGGGCTACATCAGGAGTCTTCAGACCTTTCTTTGTGCTTAGTGAGCTTGATACAGATATCTCACCAAGGAGCGGGTGCAGTTTGGGGAACTTGGTTGCATGAAGCACAGAAAAGAGGATCCAACTGTAGCAGGACTAGCTTTTGATGAAGGACAGCAATATTAATTTTGAATCCCATGTGGGGAAATACAAAGTTCACAGAGGTGCTCAAGTATTGGGGGTGGGGAAATACAGTGTATCTGCGTCAGTCAGCAAACTGCTTTGCTTCTTGTCCTGGATTGCAATAAGCCCCCTCACGACAATCTTTGTCCTGACTAAGCGTATTTGCTTTTCAAAAAAATAATAAAAGACACACTTCTGTTTTCTTCCAACCATGACATATTCATCCACGGAAGGCTCTGTTTTACCCAGTTTTGTAGAATCATAAGTCGGGGTGGTGACAAGCCACAGGTGGCCCTTGGCATGCCATCAGCCTAGTTCTATTGCTGCAAGCTACCACCACACGCTGCTGCGACTGCATGCTGCCACTGCCATGCAGCAGCACCGTATGTATGGGACCAGGCATATGCACATAGCACTGAACCTGGAAGTGATCCAAAGAGTCACAAAAAGGGGCAGAACCGGGGGGGGGGGGGGAGACACACCACAGTGTGTTTGCAGTCTTTTTCAATGGTGTTTCAAATATATGCAATTTCACTTAAACACGCGGTGCCTTGGAACGTAACCCCCATGTGAACTGGGAGTTGCCTGTATTCCAATATGTATGAAGTAAGGCGTGAGTGTCTATTTTGCTATAATTTCAGCAACCAGGCAGGTCCTGAATCTGTGTACTCACAGTGAAACCGCTGCTTCTGCTGCACATCATCCATTTTGATATACAGTGGTACCTCGGGTTACATACGCTTCATGTTACATATGCTTCAGGTTACAGACTCCGCTAACCCAGAAATAGTACGCAGGAGGCCCCATTAGCTAAAGTGGTGCTTCAGGTTAGGAACAGTTTCAGGTTAAGAACAGACCTCCGGAATGAATTAAGTACTTAACCCGAGGTACCACGGTACAAGCTTTTCCATACATGTAGGAAAGAATCAGACACCAAGTGGTGCACCTTGATAAGACTCAAACTGGATAAGGGCTGATCTTAGCAACAAAACTGACCCTGAATAATTTCCAAAAGCACTGTGAAACTGAATTTAATACAAAGGCCATGGGAGGTGGCTTGTTTGTTCTCAGAATGTCAAGGCCACCTTTCCACATGAAGGTGGTCCAGAGTGTTTGAATTGTTTTGAACACCAACAGCCATACTTGGTTATCATTGTGATTTGGGGACCCTAGTAGTTCTGGCTAATTTGTGAAGCAGCATGTTTAGCAATAACCAGAACTTCCTAGGCATTTTATTTAGAGTTTGACTTTAGAGTCAAAGAAATGAAAGAAAATAAGATGGAATAGCCAGACTTTGGTCAAGCTATTGAATTCTCATTATTGATTGTGTCTTGCTGTCCTCTGTTTTGATTATCAGTAACCTTATATTGAAGTGCCAGTTGTTCTACCTGTTCTAACACACTCGTCCCAGCTATTCATCAGCAGACCAATAAAGTGTACTTGTAGGAAACTGGTAGAAAAGAGACTTGAGTCTAAGAACAAGAGAGATGAATGCTTGATGATCACATAAAGAGCTTACTGTCCTTGTGGAAACTAGCTCAGGACCAGGTGACCTACTTCAAAGGGTATGCACCATCAACTATACTGATTGAAAGCTCCAGTTCTACCATTTGGTAGTTTGGAAGACAACTCCAAAGAACTTTATACTTCATTGCACTATGCGCTATTCTTCCTAGAAGGTGATTAGATCTGGCTCACAAAAAAGCAAGGAGCAAAACATATTCTGTCCTAGTGCTGGCTATGGAAAAACAAAGGCAACTGCTATTACAGTAGCCGTTTTAAAAAGCAAATCTACTGACTGAGTTCACCAGGACTCCCTAAGAGCAGTCCTTTTTTTCTGGGGGGGACGGGACGTAGGGGTATGCATACCCTTAAACATTTTGTGAATCTTTGTACTTTTGTCCATTTACTATATTTATTTCCCCCGATTTGAGCTTATAAAAAGGTGGTTTTCTTGATTCAAAATGAGAATACCCCTAAACATTTCTTTAGAAAAAAAGCACTGCCTAAGAGCATTGGTTGGGAACAGCATCCACTAATTAAGTTTCCTAGATGGGTAAGTACCTTGGACTGGCATTTTTAAGGCCTGTGGATGTTGCTTTCAAGAAATAATTAAAACCTTGTACAGATGTTATGCTAGTCTCACATTCAAGCATAAGTGAAAGCATATTCCTACGCAAAACATGCTTGTGTGGGAGAAACCCTTAAAATCTGGGGTGGTGACTGTGCATTGTATGAACATGTGGTTGTGTGAACAGTTGAACACAACGTAACTGCATGTTTGTGTCCAAAGTTAAATCAGCAAACCACAGAACAATGGTGCACATGTTTAATTTTTTGACATTAGTGTTTTTGTAGCTTTTTCTTGCCTTCTTATATCCTGCCTCATCCCCATTGTTGAGACCAGTTGGTATACTATCTGAGATAATTAGATCAACAAAGTACATCAGTAAAATGACCACATATCTACTGAACAACACCCACAATTAAAACCGTGCGTTTATGGTGTACACTGATCACACACATATTTAATATAATGTCTTAACAGGGCTTAAAACTCAAGCTATAGGTAAATGGACCCCTGACCATTAGGTCCAGTCGTGACTGACTCTGGGGTTGCGGCACTCATCTCGCTTTATTGGCCGAGGGAGCCGGCATACAGCTTATGGGTCATGTGGCCAGCATGACTAAGCCGCTTCTGGCAAACCAGAGCAGCACACAGAAATGCCGTTTACCTTCCCGCCAGAGCGGTACCTATTTATCTACTTGAACTTTGATGTGCTTTTGAACTGCGAGGTTGGCAGGAGCAGGGACTGAGCAACGGGAGCTCACCCCGTTGCGGGATTCGAACCGCCGACCTTCTGATCGGCAAGTCCTAGGCTCTGTGGCTTAACCCACAGTGCCACCCGCTACAGGTTACAGGCTCTTTTTATATTGTCTAAAATCCCACACTCCAACCACCAATTTGTCATATGTCTTTTGGGAAAGTTCAGCTGCGATAAGTAAGCTACAGCAGTTGAGCAGGATCAGAAATCATTGTCTTTCTTCTTTTCTGTGTTGCTGGGCATATAACTGGCTACTGGCTGTTTAGTTAGTTTGTTATGATGTTGTTGGTGATTTCTTTTGTCCACTGTAACAATGTGACGCTTCTGAGAATCTCTGTCTTTTGTAGAATATGAAAGTAAGGGTATCAAAATCAAAGAAGCAAATAAAAGAAAACTACATGTTACATGGAGCTCTGTGCTTATTTTCTTTTGCATTTTTAAAAAATGAAAAGCCAAAATTTAACCTGGGCAGGCTTTGACCCAGGATAGAGGCAAGGTACATAGATGCATAATCTCAGTGTAATCATTTTCCCTCTGGTCATTTTCCATGCTAAAACTGTGTTTCCACCCATTGAAAAGACGAATATAAGATTCCACAATTTCCCCCTCTATCTTTCCCTCACAGGGGAAAAATGAACTCAGAAAGAATGGATTTTTGCTGATGAAGGTATAGAAAGGGTTAAAGTAGGGTATACTGTATACCCTTTCTTCCACTTTGCCAACTCACAGCCTGCCCAGGCTGATTGCAGCTTGAAGAACAAGAAGAAACAACAATAACTCCATCTAACATATGGTTTGAGTTTCAGAAATGCTTTTTCTTTTCTTTTCTTTTTTGCAAATCATCTTTATTGGTTTCTTTCAATTTACATTCATAGAATCACATTATAACATCTCAGTTCTCCTATGGCTAAACACGTATTTCTAAAGAGTAGTAAAGAAAACAATAACAAAAAGTTGTGCTTAATCACTTGATTCATTCGTATTCCTTTTCTGTAAATACAGAATTCTGTAAATTCTGTAAAGTAACACAGAAATGCTTTTTCAGGGTTTCTTTCTTTTTTTAAGGCAAGCTGACAAGATCAGAATTTTAAGACAGAGTCTTTTGATCTGTTCCCCTGCTCAAAATGACCCAAAGTAGACACAGTGCTGAGGTAGGTGGAGAGGTTTTAACTAGCCTTCTGATAGAGATGCAAATTGCTCTGGTCATCAGATGAATGAGCAAGGAGGAGCAATAAGCTGTACAGATGAGCTGTGGTGGGTGGGCTTTATGTGTGCGAGATGTGTGTCCTGTACATTGTGTGGGCATGGCAGTTTTGTGTGGCTACACCCACTGATGCCATATGGCTCCAGAGTGTTGGCCAAAGTATGTTTGTCACTCCTGTATAAATGTTCCATTCTAGAGCAATTAGGGGCTCTGCAAAGTCATCCTACTGCTCTCATTAGGTCGGCTAGGTACAGTGCTGGTACACAGACATTGTTCCAGCAGGTTTCCCAGCGTAGCATGGGGGTGGGGGTGGGACTTGAGCTGAAGTTGCTAGAGCCACACTTCAGATTCAGTTGATTCCTATCAACTGCCTTCATCCGGAGATCATGTATTTTGTGCTTAAGTCCTACTTGCTGGAGCAGCAGAAAAGGAATGTGCTCTGTCAACTTCAGATGTTTGAAGTTGACTATTGTATAGCCTTTTAACCACTTCATCTCCAGACTAAACATACCCAACTCCTTCCATTTTTCCCCACAGGGCTTCGACACCATGTTCGTTGCCTTGTGCTTGACATGTTCCAGTTTGTAGAAACCATTCAAAGTCTGTGACCGCACTATGCTGTTACAAATTGGGATGGGGAGAAGGCTGTACGCTGGGACCCTTCTAATTCTTGGATCCAGCAAGTGTTAAATATTAATTGCCTCTGGTCTATTTTTTATTATTATCCTGCAACGTGTTTAAGTTTTCACTCTGCAGATTACATTGGAATCTACTATGGATCAATATTGAGTAAAATTCCATGACATTAAAATCTAAGCAAGGATTCAGATTGCTGAAACAGCCAGACAGGTCTCTTGGTAATGGCCCTCTAAGTATAGGCTATTAAGGTAAAAAAGGAAGTGGCTCTGTGCAAATGTGTGAGCCCTCTTTGGGTGAGCCCCCCCCCAACTTGCTGGTGGTTAGTTAGAAAATACAAAGGCCAGAGCTGAGTTGTGTATGGGTAAGCTAGAAGCTGAAGGAAGAAGCAGGCTGAAGCCTGTGAGGAAGAAACATGCCTGATTTCTGCTCACCTCCAAAGCTGTGGCTATGAGTGAAGCAAGACCCTCTTGGGGTGTTAATGCTGTGAATTCTTCCATCGTAGGCTCAGGTTGTATATACAGTGGTACCTCAGGTTACATACGCTTCAGGTTACATACGCTTCAGGTTACATACGCTTCAGGTTACAGACTCCGCTAACCCAGAAATAGTGCTTCAGGTTAAGAACTTTGCTTCAGGATGAGAACAGAAATATTGCTCCGGCGGCACGGCAGCAGCGGGAGGCCCCATTAGCTAAAGTGGTGCTTCAGGTTAAGAACAGCTTCAGGTTAAGAACGGACCTCTGGAACGAATTAAGTACTTAACCCGAGGTACCACTGTATGTGTAAATAAACCATATATCATAAAGACATCACTGTCTCTGCTGCTCGTCATTCCAAAGGAAACACAAATCCTGGGTGAGAGCTTGGAAACCCCGGAATCTCACATGGCTTGGAGATTGGGGTGGCTGCAGCAATATTTTAAAGCAAATTCAAAGCACATCTTACCTTCAGAGAATTCTGGGCACTGTAGTTAAATGGCTAAGAGATTTAAGAAGTTATGGGTTTCAGTTCACCACACAAAAGGTGGCATGACTTTTTCTAAAAACCAACAGAAAACATTTATTTCCTTCAGAAATGTATTTTTTTTCCGCCATTGTACAACTTGGCAGGGCATTGACTCTGCTTCCCTGTGAGTGCCCTTGGAGAGCTTTGTTTCCCAGCTAGTTCTGTAAGTTCATTGAGGACTTACCAAAAAAGATAATAGAGTTATTGCCAGGGTATGTAATGTACAGTAACAAAGCTGAACTCCACAAATGGCAATTCTGAGAGGTCTTGGAAGCATAGAATAAGAAGGTAAAATGTGTTCCTGCTCTCCCCTGAGAGGTTACTATTTTCAAGGAATTTATTATGGCTTGAAGGGGTGCAAGGTGGAGGGAGGCTTGTGCTCCTCCCATTAGTAATATTTTAAATAGATTATTTGCACCGGCTTTTACTCCTACACTGTTTTAAAGAGAACATTCTGAAGAAAGGCCTAAAAAGACCTTTGAAAAAATATCAGGCACGTATTCATAAAGAAAAGAATGATGTACTGAAATGCTGGTATTTCAGCTCTGGGGGTGGCTTTTATGCCTCTAAGACGGTGCCCACTGCATACTGTGATCTTTCTTTCTTCTTTTCTATCCTCCATCCATTTGTGTCTTCCTTCATTCTTTCCTTCCATGTGTCTCTCACCCCCTCACACCCCACTTCTCCACTCTTTCTATGGATACAAACAGGAAAGTCTTTCTTTCTTTCTTTCTTTCTTTCTTTCTTTCTTTCTTTCTTTCTTTTTCTGCAGATCTCCTCAAATCTTTCTGTGGTCAGGCTTTATGAGTTGTATCTGCATTCCATCTTGTCCTCCCTCCCCCTTATGGTTATATTTGGGGTCTCTTCAGCTGCTTCATCTTCCCTTTCCTCTCTTTTTATCCGTTCCTTAAGGTCTTTCCCCCATTAATATACCAATTCATAGCTTAGGTATCTTTCTTGCTGGTGTAGTTTGCTAGAGTAAAACACAGGAAGGGAGAGAACTGTTGAACAGATCAAGTGCCTCTCAAGGTCTGTGGGCTCTCGTTAGCTGAAGATTGGCTGTGAAGCAATCTGTCGGTGATGTTGCAGTTGCAAGGTCCCCTCTCCCCCCTGCAAAAAATCTGTATGTGTGTAGGGGGCTGATGTGGGAGTTTTTGAGAGATTAGACAGGATTAGGTGAAGGAGCAGAGCAGAGCAACCTATTTTGGTAGGTATTGCTTCAAACATTAACTTGTTAGAAACCTCAGCCATAAAGAGTAAGCTTCAACTGAGTCTAGGAGCAGATCTTAGATGATGTAAGACGTGGAGGTGAATAGCCCTTATGGAAGTACTCTAATGGTAGCCAACTCAGTGGGCCGCTTCTTTGTGCGGCTATTTTATCTTCTTGTTTACTTTGTAAAATGAAACTAAGCCCCAGCTAAATATGTAAGCTTTGTGTTTAGGACTGGCAGTGAGAAGAACTAGCTTCCCAAACACTTCCTTTCCAATTTCTTTTGCCATGTAATTGATTTGGAAAAATCTAATAGACACACAGCAGTAGGGTGCCTTCTGTGTAATTCGTCGTTCTGAAGATTAGGTTATTTTCCTTAAGAGCTTTGGAAGTTGGTTTCAGCTGGGTGGAACAACCTGCATTTTTCTTCTTCTTCTTCTGTCCTCAGCAAGGCAGTTTCAGAAAAGCAGAAAAATTTAAATAAAAGCAAGGTGATCATTGACGCATTTCATACCCAACTTCCCCATAGTCTTGAGGCATTAAAAGTATTTTGAGTCAAAGGCTGTTCTAGCACCGTGCTCTGGAAAGTAAATTAATTATGACTTGACCAGCTGTAGGTTAAAGCGGGAACTGTGATGGGTGGAAATAAAGTGAGGAGAAATGCAGATGGTTGTCAGCAGCATAACTTTGATCTTATCTTGTTCTAGTTTGTAAAGATACTAGAGGGATGTTCAGACATTCACCTGATCTCTTGTACTGCTTTTAATAGGCTTTTGAAATGTCTTTGTATTGCTCTGTAAAGTCCTGATAATTTGTGAGGGAGCATATAAATAGTTTTTTTAAACAAGCAAGCAAACACACCTGAGGTAAAAATGGGGGTTGGGACAGGCACATGCAAGGCAAGCCTGCCCCAATGTCCCCATTCATATGGTCCTACCCACTCAGTCCTCCAGCTTCCCTGTATTGTGCATGAAAGGTCTACAAGGGTTTTTTGCTCATGTTCACTCTAATGCAAGTAGAACGGCTCATGTGATCAAGAACTCTTCTTTATTGCCCACCTCTCAGGCGCCTGCTGTCAAAATGGTATCAGGTGACCCACTTTTGCCCACAAGGTTTGAAAGTAAACCACGTAGGCAAAGGCACAGAATCTTAGAATTATGGAGTTGGAAGGAACCCTGAGGATCATTCACTCCATCCTCTGCAATGCAGGATTATTCAAATGTCCCATACGGGGGTCAAACCAGCAAACTGTGTGTTATCAGCACCACACTAACCAACTGACATATCCAGGCCTCATGTGCATAGCACTTTGCAATTATTGACAATACTGGGCACAGAGATTTGCACAAACCCCCTTTCAGTCCACTGTTATATACCCCACATGTACAACCTCAGGTGTAAGGCAGCTGCTCTTGGCTTGGCTTAATATAGACAAAATGAGGAGGCCTGGCAGGTCTACTTAGGCCCACAGGGTAGAGGTTCCCTTAGTGCCTCTATATCAGGCTTCCTCAGCCTCGGCCCTCCATATGTTTTTGGCCTACAACTCCCATGATCCCTAGCTAGCAGGACCAGTGGTCAGGGATGCTGGGAATTGTAGTCTCAAAACATCTGGAGGCCCGAGTTCATGGAAGCCTGCTTTATACGATATACTATTTCGAGTATGAGAGGTTCTTCACTACTGCTGGCATTTCTTGTGCAAAGGCAGACAGATCCGTTTGGGAGTGGCAGCAGGAAGGAAGGACAAGTGCCATTATAAATAGGAACGTTGAGTGTGGGCGTCTGTCACAGGAATCCATCTGTCCATTGACAAAATGCGTGGATGGAGTTGTGATGGTGGGCAATCTATCACCACTCACTGCCACCACTAATATTGCCATTCCCTAATATTTGTGCGTTCAATGGATGTTGGAAGGAGTTCTGCCTATATACACATGGACACACAACCGTATGTGGGTAGAACAACTTCTGACATCCATTGACTGTGCAGGCATTGGGGGAGTGTGGAAGTGGCATGCAGTGGTGTTGATGGGCTGCGCTAGCCCATGTGGAGACAGTGGGCAGGGGTAGACCACACAGCTCCTATGCCTACCCCATGTTCTTTAATGAGAGGAGGAGTTTGTGTGAAGCTTCTGATGGTATGGTTATCTCAAGCAGAACAAGAGCCAGAGCTGCTAATAAGAATTACTGGCCTAGAGCATTTGTAATCTCATCTTCAGTGTGCATTTTAAAAATTGACACTAGATCCCAAGGACAGGGAACAGTGTCTAAAGGGCAGTTGTCACTTGTGTATAAATAATATACCAAAATATGCTAAACTGCCATGTCTGGCTATAAATACAAATTAGATACTCAGATGTCAAGCTTAAACAAAGGGAAATAAAGGGAAATAAAGGAAACTACTCAATCTTCTACTTTCTCAAAACAGACAAGGGCAGGAAAGATGCAGGGGCAGGGCTGTATTTCTCTTGTAGTGGTTCAGAAGAAATGGTTCTTGGTCCAGACAAAACAAATTAGTTCTGTGCAGATGTTCCAGGTTCTGTAGGAATCACTTAGTTGTGACAGGTCAATAATTTTGCATCCAGCCCAATGTTTATAAGCAGTTCATTAGAAAGGGTGAATCTTTGAGGCCAGGGCTGGATCTAGACACATCAAAAACGCGTTTGAGGAAAATTCGTTGTAAACTTTATTATGAGAAATCACATTGGTGAAAGATGGGACTCCACAGCACCATCTGGTGTCACAGTGCTATAACGCATATAAAACATTTTTTCTTTACTAATGTAGCAGAGTCCTAGGATATGAGATCAAGTGATCAAGAATATGTTAGAATTAGTTGATGTGCTGCTTTTTCTTATTTAATTCTTATTTTAATGTTGAAATAAACTACAACTTAAATATCCCTTATAACATAAAATGAACATTAACAATGACTAATCACATGTCTTTTGGACTGTATCCTGCTCAGTCATACAGAGACTAGATTCACTGAAATCAATACACATGACTAAATTAGGTCTGTTTATTTCAGCTGGTTTTTTCTCTGTGTGGCATAGTTAGATACAAGCCTTTTTTTAATGATGCATTATTTTTTCAGCATGGATATGTTCAGAATCAAATATCCAAAATATATTGTGATGCCTTTTTTTAGAATGTCTGACACCAAGAGCTAGACAGGTTGGATGTTGGCAGAGGGTTCCAGCAGGGTTGGATAGGCCCCATACCAGCTTAACCAAGCCACACCATCATTCACTGCTGGGCCCCTGGATGCATTTCTGTATTGGGCAGTAGTGCCACTATTGAGCGGATGAAAGCAGAGTTTAGATCTCATTCTAAATCACTACTGCTCACCCACCACTGAAGTGTGTCTAAAGGCCCGGTGGATGTGGGAATGGATTTAGACACTAGGAGAGGATATATTGTTTAGTTATTATTCTTCCTTGCTCATGTGAGTGTGATCAGCAGATTACCATCCTTTGCAGCTTAAACCTGGAAGCTAAGACAAAGTTGATTTAACCTTCTAGAAACAAAAATACAGGATGCTTTAATGCAGAATGGATTTTCCTAGTATTACCCCTTTTCTTCCCTTTAAAAACAACATTCCCCCCACACATTGTTTTGTGAAGAAATAAAAGTAGTATTTACTTACATAACCTAGGTATTGAAGCAGCAGGTACAGCAGCAATATAACTTACTATCTAAGTTACAAAAGTACAAAATATAAGTTCAAAAATGATGTCTGAGCTGCAAAGCTCAGACATACATGTGTAGTCAGCTTGGAATCATGATGAAGAAAGAGAGGCTCCCCAGGCAGGAAGAAAGTATGTTGTGTTACAGCTTCCTGCCAAGGCAAACAAAGGAAGTGATGTCACAGAGTTCTCTCTAGTAAATTTTACAGGGAAGCTCTGTGAGCCTTAGCCCCCTCCTGTGCCTCTCTGGCAAAGCAAAGTGTTGGTTTGATTGCAGTAATGTCCCACAGTAGAGAGTGGTGGATGACGGAGAACACAAGTGGTGGTAGCCACAAGCAGAGTTGGGCCCTGCCCTAGTTGTATGGGTATGGGGGAGGGCAAGGAGACCCATCATCAGCACCATGGCAAGCTCTCCCCTCAGTTATCTGGTGCCATTTATGCCTGTTTTCCTCTTTTCTTGTGCCTCAAAGTTAAGCTTCTGATTGGCTTCCTGATACATATTTTTGGAAGGGAAATTATTTTTTTACAAAACTTTCCTGAATTAACTGTCAAACGTCATGTTAGAGAGAAAAAAAAGGTGGTGTAAGAGATGGCTTTTGAATGCAAAAAGTGAGAGGGGAATGTAAGCTTCAGTAGATAGCAGATGCAGAAGGAGCCCTTGAGTTGGCAAATCATCCTATATGGATGATTTGTCTTTCTCAGTGGTAAATGTGTGATGTGAAAGTGGATGTAAAAGTATGTATCAGCTCAGATGAGCAGATGCATGTGGGTGAATTATTAAATCATTTTGTGCTTGGCCAAATCTGGTGTCCAGTAAAGTAAGTCCGTTCTTCCTTGTTTTTTGTTCATGGTGTGAAGATCATGAAGCCTGAAACCTGTGCTTTGCTTCATGCTGTAAACTCAGCAGGAACTCTGAGGAAGCAATAGTTGGGCACTGCATTAACTTCTTCAGCTCTGTAGGAGATGACGACAGCCTGATTCCCACAGGGGCTTTCTAGAAAAACTTCCACCTCTAATAAAATGGTGAAGGGCATTAGTCCTAATTAAATTGGGCTAATAAGACACATAAATATATGTCATCACTTCCTTTGCTCTCATATTACATATTGCCACTGTCTGGCTGCCTTGTTTTCCCTCTTTTGCCCTGTCACTTAGATCTTGAGTAGATGTTTGTGTTGCAGTAATGATTTTGCTTTAAAACAAGGTTAGCAGCAATTTTGCTTTCCGAGAGATAAGTGCTATGAAGCTTTTGCATGATGGCTCAGAAGGAAGAAGGGAAAAGAAATGTTTGTTGTGGAAAAAAGAAGGAGCTGCTGAAAAGGATTTGGAAGGAGTATCACGAGAATGGCTGGCAGCTGAAAAGAAACAGCACAGCGAGGAAAGGAAAGAATTTATGGGGGAAAGCAAAGCCATTGGTTTTTAGTAGCAAATAAAGAAAGAGAGCTTGGGGATGGACAAGAATTGACTTTCATTGTAGATCCCTAGTTCCCCTTTCTTCTGAACTGCATCCAGCTCTGTATTCCTTAAAGTAGAAAAGAATTCAGAAACATTTACAAAATTTACAACAGGTTCAGCTTTTGCCAGTCTTCTATCATCCTAATAATCGGAATCACACAAACACTTAACACATGGTAGCCATTTAAAGCTGTACTGTGATGTTGACGGGCAAAGAAGTTCAGTGCATGACCTTGGCCAGTCTTAGTCTCTTAGCCTAATTTGCCTCACAGGGTTGTTGTGAGGATAAAATGGGGAGAGGAACAATTATTTGAGTTACTTGGAGGAAATGGGGTATAGACATGCAGTTAAAAAAATAAATCTGTCAAATGAGTAAAGTAGCAACTATCTCTAGGAACACTCTACCAAAGCTTTTATTCTTTTTCTCTGCTGCACCATTGGAAAGAGATTACTTCAAACTTAATTTGTTATAGAAGAAAATACTGCGGTTTATGTGATCAAAGAAATGAAGCAGAATAGCAAATAAAAAATTATGTCAAAGAACATGGAGGCATTAGGATACCAAATTTAATAAGATATTATTAAGAAGTAAAATTTTCAACCGTTATTGATTGGATCAAGAATAGTGATGATCCACTGTTGAAAGCTGAACAGGAAGTGTACAAAATACACTATGGGAAACACTTTGGCATAAAAGAAAGACAGATATATACAATCCAACCTTTATGGCCTCAGCAAAAGCGATTTGCAAAGGGTGGAGTTATTACTCACAAATTTCAGCTCCAGCAATATCTTGGATGATCTCAGTCCCAAGAAACGAATCATCTTAGGGTGCTGTCCACCCAAGTCACATGCAGAGAAGACCCATTGAAATCCATTGACATTCAGTATGACTGAGTTGGATATCTCCCTTAGAGACTGAGAACTGTGCCACAGGGGTGCCTCTTTTCACCCTTTTCAATGCTCTAGCCTTTCCCGAAGCTGCTGCTTTTATTTTATTTAGTAGTTTGAAGGCTGTGTGTTCTTCCTCTTCAGCACGGGAGATAATATCTTCCCTGACTTTTTAAATAATGGGTGAACAGCAGTATGGCAGTCCCTCCCCTGCCACAACTGAGGCTCTCTCTTCCTCATCCATAATGTAGAAACACGGCACCTGACGATTGCCTTTTAAATGGGAACATGTGGAACTATTGTGCAAGGGGAAAATGTGATTAGCTAGGACACATATTCACTATCATCTTCTGAATGGCATGTCCACTCTTTCTGTCCTACAGCCGAAAGGTTTTGCTTTCCTTGTCTCTCATCTAGGTGTCCGGCTTCCTTCCTAGTTGCCGCAGCAAGTACCCCCCCCCTTTTCTGAGTGAAACTGTGACTGTGTAATGCAAACTATATTGGTGTTAATTGCTTGAATGCTGCTTCATGGACTCTGTCGTACCTTGTTCTCTTATCCAGCAACAAGGGGTACTCAGTGGAATTAACACAGCACATGTAAAATGGATGAAAGAAAGGAAACGCACTGTCTAATTAGACTGTGGAAATTGCTGTTGCAGAATAATATGAAAGCAAATAGCTTAGTAAGATTCCAAGAAGAGATTAGAGACTCCTCTGGATGGAACAAGCTTTTGTAGACATAGTAGGCAGGAAAGAAATGATAAGGACGATGGTTTCCTAGGACTGTTGGAAAGTTAGGTTCCAATATGTAATGCATTGTGTTGAGCATAGGGAGTTGCATTTATTTGAAGTTTTACAGCATCCATGGCACACAATTTTGTTGTGGCATGACAACTAGATATAGGCCCAAGGCTGGTAACTGTGCTTTGTTAATGGCTGAGCTTCATCTGGCTTTAGGGATGCTTGACGAATTTGATCTTGTATATTCTGATACAAACTGACCTAATTCTCACCTCCTAAACTAATGTGTGGATTGTAACTCTTAGTTACTCACTGTCTTCTGTATTTTCTTGAACATTCTGACGCATTCCTTGGCTTTATAAAATTATCAGATGACCTTTGAAATGCACATTTTAAAAGAAAATGCATTTGGAAATGAATATTTTGAGGGGAAATGCATTTATATATTCAAAAACATTATGTGTGAATTTTCGCACATATTTTATATTTAAAACTGCAGATTAATGCAGAAGTGCAACAGAATTAACTAATGGGAAAACACTTGCAATAGTGAATGTAGGCATTCATTTGGTAAAAAAAAATGCAGTCTAGCAGAGGACAGACAAGAAGGAATATATATGAAAGTATCAATTTAATTATGATTCACCCTTTACCACAGTTAATATTATTTTCTTAACATGAATTCTATTGGTCAATAGGCCAAATGATACATGTTTATTGCTATTGGGTAGATTATTTTCCCTCCCTCCCTCCCTCCCTTCCCCCGCAACCGAAACATTCAGTGAAATGGGGGGAAATATTTCCTTTTTTAAAAAAATAAGTTTTTTATTTATACAACAAGAAAGACAAACAAACAAAGAACACAAATACCAAATTATACACGAATTACAAAAATAACCATAGACACATAATATTCTTAGCAGACAGTAAAACATCTATTGGTCTTAACATTAAAGACCCGACCTCCCGTCTATTCCATACTTCAAATTCATATTACTTATTGCCAATACACATTTTTTCTTATAATTAAACTTATTCTCATTACATCTAATTTCTTATATCTACCTTACAACTATTACTGAAGTTCCTCGAATGCTGCAACAGAATTTAAACTACTATATTTATTTTTCAGATATTCTTTGAAAACCTCCCATTTAGAAACAAATTCCTGTTTTGATTTATTCTTTATTTTTTCTGATAAACCATCTAACTCAGCATATTCTGTCAGCTTTTGGATCCAATCTTGAATAGAGGGGATTTCATTACTCTTCCATGGAAAATGGAAAAATGGGGGGAAATATTTCCAAAGGAAGAAATAACCTACCTATTGTTATGGCAATTATCTGGCATTACTTAATTCTTTCGTCTGTTTCAAAATGTTATAAATAAGACACAGTTTTGCATGAAGCATGTTAGCTGTGGTTTTCACATTTAAACTGGCAGTATTGTTTGGGGGTAATAGACAGATGATGCTGAGTTGTGCTTCTCTGGTGCCAAAGACCATGGAATCAGAGCTAAACAAAATGCTGCGTCAGAGCTGGGACTTGTCCCCCAGCTGCAATGGACACCAGCACTACTGTGCCTTTACTGGCTGTTCTTCTGCTCTTGCATCAAAAATGTCACAGCAAAGCACTTTGACGGAACTGGCATGGACTGGTCAGGTGACCAGTGTTGGCACCATTCCAAGGGAGGAAGAAAGGACTCATCAGAATTCCCTGATGACCGCCTCTGCTAGAGCTGCGTGGAATCCCCCAAGCATCCCTATTGCTCACAAAGCACAATCTTACCCCTAAGCCCAGACTGGCCAGCCTAGGGTGAGATGGGGGCAGGAGGCAAGTGGCTGTGAAGCGCTTTTATCCGGGGACCAAACAAGAAAAACAATATTTACCTTTTCTATTTTAAAAGTGAAGGTTGTATCCGCATCTGTTCCAAGGGAAAACAAAAGCTGTTCCCTACGTATGAAAAGTTGGGGGGAAATGCTGCTTTTATACTAATAAATGCTGTAATGAACTCCAGCACTGAATATGCTTCCCTCATGTCACTTTATCCCAGAGTTGCTTTTCTGTGAAGGCACCAATGAGAAAATGTTCAATAATATCAGACAATTTGATTTTCTTTGAAGACATTTTAGAAAAAAGAGCCCCAAAATCTCATTTTAAAAGATTGGCCATTTGATGTACCAGAGCAATTTACCTCTTAGTGCTACTTGAGGCTTTGCCAGTCATGTTATGCCCCTTCCTTGCTACTCCCTGTCACAGCAGGGCTTCATTGCACAAGTCTGAGAATGACTGATGGCATTTCACAGCTGTAAGGGTTAAGGAACTCCAATGACAAGGGTGTATTTCAGAGCCATCCCTCATCAAACAACTACTTTTGTATTGTCTGGCAGGGGATGTGCTAGACCGTTATCTTTCCTTGATAAAGGACTGGATGAGTGTCAATAAATGGAAGTTCAATCTAGATAAGATGGAGGCACTGTTAGTGGGTGTTTCCCTTGACCCATGGGAGGTTGCCTGCTCTTGGTGGGATTACACTCTGTCTGAAGGAGCTGGTATGTAACTTGAGGATCCTTCTGGGTTGTTTGCTGTTGCTTGAGGCTCAGGTGGCCTCAGGATCATGGAGTGCCTTCCATCAGCTTCAGCTGGTGGCAGGGCCGTCTTAAGCATATCCGCCACCGTAGTGCAAAGATCCCTCTGGCATCCCCTCCCCCCATTTCCCAGAGTTGTCAACCTTTTCTCAAGCCTCTGTGGGGATCGCTCTCCTCCCATGGAGGCTTGGGAGTCAAGCTGCACGCCTGCCAGCCATATGGTTGACGGGGCACAGCTGGCGGGTGTGCAGGGAAAGGGGAGGCCACTGGCAAAGCTGCGCAGCTTCCTTACTTGCTGGAGTGCCACTGAGAGGCCAGGGCCCTGGCACAATGCGCCAGTAAGCCCAATAGGAAAGACGGCTCTGGCTGGTGGTTCAGTTGCACCACTATCTGGACAGGGACAGTCTAACTTCTGCTGTCTCTTCTCTGATAATCTCTAGGTTAGATTACTGCAACACTTTATACGTGGGGCAGCCTCTGAAGACAGTTTGGAAACTTTAGCTGGTGCAGAATTTGGTGGCCAGGTTGCTCACCAGGGAACACAGTTTAGGCATTTTACACCGATCCTGCCCAACTGCACTGGCTGCCAATTAGTTTCCAGGCTCCATTCAAAGTGCTGGTTTTGTGGGATCATTTATTCCTCCTCCCCATTCATTTAGTCCATTTATAGACCACGTGCTATTTGAAAGATCAGTTGAGAGACATGTTTTTCCTGTTGCAAACTCTAACTGCAAAGGGGGATCACTGTTGGGCCTCAGATGAGTTCCACATTTATGAGGATCCACATTTCTAGCAGTTATCAGTGGTGCTTATATGCAGAACATGGAAGTAAGCAAGGGGTCAGATACACCATAAGTAACAATATTTACTGAATAAGGCACAGTCTTAAATACATCACTGAAGTCTTTATTGTAGCTAAAGCTGAGATCCACTGAACTGGTGTGATATTTACTTTTTAGCTTTGAATTTCACTTTAAACTGGTTGTATCTAAGTTTGGAAGGGTAACCTCTTTCAGGTTGACAATTTTGAGAAGGTAGAGTTTAGACCCAGCTCCCTAAGGACTCCTGCTCAGTAAGTAAACCTGGGACTCCATCTGACTCAAAAGAATTTGCTAAACCATGTTTCAGCTGCAAGTTTTTGCTTTGGGTGAGAGCCCAAATTCTTTTCCGAAGATTTCTAAGGAGCTAGTCAACAGGTTTCATCCATAAATGACAGTGAATAATAATGAGAATGCTGTTTCTAAGACCAGCATAGTCCGTGGATCTTTTATAGCCATCAGAAACAGCATCTTTGGGAGAGGGTAAGCTCCTACATTCATTGGGAGCCTTTGGAAAAGCTGACTGCAAACAGATTTTCACTGCCCCAATGTGGACTTATGTCAAGCTGTGCCCAATGAAAGCTGACAAGCTGACAGACTAAATCTGTCAATGGAATATGGGGGGAAAGGGGATGTCTCTTATGCCCATCTTAGAGACATGGATACAAAATGTAAGGCTAGGGAAGGTCTTGTAAATGATATATGTTTGTATTTGGATAGTCTTCTGATGTGACGAACTGTGTGGGGAGGAAAAAATGTACTAATGCTGAAACAAACCGTTCATTTTAAATCCTTTTGTCACAAACAATCCTTTTGAAGCAGTTTTTTCTCTCTTCAAACTAGTATTCCCTTTGTCTCTGAATATGATTGGCCAAGTGTTACTTCTAAAGAGTTTAGTATGGGATGGGAGTGTGGACATGCAGGCAGGGGTTGCCTTGTGATCTGGTGGCTTAGAATTGAGTGATCTGGTGGCTTAGCATTCAGAGTTGGACAGAGTTTGGAGGCAGTAGAACTAGTATTCCCCCCCCCCCCCGGCAACAAGGATACTTTTGCATGTTCTGCTTCTTCTCTTGCTTTTTCATTACTTGAATTAAACAGATATTAGGAGAAGATCAAAACCTGGCTGATGCATGGAAGATTAGTTAAAAGGAAAATGGAAAAAAAAAGTTAGGAAGGTCAGCTCCCTTCAGAGAGCTTTGAGGTTATTTTAAACAACTATAATAGAAGCTCAACTGAAATATATGCCACAGAGCAGAAAAGGTAGATACACATTCAAAATGACAGCAGCACGATTAAACAGCAGTCAAGGATCCTGTAAAGAGGAATGAGGTGGGTTGTGTTTTTTTTTTAAAATGGAATCTTGCCTAAACAGAAACAGTAAGGAGGAACACAAACATTAGCAAAAATGTCATTGGAACACTGATTAGGTGTGTGGAGCATTAGTGAAAATACTTCATATATAGACCACTCTTTATAATCTATTAAGTAAAGGCAGCAATTTATATTGCAGCTGATGTGGGAAACATCTCTATTCCATTGGTCTTTTGTGTAGTATAGGCAAAAAACTGGAACTGAATAAGTATAGGCATACATCTTTAAACATCTGTGTACACGTGCTTGGGGAACCTGATTGGCCCAAGTTTCCCAGATGCATGTAATTGTATGTTTAAGGCAATGTGTACAGGCATATTTTATTTCCAACTTTACATCTTTGTACTGGAAAAACCCAGTGACTAGGTGTTTCCATCAGCAACTGTGATTTGTGTTCATATGTTTGTCCATCTTAAGTCAACTAATGGACTGTTCACACTACGGAATTTCTCCAGTTATTTGCCTACTTGAATGTCTGACTGCATGGAGAAGAGTTAGCGTAATCAATGTCTTTTTCTTGGCAGCTTGAGACCCAAGAGTCCATTGGAGAGAGACTGCAGTCACAAGGGAGAGATTGTAGTTCGCAAATAGTAGATACCTTGATTGGGATGGCTATATAGTGAGCCAGTGAAGGGTAGCTGGAGAGAGAAGGAGTGGTATTAAACCCCTGCCCAGTGACTTTGTGTGGGGGCATATACGAAGATTGCAATGCCATTTCCTTCTTCATTCAACTGGGACATGTGCGTGATGGAAATTGTGTGGATAACCTAACCAAGGGGTGCATTTTCAAACATGTAGCAAGTAACCACACCCACCCCTGTGAATGGCAGGAAATAGAACCAATGTAGATGAGCATGAACAATTCCGTATTGAGAAAAACTACATTTATGTGCTTCAAAGGGGTTTGTGTGTTTGCATCGTAAGTCAGGGAATCATCTGAATTCAAGAACTGAAGGCCTGTAGACAGCTCTGAAGTAAACAATGTGTTCTGATAGACTTCAGAGCAAAACTATGCTCTAGGCAGAGCCTGAAGACTGTGATTGTAAATTGTTTTGAGTTGGCTTTATTTAATAAATAATAATAGTAATTTCAAGATCTACCCCTCTCTCAGTGAAGGAGAGTTGATGCTCTGACCTGGAACTTAGCATTCCATTGATGCGCTATAGTTACTTGCCAAATCTATTCATTCATTTTGACTTATGTGCTGCTTTGTGTCTAAAGGCTTCAAAACTGCTTACAACAGATTATACTGCAATACATTAGTTTTATTAAATTGTTACCACATGTTAACTAACATAATAATTGATTGTCGTGCGATGGGGATGCATCAGTTACTAACCTCAATGTTCACAGTATGTCTGGAAGATGAGGTGTTTTCTGGACTACCTGAAATGCAGCTGCGCATCTTCTTGTAGATGTTGGAAGGTGCAGCCATATTCAGCCTGTTCTGCATCAGTTGCACTGGCTACTATTTTTTTATTTCCGGCCACAACTCAAGGGGCTGGTTTTAGGCATTAAAACATTGAATAGCTTGGGGCCCTTAATTCCCACCTCCACACCTGCTATTAAGAGTGCTCTGGGTAACTGCAGCAAGCTATCATTCATATTTCCCCACAATGCACATTGGCCTTGCACCAGTGAAGCATCTCTCTGGAGAGACACTGCATTCAGGCCAATTGCGGAGTTCAGTTGTTCACTTCAGCAGCTACAGCAGCAGCCTTATACTCTACTCAGTATCACTAGGACCCATTTCTGCCATGTGCCCTGCTGCATAGCTGTCAACTTTCAGATTTGAAAATAAGGGATCAGCAGCCTCAAAAATAAGGGATCAACAGCCTCACCTGTCCCAGGGACAGTCTATGGGATATCTAACAATCTGGGGTAGCAGTGGGAAGCAGTGGGAAACGGTGCTGGAATAAGGGAATTTCCCGCAAAAAAAGGGACGGTTGAAAGCTAGGCTGCCTGCTGGGCCACCCATAAGCCTTTCACTGGTTGAAATCTAGTCAACTAGTTTTCTAGTCCATTCTATCCTTATAGCGCCTTAAGGATAATATTTGCAAGGAGCTGATGTTCCTTAGCTATGGCTCCAAAACTTTGAGATTCTCACCCTTAATAGGATAGAAGATCTGGGCTGTAAAACCTTCCTCCCCTCGCCCCGGCTTTGGTTGAACTGGTCTTTTTATTTGTTAACTATTTGGCTTCTAGAGGATCGTAATCTAAGTGCAACTCCTATATTGACCAAAATATTTATTTGCATTGCTCTCTCTTGCATTCTCTTGCACCTCAAGAATAGTCAGATGCTAACTTAAAAAGTTCATCATAGGCCCAAAAGGAGAATTAAGGTTGTGGGGTGAAAATGCCCCAAGAGGTGCAGTGTATAATTGTTTAAAATAAGTAATTGTAAATGAAAAATACATCCACAGTAATAAAAGTGAATTTCCTGCTAATATACCTTGTCTTGCATCCCAGGACTACATAAAGCAAATCTATTTATTTTTAAAATAGTTTTTCATTATGTTTCACTCATAATGCCCATGTTAGCTTACTTAAAACGGCAATATATCTCAAAATTTAACACAGCCAATCTCTTAATTTAGACATTTGTGAATTCTTTTGGTATTTAGTATAGATCAGTATCACTGTTACAGTAATGTAAAATGACATTGCTTCATTTTCTTGGTATACTGTCCCTTTTAATATTGTTAAGAAGTCTATTTTAGGGTCTAAAGTAATTTTTTCTCCAAACTTTGAATGGCTTTTAATATTTGCTTCCCAAATCCTCTAGCATAGGCACTGGGCCACCAACAGTGGACAAAGGAGATTTAAGTCTCTAGTGTGAAAATGCCCCCAAAGGTATAATGCAAAGTTTGGGCCACCAGTGAGCAGAAGTTAGTCACCACTAAATCTCATTCTTTTCCTTTCAGTGGGACTTACACATGGCTTACTTGGGTGATTTTGTGCCCTTTGTCTTTATTGCATAAACATCTGTTGGTGTAGGAGTAGGCAGTGTTTTCCTGCTGACATTTAGCTGAAAAATTCTATGAAAATTAAATAATACAATAGTTCTAACACTTCCAGAATGTTCAGAGTAAACATACCATCTGAAAATGTGCACAAAGAGCACGAGTTCTGTAAGAAAGTTACAGCATTTTGCTGAGTACTTACTTATTTGAATAATTTATACATCACTTTTTGTTCGAAAAAATACTAAGCTTGTGTGCAGCCTTCTAAAATACAGTTAAAATCAATACATTACAAAGATAAAGTAAATGATACTGCATGACACATAAGTGTCCACAAATAGTTCAAAAACACATTAGAACTCATAGCATCCAAAGGCCTGAGCGTACAGTACGTAAGTTTTCAGCAGGCCCTCTCAGGACTTCTGACAATTCAGAGGGGAAGCATTTCCATTTGGGAGTGGGGAGAAGCACAACAGGAAAGGCTGTCCTTTTGGTCCCTGCCTGATGGACTTCTGCAAGCTGGGGTATGACCAGCTCTGTGGGATCAATCAAATCTATAGAGGAGAAGGCATGAAACCTTAAACAAAGCCCATATGCTTTCTAAGGATTCACTTTACATTTAGGGATGCTTGAGAAATTAAATCCGGATTCCAAAGAAAACTCATTGGATCTGCATCTGGTATAAACTGTATATCAGAAGTGTGGATTCCAAAGCAGAGCTACAGTCTGATATGCATTTCAGTCCAGGAATTGTTCATGGGGCAGCCATTCCCAGCCATGCTGCTCTTAAAGTGTTCCTGACAGGGATGGCAATAGCATCAGGCCCTCGTTGCTACAGAGCAGTGCTATTTTTCTAGAAAAAGAGGTACTAGAACTCACCATGAATGCCTCCCTTGTCTTCTTATAATGACAATGGTTCCCACCTGAGAGGTTCTGGAACCGAGTTCCTGCAAGTTCCAGCTAAAAAAAAAATCCCTGCCCCCATCCATCTGCGTGCCCCCTTGAGGGACTGGGGTACCCCATTGTTTTGAAGCAGATGTCTGGAGGGAGGAAGGGGTTCATGGGCTACAGGGTGAAGGAAAAACAGGTGAAGCCCAGTTGCACAAATGCCCCCCTGCTCATGCTACTTTGAATCTCACCCATTGCAATTATTAACAAATAATTATGATCTCATCATTAAAAAAAAAATCCTCAGAATACTGTCATCTAAAAAACCGCCCAAACCAAACCCTGCAGATTTTTAATCCTAATAACAACAGCTAGCTTGAAAGGTTTAATGTGGAAAAATTGATCGGGTTTAACAACATTAGAGTTCTTAATTATAGACATAAATGAGAAATTTTTTCTTGGGGAAAATCTATCAGAAGTTGGCAAAATGTGACTGATTGTTCATTTGAAATTATTTTAAAAATAGTTTTGTTGGTACAATTTTAATGGTGGTAGAACTAAATGAAATTAAAGTATAAATCATATGTAATCTGTAGTATGATAATTGTTGGTGATGTCACATAATAAGGATCCTTTTCATATATCATATAGTGTTTTACTGAAAATATTTAGAAGTAATCTGGAAATAATTTAAAAGGTTCACTTAACCCCAATGTAGTGTATTTGGAATATTTAAAATATACTGTTGCAATTAGCAAATTGTTTAGTAACGGCAAGAAAAGATGTATTGAGCAGCCCTTTTAACAGAAGGATACAAATGAGTCCAGACTGCGGCATGACTAGGAGAGAAAAAAACCCCACCAGCCACTCT
This sequence comes from Podarcis tiliguerta, assembly GCF_965153285.1. Classification (NCBI taxonomy): domain Eukaryota; kingdom Metazoa; phylum Chordata; class Lepidosauria; order Squamata; family Lacertidae; genus Podarcis; species Podarcis tiliguerta. The sequence goes on along the minus strand of NC_139543.1, from coordinate 42,342,103 downwards.
TGGACAGATTTATTGAAAAATTGCCTTTTTTTAATCCACTGGAATGTCAAGACAACCTTACATATTTTTTTCCTCCTTTGTGATCAGTAGGAATTATTGTTTCATGTACGGTAATTAGAAACACAGGATGTTGCCTTCTACAGAGTCAAATCTAGCTCAGTATTTGTTGACACAGACTGGCAGCAGTTTCTGAAGATTTCAGACAGGAGTCATTCCCACTCTTACTTGGAGACACTGAGGATCAAACCTAAGATCTTTTCTATGTGCTTTACTATACATTTTCATTTATCCTCCTACAAGACAGTAGGGGAAATGTTTCATGAACATGACTTTGAATTCTTTACGCAGTGCAGTCTTGTACATGTCTACCCAAAAAAGGTAATTCTCAGTACATTACTTTCTGAGACATTTTGGCTTAGCCCTAGAAGTTTGACAGGGAACAGGAGAAGTGGGGCAAAGAGGTGGAAGGTGGTGAAGGAGGATCAGAGTGGGCTAGGTGGGTGCCATGATGCTTTTTGTCCCTATGAGCAGTTAGGCAAGAGGCAGGCTTCAGATGTGCCTACAAGGAGGAGTGCCTTAGTCACAGACTAGTACCAAGTTGGGCAAACCTCTTGGCAGCTCACTGCTTAAGGCAGCCTCCTTTTGTCTGTGGAGCATGCAATGAAAGGGAAGCTTGGTCCAGGTATAGCCAGGGAGTTGCCAAGTTTTATTCAAATTTCATCTTAGACATCTTGGGGCAGGCTTGTGAAAATGAGGAGGATCCAAGGAAAAACGAATTGACTAGAAGAACAGCTAATCAGTTAGCTGATTTTTTTTTTTTAAGTAGCTAATTTATGAGGAAGGAACATTTCTATATTGCTTCCTGCAATTACAAATGACATCTTAGTTCTTGAACCATCTGGGGTGTGAAAGCAAATGCATTTGCGTAGCCCAAATTGATCTGAAAAAGATGGAAAGGAAACTTCTCGCTGTGGAAAAATCATCTTCCCCACGCTCTTCCCCATCTTGCCTCTCCATTTCATAATGTCATTTACAGGTCTGTCCACACGTGTACATGCCCTACATGCATAAATGTGTGCATAAATTGTGCATAAACTGTTTGTGCATTTTTTGATGCTTTATTTATTGCTTATAATTACTACTTTTGTTATGCTGTATGTATTTTCCCCCCATGTTGTAACCCGTCATGAACATGGTTTGAACTATGGAAAGGTGGTATACAAACAAATGTATGTATGTATGCATAGTTCCACAAAATTTCATTCAGCACTGATGGGATCACTGCACTGGGCTTTGGGTTTCTTGTCGTTCTTGAGCTGCTGGGAATGTTACCTGCAACTGCATTGAATGAGGTAGTTCTTTGAGCAAATCTAGGGGGAAAGATGCATGGTTGGACTATATGTGTAAACCAGGTCTTAACACTCTTCCCGGCCTCTTTGCCCCCTCCTTCTACTTCCCTCCAACCCCTTTGCTGGGATCTTGACTTACTTTGGCAGTTAGCTGCGTATGTAACAGGGTTGCCATGGAAACAGTATCCAGCACACTGCGCTCTGTCTCTCTGTTCTCTCTTGTCTTTCCTATCCCACCCTCTTCTTCTGTTTCTGAAGCCTGTTGCCATGGAAAAACTTATAATCAACTAAAATTCTCAGATCCCCTTCCTTTTGTTTCATACATTAAGATGCTTTATCTTGAGGAAGGCTTAGGGACAAGGCTTCAGTTTCCTCTTTAAAAATCACAATACCTTCCTGATGGTGTGCAGGGGTGTGATGTCTTGTGTCCTCTGTGATCACAGCAGCATGTCCTGTCAATCTGCCTCAGTATCTTGTATGATACTGCACAGGATTTATTTATTTTTTGAGGAGGGAGGATTTTTCTTGGACTGCCTGGCACTGCTACTTGATGCTACAAAACTCTTGTCCAAGCAAAAAAAGAAAAGTAGTACTCATATAATAGTACTCTCTCTGTCGATGAACCCATATTACTTTCCCAGTAATCCACAGGAATGAACACAAAGCTCTCTCTGAGGTAAATTTGAGTCATTCCTTGAAGCCCAGTGTCAGCTAACTTTTGGATATCTTGTCCTGCCTCATGTTCCCATGTTTGCTGCATTCCCTGTTTCCCCACTCCTACTTTTGGGGCTGTAAGGAAACAGTGTCACGAATAGCAAACATTAAGGGTATTTGTGAGAGGTGAAATTAATTTGTTGGAGTTGGTGTGGATAAGGAAAGGTGCTAGTATTGCACAGGCCAGAAAGGTGAAAGTAGGATGACAGTGGTTATGGTAATGATGAAAAGCAACAAGCAGTTCAGGTGATGGTAGTGAAGGGGAGTCACTGACAACAATGGCAGTTTAAATAAAACAACACTGAAAATGGTTGTGGCTAATCGGGGACATGACTGTGATGAATACGAACACGACTAATGGAAAATCTGAGATGTTTGTGCCTGTGATTCAGGATGCTACTGTTGGCTCTGGAGTTGTATTTGATTTCAGTGCTTTTATTGAGACATATCCTAAAGCTGTACTTTAGCTACATAAGAGAACTGATTTTATCTTCTTCTTCTTTTGTCTTTCCCTCATGCCTCTCTCACAGTTTCACTCTGTCTCTTTCTCTCTAACACACAGTTTTATTAATATTGCGGTCTTATCATTTAATTAGTCCTGGGAACTGTTTAAAAGTGGTATAGAAATCTAACAAACAAATGAATACATAGTATTAAATGAGCTGCTTCTGATAAGTAGTCTCAGTCTATTGGTTCCCTGAGGAACCATGCCCTCTTGGAAGGTGAAATGTGAACATGATGTCTCAGGAAAATGAAAATGAATTTCAAGGAAGTTTGAAAATGTGGTTTGGTTAGGAAAGGGTAAATAGATTAAATCCAAAGTAATTTCAGAAGCTTTAAAGAACATGTTTCTATGGAAACATCAACCCACAAAGGGGAGAGAGAGAGAGAGAGAGAAGGAAGAATAGAGAAAATTGGGAACTTTTTTTTTTTTGGAAAGGAGGAACCGCCATGCTCAAACCCCCACAGAATATTGACAAAATAATAATAATAACTGTTCTTTTTAATTAACTTCCCATAAAAAATATTATGTTGGGGGCTGAAACAGCTCTGAACCACGGACTATGTGTGTCTGTGTGTATGTGTGTGTGTGTGTGTGTGTGTGTGTGTATATATATTTTCAATATATATTATTGGTGCCACAGTACATTAATGTTTTTGAATGTGAAGCTCAATAAACAATAGTTTTATTCCATTGCTGGAATTTGATCCAGTGTTCGTACATGAGGCATGCTAGGATTTGTGTCACTCAGATGGTGATGGCTTAGGGCAGCATAGCATTTTTTCATTAAATTCTGAGGTCTTCTAGAGTGCTTCCAGTAAAGTAGTGTCAGCACATTCCTCTGCTTTTCATTTGGGACAGTAAGGTTGCTTCAGACATTATATTGTTGTAAGTTTTCTTTTTGGGGGGGGGGTGTGGCAGTCTGTATGATGCCCGAGTCCCTTCTAATCCCCAATCCACCAAGGGTTAAATCTAATGGAGAATTCCATTGTTGAGTTAGCAAGGCAAGAGTCATGGTCGCCACCAACACAAGTACTACATCAGTACAGTATGGTCATTATGGGGGGAGGACACATGGCTGGTAGTGAGAGAGACAGAGTTGTATATGAGAGAGCTGGCCTAGAAGCAGGCAGAAGCCAGAGAGACAGAACCATTCTAGATTTCTGCTTGAATTCACGGCTGTAACTATGGGAGAAGGAATACCTCCTGGGGTGTTAATGCTGTGAGCCCCTCCATGCTGAACACCCCTGAACACTCCTTGGGATACTTTCCAATTTGTGCCTTCCATGTGTCAGAACCTGACCCCCCCCTTTCCTTTCTGCATTATCTCTTCTTCTTGAGCAGCAGAAATATATCTGCAGAGAAGGGAAGGTTTATTCTGTCTATGACTATTGCCAAGGTTTAGCTCTCTTAAAAAAGTACTGTCTCTAGTCCACTTGTAATCTCCCTTAGTAAATAAATCTGAAAGCACTGAAACAGTCCATAAAAGAAGAGAAAGTTGTTTAAATGTCAATCTTGTGATGTACAGGATTCTAACCCCACCTGTTCCTGTTCCTATAGGAAAAGAAGCACAAGAAAAATTCTCACCCTCATATTCTACCATCACTTCTTAGCCATTTTGCATGGAATTGTTTTGCCACAAATTCTACCTGACACTTCCCAGATGTTCTCCCCGAACAACCAGATGCACCTACATCCCTCAGCTGAACAAGCCGTCAGCACCATAGTAGTTGACGTGGCACAGGATGCTGGTGGAGCATGGGTTGGGGTGCGGGATGAGTGATACAAGATTTGGCAGTTCACCTGTGATATGCACCAGAAAACAGTAGGAGTCTAATCTGGAACTGAACTGAATTCATTTGGGTCTCTTAGATTGCTCTTTATCTCTCACGAGAACAGGCTGTTCTGAGAATTTTTAAGGTCTAAAGTTGGGTCTGAAGTAAGCCTGCATGTCAGCTCATTGTGTGGCTTCCAAGATAAAGGTAGATGAGATGGAAGGGAAAACATGTAGCATGTATTTAATTTAATTTAATTAATTTATACACTACCAAATCAACTATGTCCTATGAGCATTTCACAATTTACGTAAACATTTGCAGAACAAAGGTGTGGCCAAGATGCTGAGCCAGGAACTCGAAAAGTTTCTTTTGCTATCTCTTTTCCTGCCATCATTTCTAATTAGGAGGCCCTTGTCAACTGATGAAGGATGACCATATGGAACAGGAATAGGAAATCCTAAGTTGATTGACATACATCTTTAAAAGGCGTGTCAATCAACAAAGGATTTCTTCTCTCCATCCCTTTGAGAATGTCGTCTAAAAGATCTAAAAACAATGCCCATAGATGTTAGTGCTCTGTCTTTAAGATTCAGCTGTTCTCAACTGTTATTTTTTGTCAGCTCATCAGCACTCTTTCTCTCCAATCTCAAAATGCCTTTGTTTCCTCAGAATTATGCTCTGCATATATTGCCAAGAATAAAATTGATTTTCTGGTTGTTGGTTTTTTTGCATTTTCCTCTTGCTTCTTTTGTTTATATGTCAGATTCTGTCACACTGAAAATAGAAAGGGCCCCTTGCTACTAATATTGGAGCAGCGTTTCTGTTTTGTATTTTTTTCAACTGCTTGTTTTTGGGAAATTGTGAACCTTAGAATAAGCATGCAGTTTTCAGACTGGATGTTCATGACTCTGTATTGTAACAACTACTGACAGAACACTGTATTTGTCTGTGCCTTTTGTGTGTGTTTGTGTGTGTGTGTTTAAGTGTATCTGAGAGACCTCTACTGGCTGAATTGGGGCATTTTTCAATTTGCCTATACTATGGCTCAGGGTTATCTCGGATTTCAAACATACTTCAGATCTGTTTTATAGGTAATGTTAAGCAAAGATGGCTTGCTTCAAACATTAAATTAGTAACAAAATTAATATGAAAATTAATTTAATCTGTCATAGTTGGTCTTCTGTACACCCTGATCCCAATTAGACCTTTGCAGATTTAAAAGAGCAGGCCCAGATTAGCCTGATCATTGCAATGTAGGGCTGCCTTCTTCTGTCAGACTACTGTAACATCTGCCTACTCAGACTAGCAGTGTTTTGCTAAAGTCCCAGGCAGCAGACTTTTCCATCCCTGCAGCCTGAAGTGTTTATTAAAATAAGAAATGCCAGCAGTAGTGTGGTGCCAAATTCAGAAGTATAGGGTCCCTTCATGATAACCATAGTCACACCCTTGCACAGCCAGATCATACAACCTTCTAATATTATACAATAATAATAATAATTGGCTGCATTATAATGATCAGTGCAGATAGCCACATGCTAGATCTAGTTACACATACATGGGCAAATGATTTGAGGTGCTCCAGTATCTTCTTTCAGATTGACTCAAGTTGTGCTTTCTTTGAAGTTCCATTGTTTGTAACAGAAAATGCACATCATTATCTTGAAATTGAAGCAACTTGTGTTTACATTGTTCCTAAATGCAGAACTTTGGAGCATACAGAACAACACTTCCTCACTGTTCTTCTTTTATTCAGGTAAAACAGTAAGGAAAAGCATACAGTCTTTGTTTTCCAAATTAGTAGAAAACCTCACCTGGCTATTTGATGTTATACACCCTACTTTTGTAAAACAGTGTTAAACATATTGGGCTGCCAAGGCTGAAATCCTGTACCCACTTACCTGTAAGTAAGTCCCATTAACCTAAAAGAGGCTTTTGTTCTGTGAATGGTTAATGAGTGCTTAGACATCAGCTTCTACACAGTCAGAGACTCCCGTAAGCCTCTTTGCAAAGGTCCATCTCAAATGCCTGCTGAGGCAGCCAAGGCGGGGTCACCTGCTGTTGCAAAAAAAAGGAGCCCGTTTGCACAAGCAAATCAGCAAGATCCTGGCTGCTTAGGAACAGGGTCAGTGCAGAGAGTAGTGACATGGAGGTGTAGCTCCATTGGCCACAATGGTATGCATCCTAGCAAAAGAGTGACTATTTAAAAGTTGGGCAGGTGAGACAAGCAGAGGTGCATCCAGAGAGGAAGAAAACCAGGGTGAAGCTCTTTTCCCTCTCTACTCCTAAGGCCTAGACAGAAGCCCCGGGGAAGGGCTGAATTACCAGCTACCGGGTCTGCCTCATGACAAGTGAATAATTTAGAAAGCAGAAGAATACCTGATTCAAGTTCACTGAAAGGATTGAGAGGCAACACTTGGTAGCAGAGGACTGCTAGTGCAAAATATGTAATAGAGAATCCAGTAGTCCAGAATAAAAGAATATTTTTATTATTATTATTTATTTACTGTATTTATAGTGTGCCTTTCAGCCTGAAGTCTCCCATATGCCCGGGGATATATGCAGTTCACCAGATTCACTTCATTATTGTGGATTCTGTTTTTCCCCAAGTTGTGTCACGTGCTGGAACTGTTTTTTATTAACTTGGGAGGGAAGGTATATCTCAGAAGTTATAATTCCAAACTTTTTAATGCTTTATGGAGTCTTCCAGTGGTCTGCTTTTGAGTCATTACCTTTATCAAACAAATATGCAACTATTTGAATTTTTGGGATTGAGGAAAGTCTGAAACCAAATATATACTGGGTGGCTTTTGTTCCTTAATGTTTCTATCTAGTGTCCTTGATGCAGGTCTTGATAAAACATCTCAGTCTAGATTATCATGGGTCATTGGTACTAAATCCTTCCAGAAGGAGTCTCTAAGAGCAGACAGCATGTGACCCAATAGTGTTTTTTGAATACAGGTTAAAAACTGGGTTTAGTGCACCCAGCAGAATTAGAAAGATTTTAAAGCCTCATATATTTGCTGCATATGTTACCGACATAACCATTAAAAAGTTAGGAAGTCATTAGAGTCCTCATCCAACCCTTGCAACCTACAACTTGTGACTTCATCATCCTAACATTACTTCACCCACATTTACCACCCACTGCACACATGCCTTCTGTCTCCACATGCCTTCTGCTTGAGTTCAGGAACTGGGCTTCTTTCCCAGTTCCTTTGTTTTCCCATGTCTCTCTCCCTACATTTGAAGTGCGGGGGACAGCAGTTCAGTGACTTTTTTTTTGGTACATCAGTGCTTTTGTCCATAAATCATCAGTTCTGCAGATATTGCTTTCATTATACCAAATATCCCTCAGGTACTGATGTCTTGCTGCAAATATTAACCTCTACTGTGGCTATTGTTTGCCTCTGCTTCAAGTTTCTTCACCGCTTTCTATTGCCCATCTATGTGTCAGACACATTTCCTCTCTTTCATCGCTCTCATCCAGAAATGCTGTGCACATCTTTCCTTTTAACCCTTTATTGAACTGCTTGTGAGAAATCATCCATTTCCCTCACTGCTCACCAGGCACCCTATTGCATATTCCATGAGCATCTATTCTTCTTATACCTCCTGCAGTTGCAGGTTATCTCCCCTCCTCAGTGACTCTGTGTTGAGACAAGCCACTGAGCCAATAAGTCAGGCTTGCAACGATGGAGAATGGAAGCCTGTTACAGAGCAAAACAAGTTATCAATTACCCTAACTGAGGGAGAATCAAGTTTTACGAGTTGATTTTTTTTAAAAAGTCAGACTTCCATTTGTTGTATTATCAGAAGATGTAAAGTGTGCATGTATGTGTGTAGCCTGGAATTTTCTGTATAGCAACTGTGTTGAGGAAAACAAGGTAACACTTTAATGAGGAAACGTGTTTAAATATTTGATGTGTACAAATTTTCCCAAAGAATTAGAGAATTCATTTGCTCACTGAAGCATTTGCATGTCCAATTGGGAGACGAAATCTTACCAGTGAAGTGTGAAACTGCTTTGAGTGCAAAGCTTAGCATGCTCCTTTCTCTGGGGTAGCACAAAAAAATCCTCTCCCCCACCATTATTAGTTTTGCTTCAGAATGAAGAATTGCCAAGCAAATAAGAGCCAATTGGTAATACATTTTGCTGACCATTGGATTTAAGGAAATAAATGACTGGCTGATAATTCTAAGAGATCCCTTATAGAATTCTATACACGTGCATGGTATCTCAAAGCTGTCATGCTTAAAATCCCAGGATCTGATCATTGTTTGGAGGCTGAGAGAACTGTGCAATACTGCTGCTTGTGAGGGATGTTCAATATTGAACATTATTTTTATTTAAATGCTGTTTCATTAAATGCTAAAACACAACTACAAAAGTTTGATGCTGGCATTTCACAGCTTCCCAATATCACAGCCTGAGGACATTTGGCAAATGGCCTTTAGTGTTCTATCTGCAGATCTCAATTCTTTCACTACCTGGATAGGCAAACTGCCCATGAGGGCTGATTTTAACAAAGAATCAAGAAGAAGAATTAAACAGATGAAGCAGCATTGGAAAAGGATTTTAGATGAACAATTTTTACTTCTTTAAAGTAAGGTGACGTCTTGCAGCAAAGAACTGTATATGGCACCCTCCTCCACAGTTTTTTGTTTGCATTTTAATGAAGAACTACTAAGTTGCACTTCTCAAACCAGTACATGAACTGAAACACAGCTATACTTCAAAATTCATACTTTTCCAAATTTTGAAGTGGCGCTTTCAAACTGCACAATATGTACACAAAAATGCTCATTTTGGGGGGGAAGTGTGCATATTACTGAAAATGGTCAAAGCTGCATACAAAAAAATCTGTATATGAGGGAAAATATGCACAAAAATGCTGGTGAATTTCCATGATGAATTTTTAAAAAATGCAAATTGCTTATAGAAATGTAGAGCGCTGAATTTAAGATTGGAAAAATGACAAATCGAGACAAACCCAACATGACAGATTTGTCCATCCTTAATCTCACAGCATCAGCTCACGCATGTGAGGGAAAAGTGACCATAAGCAAGACTCTGAGATCATGAGAGTACAGCATCCAGCAGCCCAGACTCCAAGTAACTGAAGGCATTTTTGGACATATTTTGCAAAATATGCCTATGATTTCAGACTATTTGTCCTTTTCTGTACCTGGCAGTGGGATAATTCTTGCCACATGAATAGAGCAGGCTTAGCAGCTGTCACACACGTGCCTCATGTCTATCTGCCTATTTAACAACCTTAATTACAGATTGGTGATACACCCAGGTTTCAGTGATACAAACCAGGTCAACCCTTTCCTCCATGATTAAATCATAGAGCACTAATGTTTTATTTAACAGTGTTGTCAGATTAGGGGAGTTATAGGCTCCATCACCCAAATTCTGCAAGCTGAGAGGCAGCCAAGGAGAGGCAATGGTCTTCTACTAACCAATGTTCCTTCTATTGGGCTGCCTCCCAACACCATATCTCCCCTTGCCCATAACTACCGGGATGGTGATTCCCCTCCCTCCTTCCATTTCCCAAACACTACATATATATATAAATAAAATTAAAATATAAACATGTAAGTGGTCATTGGCTACAAAGATAATCACTTAATACCCTTTCCCAACAAGGATACTGGTAAGACTAAAGAACACAGGGCCAGGGCACCATTTTCTAATGTGCAAAATCTCAATGCTTTTTAGAGAACTGAAATAACCACATTTCCCAAGCTGCATAAACAGAATACTTTAATTCCATTATACTTCTTTTGAAAAACTTGCAATAGCATACAAATATATTAAAGTGCTTTTTACTCCTACCTGGCAGTACTTTGCAAAATAGTGCAATGACTGACAAATAAAGTACATGATAATTAATAGATGCTAACAGCTTAAATGCATGCAGTTCTTAGCAGCTTCATCGTATATTATGAAGTACATAACAATTTGTAGATCGTATATTTCGAAGTGCATACCAATGCATGGAAGCTAACAGTTAAAGCTCACAATTCATTGCAGTTTGATCATATACTTTAAGATACTCTAAAATCACCTCTCATCAGTCCTTGCAGGGAGCCTCTCTTTCGTTAATAGTAGTTGGCTTCAGCCACCTCCTTCGGTCTGGCCTCTCACCCCAGGCTCCCATTAAAGTATTCAAATAACCAAGAAACCTAGACTGTGCTGTTGTTGTTGGCAACCATCTGTCTCAAGAGGCAATGGAGTGTGCCTCCGGGGGTGAAGTCAGACCACTGTGAAAGCAGTTACTAAGTCACCTCCCTGAGGCGCAAGCCTGGATAGTATGTCTGTATGACCTGGGCTGCCCAGATGACAAGACCCTCTTCTTGGCATTGCTGATGTGGTCCAAAGGAAAGCAGAACACTATGTTTGGCACCAGCTTGGCTGCAGGAGTTGCCAGAAGGAGGCGTACAAGGCACCATCCTTCCATCTTATGGACTCCACTCAGGATTTGCGTAGGGTTTTCTTAGCATTTTCTTCTCCTGAAAATATCCCACAAGGCAGGGCATGTTTAGGATCAGAGTTTTCCTTCTGCTAAATGGGCTACCTTCCCAGGTTGATGAGAGCCATCTGCCCTTCACTTCCCTCTACAGCATGTGCAGAAGCTGTCTTCTCCACCGTTGGACCCACTATTGGTCCCTTCCGCTCAATCCGCTGGAGCCTGTCTTTGCATACAGTAGAAGTCCCTAACTCACCAAGGACTTGACACCCATTGGCTACCCTCACCTGGTTTAGCCAGCCAGTCAAAATTGTTTCTTGGCTTGTGGCCACTGTCGCATGTTGACAGCTTCTAGGAGCCACAGGTGAGAGCTGAGTGCAGGGTGGGGACCAAAGATGGACAAGCTACCGCAGAAGGAGCACGATGTGTCCCCCACTAGAGTAGTACCCCTAACACCCCATATATTTAATGCACATTTAATACAACTCTATTTGTTGTGTTGGTTATAGAACCCTCCTTGGGTGAGATCCAGGGAAGGAGCTATGCTCCATGTGTGAAAGGTAGATTGATTTCACATCTACACACCTTAAGGCTATCTACATACCATATATTTAAATCATATTTAAAGCACATCATTTCCCCTAAAGGACCCTGGGAACTGTAGATTACTGTACTGCACACACAGCTATAATTTCCAGGATTCTCTGAAAGAAATCGCATGTCCTAAATGTATGGTATGTCCTTGACCTTAGAGTATGTATGTGAAACCAACCTACCTTTTGCACAGGGCAGCTCCACCCAACACACCTCCTTCCCTGGAGCTCACCCAGAGAGGCGTCTATTACTAATACAACAAAGAGAATGCTTCCTGTTCCTCACTCCTCCCACAAAAGATGACTGACTTTGGTGTAACCCCATGCTGTTGAGCAGCCCACTGCCCATAGCAGCACCTCCTTTTATCCCAAGGTCATGCCCAGAACTGACTCAGGTGCTGAGGAATTCAAGGGTCAGCCTCACTTTCTTTTGCTTGCATTCTGGAGCTGCTAAAAAAATTCTCAATGCACTTACAGCAGCACAATTCCTCGACAGGGCAGATGTTCCAGGAGGAGGGGGGAAATAAAACAAAACAATCTGGCACCCCTTTTCTGTTGTTGTCAGCTCTGCTTCTTCTTAATCTTATTGACTCAGATGATGCTGAGGGGCATTTTATGTTTATACACACGCCACACCCTATAAGCTATTGAAAGCATTATGGGCCAACATCAGTAAGATTTGTTTTGGCAGAAGCTGCATTTTTCACATATGTCTCTACTTTTTCAAAAATAATGCTTTATATTTTGCATCTCGTAGTTGGAAATTGATTCATGAATAAAAAAAATAATCAACATATATTCATAAGCTCCTCACAGACCGATTCTATGCAAATTTAGTCAGAAATTACTGTCATTGAAGTTAGTGGAATTTACTTCTAAGTAAGCATCTTTAGGATCAGGCTGTCAATCATTCTGAAGATTCGTTGTTCAATGAGGCATTTTACTTTCCTTCATCCTTTCCATTTTGGTTTGCTGTTTCTAACTTCTTTTCAAATCTACATTGGCTTGGATCCAGATTCAGAGTTGTCTTTCCATGGACAGATAGCCTTCTTTTGTGGATGGAAGGAATTGAGAGTCCTGCTGGAGAAGGGAGGGGGATTTTTTATTTTTCGTCAATTTCCCTCTGCTACAACCAGCACCACTTCCCATGCTATCCCAAAGGGCCTCCGCCTTTTCAGAGGGCACTCAGGGCTTCAAGGGGACATTAAAAACCTGCAGAAATTGCCTCCCACCCTTTCTCCAGTGGGAGCATCCCATGAGCAGAGTTCCACACATGGGACTTCTGGATCCAAACCACAATGATGACAATAGTACAGAGATCAGTGACTTAAGGTTATAACAAATCTTCATTTTACAACACATTAAATGTTTGTATTTCTATGGATTCCTTTTGTGTCTCTACACTTCTTTCTGTTTTGTTCTCAGCTGCTTCAGCCCAGCTATTAGGCATGGGGTTTTTTACACTTCAAATTGTACATCTTGCTGAGAGAGAGATTCCTGGTATTCTTGCCACACACCCTCATTTTCTTATCTCCTGTTTGTTGTTCTAATATTAGCAGATTTTTCACTTAGCACAGTGGCACTAGGACTGCTGAGCATATGTAGAGTATGGGGCTTCTGACTTCACTGATGGTAACCTGTTTTCAGTACTGGACTCTGAATCATGTTAAGTGACAGCAGAGAGATGAGTGCCCCGAGTTTCTTCAGAGTGCATTTCTGTTAATATCGAATGGGACTTTCTTTGTTCTTTGTGGACAATGAACACAGGAGCCCAGGAGCTTCTGGACTTGCAAATATATTGGCTGGCAGGGACATCATCTGAATTAAAAGTGAACATCTCCTTTGTCATGGATGCAATAAGGGAGTTTCACAGGAAATCTAAATGAGAAATGCTGTTGTACTAATGTTATGGGCAAGCGAAGCAAAAACGTATTTTAACTTCCGGCAAAACATCATACAATATATAGTAGAATTTATATGTAATGTTGCAACATGAAAAAGAAGAAGATGAAAGTTACATCCATATGTGATGGGACTGTGAACAAGCAAGGACATATTGGCTAAAAATAAGAAATATGATAGAATTAATAACATGCCAAATTAGAGATGGATCTGTTATTATCTTTATTAAGCTGCAAAAGGAATTTAACTTTGCATCATTGTTAAAAGCTTTTGTACATGGTAGCAGCAGCAAGAATATGATATGCCATAAAACAGAGATTAACATCATTTCCTTCTGAGGAGGAATGGGAACATAAAACGTATAACTGTGCAGTCATGTCTGTTGGTGCAATCTTAACCTTCGCTGCTGGTGCAACAGGACCCACACTGGGCCTAATGCTGTCACATGATGCAATGGATTCTAGGCTGGATTACACAGTTGGTTAACCAATTATGTTAGAGTAAGTGAAGAAAGAGTAAAAATAGATCTTTGTTGGACTGAAAACTGTTTAATCAATTTTGGCAAAATAAAAAGTACATACTTTTACAAATATTACATGCTTACTTAATTTTTTTAATAGGTAAGTATAGTGGGCGATAGTCAATGCTAGTCCTACTCAGGTAGTCCCACTGAACGTATAATACTAACTTAGGTTTATTAATGTCAGTGGAACTTCTCTGAGTAGGACTTAGTTGATTGAAACCCAAAGTGTAAAGAATACCACAGGTGCATATAGTGAAAAACTCAATGGGCTGTGTCTTCTCTCTGAGCAACCCCCTCCCCTCCACCTCAGCTCAACTCAGCTCAGCTCAAGGCAAGCAATTAAGCTAAATGGCTTTCTTCCAATTAGCATTTTATTGAATTGTTTAAAAGTATTATTATTTCAGTGTTGTTATTATGCAGAGTAATTGTATACATGTTCACATATTTATACACACATGGCTATGTGATAATTTATTTGCATAATAATATCTATTTCATGTATTTAGAAAATGAAATAAAATAATGACGACATTTTCAATAGAAATTTAGCTAGGGAAAAAAATCATAATCACATCAGCAAGGCCCATTTCACGAAACAGGTGAGATTGTGTGGCCTGTTTTTGTTTCTCTTTCCTTCTCTCTCTTCTTTCTTTCTCCTTTCTGATTTGTTCCCAGCTGCTCCAGGCTAGCTATTAGTGTTCTCTGTGGTTTTTTTACACTTCAAATTGTACATCCTACTGAGAGAGAGATTCCTGGTATTCTTGCCATGCACCCTAATTTTGTTATCTTCTTTTCTCTCTCTTTCTTCTCTAGGTACCTGATTAATGTCACGTTTGAAGGGAGGAATTTGTCTTTCAGTGAGGACGGCTACCAGATGCACCCAAAATTGGTTATCATCCTTTTGACCAAGACGAGGACGTGGGACAGGGTAGGATATGTTTGGTAACTCTCAGGCTAGGACTGGGAGGCAAAGGGGTAGAGATGTTCTTCTAAGGACTAGTAGAGTTTCAAGAAGTAGTGTTTGCTAGCCATTTCCCATTTCAGAGGTTCATTTGAGAGAGCTGTTTACTGAGTAACACATCAGCATGCATGGTGAATATTGTAATGAGATGCTTCTTTAGTTTGCCTGAAACTTCCATAGGTTTTATTTTATACTGTAATCTGTAGTTCATAGCCTTCCTGTACAACAGAACCTACGCAGAGATGGAATCACCTGACGAATCTCCAGTGAACGTTGCCAGTCCAGTGATCACGTGGTGTTATTATGTCAGTTACCCCTTTGCATTTTACATGTAAACTTAACATACCCAATGACAATTATGATGCGTTGGCATTTAAGGAGGTACTAGATCAGTCTGTACATCCCTGCAGTTGTGGCTCCCCCTACGAATGAGCATAAACTGAAGCCTGACGATACCATGGTTGCCATCCTGTGTAATTAGGCTGCAGCCCTATGCACACTCAACTGGGAGTTAGCTCTGTTGAACACAGTGGGACTCACTTTTGGGGAAATGTGCATAGAATTACACATTTAATCCCACTGAGGCCAGTGAGGTTTAAGCAGATTAATTGTGAGCACAGTTGCAGCATATGAGAGGAGACACTTTATTTTCATTGAACTGGCTCTATCAAAACATGATGATGGGAGGCTGAGAGATCATCGGCAAGGTGACCACAACAATGTCACGGTAGAAATGAATGTAAATGTTGTATCTTGTCTCTCTTTAGTTCGGTACCTCCTGTATACTAGATATGCCGCATGTTGCACATTTCATAAAATTTTTGTGTTCAGTAATCTTATCTGGATACATAAGCCTACTATCTCAGATGCACAGAGTATTAGCTTAACTTGTTAGGCATATATGTACAGAGAGAAAGAAAATGGGAAACTTGAGCCCCAAAGCCATGAAATGCAAACAGTTTTTTCTCTATATCTGTGTACATACTCTCATGTACCAATGGGGCATAACAAGTCATGCACCTAATGATGCGGGCTTTATCCCATGAAAATCTTTTGGCACAAGTAATCTATTAATCTCTAAAGTGTCACAATCCTCTTTGTGTGTGTGTGCTTGATGTAACAGAGTAACACAGTGATCCCTCTGCAATTTGTCACCACTGATAGATAAGAAGCCAAAGAAAAACATGTAGAGCCGAGAAATGCATCATCAGCACACTGGTGACAGCTCAGGCCACTTCCCCTGGAATTTTCCCTAATTCTTGTAGCCTCATGTTTATTTAAAAGAGAGTGAATGTCAGAAGGAATAGTGCCCCCACCCTCACTCCAAGATACATAATGCAGACAAGTGGATAATGAGTAGTCAGCTATAACGGCTTGCTATGCTTTCCCTGGAAGGAGTGAATGGAAGAAAGGAATCAGATGCTATTCCGTCCAGCCCTGGGAACAGCATGCAACCCCTTTGAGCAGAGGTGGGTAACCTGTGGCATTCCTGGACTGCTGCTCCTATCAGCCCTGACCACTGGCTATACTGGCTGGTGATAATGGGAATTGGAGTCCAACAACATATGGAAGGCCACAGGTTCCTACCCATGCCTTAGAGCAGCTTTTCTCAAACTTAGGTCCCCAGATGTTTTTGGCCTACAACTCCCATCATCTCTAGCTAGCAAGACCAGAGCTCAGGGATGATGGCAGTTGTAGTCCAACAACATCTGGGGACTCAAGGTTGAGAAACACTGCCTTAGAGGCTGATAGATCTTGCCTTATCCCTAGAAGCATCTGATCCCTGTTCATCAGTAGGTTATCCTTCATGTTTTCCAAGCTTGTATCAGCTTAATGTATGAACCTTCTGAGATGCTATCTGACTCTCTCTTGCCTTCTTTCAAACATTCTCCATTCTTACTCTATTCTAAGTATGAATAGATAGAGAGCGCCAATCTTTTCTCTTAAAGAGACTTTTTCTTGTGCACTTCATCTAGCTCACTCTGAAATGGCTGACATCACTTTGGCAACAGACACTGCAGGTGTTCTTTTAAGACTATGTGTGTGAGAGAAGAGCATTCTACTGCAGCTACATCACTGGAGCTGGAGACTTTTAATGCTCAAGATTTGATTTACACTCACCCTCAGCAAAAGAATGGCAATTTCAGTGAGCTCTCTTTTGCATTTGCTCCTTTTAGAATATAAGCTTAATAAAACTAATCTTCTCAGTTTTGATCTGGTAACAGTCCTAATCCACTCACATAATAACCTAGAGGATGATCTGAAGACACATGATGAGGGCCTGCTGCTGATGTTGAACCAGTCTAGCACTTCAAGCTTCCTGGATGAGAGACCACTGTAAAATATACATGTTCAGCTCTGAGCTGTGCAAAGGAAGAGTGGGGTAGATGTGGAATCATATGCAATAATAGCAAACTCAGTTCTCTGAGTGCCCGTCCCTATAGCCATGTATCCACAACAGGGAATTCTTAGCAGGCTTGGGGGAATTCTAAGGTTTGCAGAAACAAAAAAAATCGGGGGGGGGGGGAGGAAGCAAGGTTAAATGGGCAACACCAAAACACCCCACTGAAGGCTGAACAGTGGGTATGGTATGCTGACTATGGAAGGAGATGAGGGACAAAGGAAAACTGGAAGGAAAGGGAGAGAAATTGTGTCCTGGAAGAGGGCATGGGTGGCTGGAACCCTGAATAAGAATACTCCAACAAACTGCCTTTGCTCATATGGAAACATGACCATTCTCTTCATGCAATTGCTCATGCAGCTCTACTTTACTGAATGCAAACATTGAGTCTGGACACTCTGAACCATGGGTAGGCAAACTAAGGCCTTCTCAATCCGGCCTGTGGACGGTCCGGGAATCAGAGTGTTTTTACATGAGTAGAATGTGTGCTCTTATTTAAAATGCATCTCTGGGTTATTTGTGGGGCATAGGAATTTGTTCATCCCCCCCCCCAAAAAAATAGTCCAGCCCCCCACAAGGTTTGAGGGGCAGTGGACCAGCCCCCTGCTGAAAAAGTTTGCTGACCCCTGGTCTTACGTATACCAAAACAAACGTCTTGCAGAATAAGTTTCTTTATGCAGAGCACCAGCTGTATATACCTCCAGGATAGCAGCATCAATACATTTTAGGAATCTGTCATTATGCTTTTCTGGCTGAGCATTTCTAACTAGCTAGGAGCACAGTGAGTGATCTCCCTGGACATAGGGGTCTTGGTCAACGTGGTGTCAAAAAACCCCAAAACAAACCCTACATTAGGGAGTCATGCGATCATGTGTACATTTAATTCATGTGAAGGTTTCTATTACTTTCAGAAGGTTTCTATTACCTTACCACAATCAAGCACACTGCAAAAAATTAATAAACAAATTGAGAGACCTTAAACCTTGCACTGAAATTCATCTTAGACTCTCACAAACTTTAGAATGCTTTCAGCATTTTAGACCAAATGATGACATCCTTTTCAGCGTTTCATAACTAAATTATGACATCCTTTCATCTCATAAAGTCCAATCTTTATATGTTGTATAATTACAACCTATAACTTTGGTGTATGTTATTACACAAACCCTGTCATGTTATTACACAAACCCTTTCATGGATTTTGTGTAGCAATGCGAGTCCAGGTCAGCACTGTCACAATGAGACACCTGACAACCACAGTCCTTGCACACAATCTCATTCCACTTTGCAAGGCTGCCTACTCCCTTCAGTAGTTTATTAATGTTTGTCCACTGATTTCTACTCTTGTTGCATGAATTGGAGAGCATTACAACTGATTCAGCTTGGAATTTTTATGTTTCCCCTTCAAGAACATTTTCGATTTCTGTTTGCCTCCGTATTTAGAAAACTGGCAGAATCATGCTGAATAATCACTTGTTTCTTAATGCCTCCATTGTAAACATGTGTTTGCTTCTCCTTTTTTTCTGGAAGTATTCAAATTAACTCTTAAAATAAAAGTACGCAGGACTGTCTTGCTTTCTCTGACCACAAAACCCTTTGATCCTTCAGGGGCTTGTAATGTGTGCTATTATTTCTGCTTGCTCTCAGAAAAGGTTGTGTCAGAGTTTATAGGTATCCTCTCCAGGGCCCTGCAGAAATCACAGATACCTGGGAAAACATCAAGACATGGATCGTTCATAGCTGATTGGTGCAATCTTTTTCATCTGCAGTAGTTAGGTTCTGAGAGTGAGATACACAAAGGAAGAACCAAATCCCATTTTCGTACTATCGCTATGATGTAACTCTCTGTCAGTAAGGTGGAATGTACCACATGTCACTGCATCCTATTTAACCTAAAAAATAATTGGTTGAGTCTTTTCCACTGTGAGTCAAAAAATACTCCTTGTCAATACGCTGTTATGCCAAGCATCAAGGATACAACATCTCAGTAGGGTCCAGAATCTTTTAATAAGTTATGAGATGCATTTTCTATTAGATATGTGCTATTCCCAGTGCTCTGAGCAGAAGCAAGGAAGCATTGGAAAGCTCACATTTTTGCTGACCTTCATTATTAGGACAAGTCTCCTTTGTATCTTTCTTGAAGAAAACTAGTAAATACATCTCATGTCATCTTCTGTTCTTCCCATGATGCTTCCTTATCTTATTAAATGGTGAATGGTTTTTCCTGGATGATGCTGTACAAAAGGAAGTATGGAAGACTACAAAAATGAGTCTGGTCATCTATTTCACCACAAGGACTTGATAATATTGTATTAGTTTGAACTGGGGATACTTGAAGAATTTGATATTTGTGAACTCCAATGCAAACTGATCAGATCTCCTCCTTCGAGACTGATGTGCAGTTTAGTCTTTCTGATTTACTTACATGCCACATTAAAGAAAGCATATTGGTGAAGATTATTGTCTGGATTTTCCTGTTACAAATAGCATGTCCATAAGATGATTGATATCTTTAAATTTTGACTACTCAAACATTGTTAACAAGCACAAAAACAATCTTAGCTTTTTAAAAATTTATTTAAAGGAATGGATCTAATAATTGAAATGCAATAGAATCTTAAAAGCGTAGCTTTCCCATGGAGTCCCTCAGCTTCTGAATAGGGAAAAGTAACTAATTATAAAATTTCTTGGTCAGGTTTCAAACAGTTTTACTAATTTTTACTGACCTACTTTTGTTGTTCAGAAGAATAAGATAATCAAACATCTATTTTATGACAAATGCAGGTCTTTTACCTCTGCCTCTTTTGTAGGGATGCCACTAATTACTTTATGTGGAAATTGATGCCAGGTCCTTTATTTTTAATATTTTTAATATGGTATTGTTTTAATTATTGATATACAATATAGATACATCATAAACAGAATACAAAGCAGGAATCAAACATGACCTTTAATAAATTATTTACAATTCTGTTCTTTAATTTAAAGCTGACAGTCACATTAGCAAATAATTAAACAGCTTAATTCTCATACTCATACAGTTTTAAATCTATAACTAACATCTGGCAGAAAAACCTATCGTACAGTGTGGAATAAAGACATTCCATCTAAACAAAAAACAGTCCTGTCAATTATTCTGTTCTCTTGACATAAGGAAATATGTTCTCTTAGCTATCAGGGTATCCTCCCGACATCTGTTATCCCATTCTGTAATAGATGGAATGTTTCTAGGCCTCCATTTCCCTTCATACAGAATTCTGGTTGCTGCTAGTAAATAAGAAACCATTTCCATATGCCCAAATTTTACTGATGCCTCCAGGTAATTTTGCAAATAAACTGTTGGATGGAGTAGAACTCTGTGGCCCAGAATCCTGTTCAACTTATCATTAACCATTCTCCTCCCCCCCCCCCATTCACATTTCCAGCATGGGACTCAGCTACATTAGTAAAAAAAAAAGCAAGAAAGCATTATAACACTGTGACACCAGATGGTGCTGTAGAGTTTGATCCTTCAGTGATGTGATTTTGCATTATGAGCTTTACAACACGCTTTCCTGAAATGGTTTTTCTTTATGTGTCTAGATCCAGCCACAGATTAAAAAACTCTCCCTTCTCCTAGTGGCATTTCTAGCAAGGAGCTGGATAATTACCATTTTTTGTGTGTATTTTTACAGGGATAGTATATCATTGTTGTTGTTGTTTAGTCGTTCAGTCGTGTCCGACTCTTCGTGACCCCATGGACCAGAGCACGCCAGGCACTCCTGTCTTCCACTGCCACCCGCAGTTTGGTCAGGTTCATGTTTGTAGCTTCGAGAACACTGTCTAACCATCTCATCCTCTGTCGTCCCCTTCTCCTTGTGCCCTCCATCTTTCCCAACATCAGGGTCTTTTCCAGTGAGTCTTCTCTTCTCATGAGATGGCCAAAGTATTGGAGCCTCAGCTTCACGATCTGTCCTTCCAGTGAGCACTCAGGGCTGATTTCCTTAAGAATGGATGCGTTTGATCTTCTTGCAGTCCATGGGACTCTCAAGAGTCTCCTCCAGCACCATAATTCAAAAGCGTCAATTCTTCGGCGATCAGCCTTCTTTATGGTCCAGCTCTCGCTTCCATACATCACTACTGGGAAAACCATAGCTTTTACTATACGGACCTTTGTTGGCAAGGTGATGTCTCTACTTTTTAAAATGCTGCCTAGGTTTGCCATTGCTTTCCTCCCAAGAAGCAGGCGTCTCTTAATTTCGTGGCTGCTGTCACCATCTGCAGTGATCATGGAGCCCAAGAAAGTAAAATCTCTCACTGCCTCCATTTCCTCCCCTTCTATTTGCCAGGAGGTGATGGGCCCAGTGGCCATGATCTTCGTTTTTTTGATGTTGAGCTTCAGACCATATTTTGCGCTCTCCTCTTTCACCCTCAATAAAAGGTTTTTTAATTCCTCCTCACTTTCTGCCATCAAGGTTGTGTCATCTGCATATCTGAGGTTGTTGATATTTCTTCCGGCAATCTTAATTCCGGCTAGGGATTCATCCAGCCCAGCCTTTCGCATGATGAATTCTGCATATAAGTTAAATAAGCAGGGAGACAAAATACAGCCTTGTCGTACTCCTTTCCCAATTTTGAACCAATCAGTTGTTCCATATCCAGTTCTAACTGTAGCTTCTTGTCCCACATAGAGATTTCTCAGGAGACAGATGAGGTGATCAGGCACTCCCATTTCTTTAAGAACTTGCCATAGTTTGCTGTGGTCGACACAGTCAAAGGCTTTTGCATAGTCAATGAAGCAGAAGTAGATGTCTTTCTGGAACTCTCTAGCTTTCTCCATAATCCAGCGCATGTTTGCAATTTGGTCTCTGGTTCCTCTGCCTCTTCTAAATCCATCTTGCACTTCTGGGAGTTCTCGGTCCACATACTGCTTGAGCCTTCCTTGAAGAATTTTAAGCATAACCTTGCTAGCGTGTGATATATCATTGGGACATGATATTTTCTCCGATTCCCATATTTGGGATCTAGACTCAAGATCCAAAGCTTTTCCCACACTTCCATCAGGATATTTTTGCTGATATTCTGTGCCTATTTGAGCATATGGTCTTTGACCTGTTCTTCCTTTGTGTTGTATTTGAACTAGAATTAATGAACTTTTGCCAACACATATTTATTTGTCTTCAGTATAAGCTTTTCAGATTCTGTCACATCTCTTGTATAGCTAGGCCTTGGATTCTAAACAATTTATTCCCCCCCCCCCCCCACCTCTTAAACCTTCTCTGCATTTCTATCATCTTATCCACAATTCATTCCAGAGGCGAGGGATTCAGGCTCAATAGTCTTTTATAATGGTCCCAGATTCTTAGTAAGTTAGATATTACTGTATTATCTTTAACCTTCTGTGATCTTACATTAGGATGTCTGCATAGTAAATTTTGCTGCAGAACATCAGTCAGCTTTTGTTCAAAAAATAACATCCCATCATACGGACACACCATTCAATATATCAACCAACTAAGGGCACTTGCAGCATATATTAAATTTAAATCCAGCACTTGAAGCCCTCCTCTTCCTCCCCTCATTGTATACCATTGCCTTTAACCTTGGCTTTTTATTATTCCAAAGAAATGTCATTGTCATTTATTGCTGTCATTTATTTATTTATTTATTAGTTATTTTTGCAGATTTTTGCATTTACAGATGTTGAAATAAAAACTAAAATTTTGATATTTACAACAGCAATCCTATATGAAAATTTTAAAAAATGTGGGCTTTTGCCATTCTAGCAACAAATATAATTATTCTTACATAAGTGTTTGTAATTGTTGTTATAAAGGTCCTGTATCTCACCTGAAAATCTTATAATCAAGTATCTTACTGATTTGGTTGTCCAATAGTAGATAGATATGATTTTAATGTATTTGCTTTTTATGATCAGTAGATATATTTAAGCCTTTTATTTCTGTTTAGTCTATGTTCAGTCTGTATCCTGCCACTTTCCCGTATATTCGAATTTCAGTCTGTACTCCTTCAGCAAAACAGTGGGTTCTGTTACTGCAAGTACTATATCATCTGCATATAATTTAATTTCCCCCCTCTTTCTCCTTCATTTTAGCCTCAGTAATGTGTTATGTTAAATCTCAATTCTGTTGCCAGAGGCTCAGTGGCTAACATGAAAAGAAGAGGAGAAAGCAGGCAGCCTTGCATAGTACCTTTGGATAACCTGAGCTTTTATATTATTCTTTCTTTTTGACAGTGACCCATTTATACAGAATTTTTTCCTATAGTTGTCAGATCCTTTAATGAAGTGTGCACAGTCCACAGCATTCAAGATTTAGGCTGCAAGCCACAGATAATTGTAGATGCTACACTAAGAATTGCAGAAGTGCACTGTCCATGCTTAAGACGGAAAAGGGAACAGGGATCGTGTACGTTTAATCGTGATATTTGTAGCAGGTGTGGTTTGCATCTGTGGAAATTCACTTTTCCACACAACTATTAAAGGTGCACAAGCCCTGCCTACTTTTTCATTGCATGGCCTAATTTTACTTCTATTAGCTTGCCACTGAGGATTGTGCCAAAACAGCAAATTGGAAGCTTTTGCCGAAAGGCAAGAGAGAAAATTTTACAATAAGAATGAATGAATGAATAATAATAATAATAAAAAGCAAACAGCACGTGCTCTATCACCAGGTGATGATGATCCTATGTCATTCTCAGCTAGACTTAGCACAGGAATATTATGTATGGCTTTTAGAGTAACCCTGCAAGAAATTAAGTATCGTGTTCTGAGTGGCTTTTGTCCAAAATAGCCCTGTCAAGAGGTATCAAATATAAAGGGTTTGCAGGTGCTGAGGTAGCTCTTCATTTCCTCATTTCTTTTGAAAGCCAGAGTGCAGTCTTCACCAACTTGGTGCCCTACAGATGACCAGGGGTGATGGGAATTGGGAATTGTAGTCAGGTTGTCAAAGATTGCTGTAGTGAGTCATGTCTCCCAAATCCAGTGGAAGCGCATAGGATGCACTGATCAACCCAGCTTTTGTGACTCATTACCATCAATGCTGTCCCAAAGCTTTCCACAGTTTATAATAATCTATTTTTCCCCCTGACTGAGATTAATTTTTCTGCTGGTATAACACAACGGCCACAAGAGTGTCCTGGGAAAACCCATTGCAGAATTTACCTCAGACATAAGCTGCAGTCACGTAACAGTTAATTCCATTTTTTTCTGACATTTCCCTAGCTGCTAATTTTCACATTATTTTTGAGCTCTCACACAACATAAAAACCACTTTTAGAAATATATCAAAATATAGCATGAGTTTAGCACTTATTAAAAAAAAGACTGCGAATTACATGGAAATGACATGCAATCATCATCTGAGGCCCTTGTTCTTGTGCCTTGTCTGTGGGAGGTCCGGAGGACGTCAACACAAAAACACAGCTTTTTCTGAGGTGGCCTCCCACCTATGGAATACTCTCCCCAAGGAGGCCTGCCTGGCACCTTTGTTATATGTCTTTAGGTGCCAAGCAAAAACATTTCTCTTGTCCCAGGCCTTTGGCTAATTAAGCAGTCTATGGCCTTATAAAGTGTGGGGTGGGTTGGAAGATTATTGCTTTTGTTTGTATATATTTTTGTGTTTTTATGTTGGAAACCGCCTGTGATCCTCAGAGGAAGGGTGGTATAGAAATTTAAGAAATGATAAAATAATACACAAATAATAATTAGTGCTAAGATTGTACAATATTCCACTATATTGATGGAAATGGCATTTATATAGCATGAAGGCTCGAATATAATGCAGATATTAACAGCTAGGGAAAAATCAGGAAAACAGAATAAACTGTTGTGTGAATGCAGCCATAGATTCACTGTGTTAGGCAAGCTATCATTCTCTCAGTCCAACTCTTGCCCCATGCCCAACATATAGCACGGGGGCAATGATACTGTTTTTCTTTATAGTGCTTTGGCATGGATCTTTGCAATAACATACATGATGTGCATAACCACTTGAGATGTATTTATTACTGTTTCAAGATACACAGATAATGCAAGCACCTTCCTTCTAAGGTGTTGTGACATTTTTATATATGTAGTGATACTTTAATTTCATTTTGCTGCATCAATTGTATCAGGGAAGTGGAAAAGGACCTGCATCTCTCTGGGAGACCCAGGTGCCGCACTTGACATGCATTTCTCTATATGTTGGCACCTTCAGCTTTACTGTAAATCAGTGAAGCCAATAAACATCACGTTTTAACCACAAATGAACAAAATGAACCATCGAGGCATTGTTGAATGAGCCCACCCCTGCTTTTTAATACATTTTGCTAGGTACATTAGCAAATAGCGACAGGGAGAAACAAGGGAACATTCATTGCCCTAACATTTTCAAGCTTGCAGAAAATCAGGAGGAGGAAAATCTAACAATAAGAGCAGGCCTAGCTTGTGCTTAAGGAAACTTGCAGAGAATAAAACTGCTCTCAGAGCCTGAGGATGTGTTTTCGTCTGTTCTGTTCCATTTGCTTGAGACTGTGTCTCATTTTGACGTTGTTTCTTGGCCTGAGAGTCCTCGGCTTTTTTCCGTTTGCTTACTTGCTGTGTTTCACTAACAGGAGATGATTGTTTTCTCCTTTGGACTTTTGGAAGGGTGCATGCCTTATTTTACTTGCATATTCAGTGTGCCCTGAAATTTTTATTTCTATTTTGTTTGTTTTTTTGTGCTGGAGGTTTGCTTTCATTGAAACGTTAAACCGGCAAAATATACTATTAATACATCTTTTGTTGTAAGTTTCACTCAGCCTGCCAAGAGCCAACTCCCCCACCGCAGATACTGGTTTGGTTAGCCCATAATCTTGTTGGTAACCTGTTGTTGTTTTCCCCCTCGTCTTTTTACTGCCATTGCAAACCAAATGTGTTACCTGCCATCATCCAAATATTTGCAGTAGACTGAAAAACTTTGTTTGTTTTTGTATTAGTGTAGCATTTCCCTCTCTCCTCCCCACCCATTGGGACATCTTTTGGATGTAAAAAATTGTCTCACTACTTATATATCCAACTGATTACTGTGCTCTGTTGTAAAGGGCTTCTTGCAGGTAACATCTCTTCAGGAGGTCTGTTGTGTTACAGGTAGAGCCTTACGTGTGGTGGCATCTATCCTTTGTAACTCCTTCTCATTACATACCACTGTTATATTTTTGGAGATTACCCTTTTCCAACAAGCCTTTTAAGTGGGCATTTTAATCCATATTGCACTTGAAATTGCATGTTTTCATTGTCAAGGTTTTTATGGTTAAATCACTCTGGAACTTATGGAAAGCAATTTATAAATGATAGAAACAAATAATTTCCCATCATTTTAAGGACTGCACTTCGTCTACTGTGCTTCTGTTCTGTGTAATTCTTTGGATTTTTATGGTATTTGCTGCACTGCCTGATGGGCAGTGGTGGTTGTTACTATATTTACAGTGTGCTCATGTTACACTCACGTTTTGTGAACTCCTCTGTGTGTTTGATGTCATTGATTATGAATGTAATGTATCTGTGCTGTTTGTTGTCCCCATGCCCAGATCGTATTTTCCCTGAGTCTGAAAGATTTCCAATCTGCCATCAGTAATGTTAGACACTAGTGTTCACTCTTGCATTGCCTCATAGTTTTGCTTGGATTTCAGTTTTCTGATTATATTCTAGAGTTGTGCCATCTTTCACAGTCAGGCTTTTTACAGGGTTTTAAATTTTAATACTCATGAATTTACTGTGCTCCGTAACATCTTCCGTTCTTATGCACCAAGGTATAGTTTAGTGATAGCC
This sequence comes from Podarcis tiliguerta, assembly GCF_965153285.1. NCBI lineage: Eukaryota > Metazoa > Chordata > Lepidosauria > Squamata > Lacertidae > Podarcis > Podarcis tiliguerta. The sequence goes on along the minus strand of NC_139543.1, from coordinate 42,315,114 downwards.
ATATTCTTGTCAGCTTCACCTGTGAAACAGTTTATGATGGACATATTTCATATCCACTATAGATGATGACAATGTATCTTTTTATTATACTGTTTGTTAAGAAGGATCCTATATGCTTCACAAAAAAATTAAATACAGGTATTCTTTCAGCATTGCTTACTCTTGACGTTGAGGAGTAAATCAGTGCTGCAAAATACAGCCCTGAGCAGTAGTTTGGAATAGAAAGTGAGGGATACTACAGTACCCAACAGCCACAAACAAAGAAGGAATTTCAAGTCAACAGCACATAATTAACTGAATTGCAGTTTTGCTTGCAACCCTGAATTATCATCACCAGCTTTAGGAACAACTACCAGAAGATTCTAAATGACAATATGTAGCCAGCTTCTTTGCTTTGCACTACTTCTATGCAACATCATTTGAATAAGTTTATTTTTTCAGTTCAATATAGGCATGTTGGCTCAGGAGTTGTTGGGTCATATGGCTCAGCACCTGCTCAGTCCGGCACTGAGGAGCCTGGCTGGATTTTAGGTACTGGATCAAAATTTGCTTAGCTTATGTGAGCTCTTTCCATGTCAGAGTTGTCTAGACACAACAGAATAGTTCCTGTTTTTATGCCAGGAATGAAGTATATCAAGGCACAGTTAATCTATACTTGCCCCAAGACTCATCCCTCGTTACCTCAATACTCCATTGGGTGCCCTGATTTCCTCTGGACACTATCCAAGCAGCTATTTTTCATCCATGAAGTCTTCAGTGGTTTGGGTCCTGCATAGTACCTTAGCTACAGCTTGTTCCTCATGTTCTGTTACTGTGAGTTCTGTCACCATTAGGGCAGCCAAGATCACTCTCTTCACTTCTCCATCTCTGCCCCCAGGGCCAAACTGGTTGTGATGTTAATTGTGTGAATGCCATTAATGTGACCATCTTTAATAAATACAATAACTGTGACAAAGCTTCAGGATTGTGGAGTAGGAGTTTAACTCTTTCTCTACATGCTACAGGCCTGGTAAAAACCACCAATTTGAATCTGCTGTTTGTATTTTAGGAGACATTCCCACCAGGGGCGGAGGAAGGGGTGTGTGGTGGGGGCGGACCATCCCAGGTGTCTTCACTGGGGGGGGTGACATTTGGCACACCGCCCGCCTGCAACTGCCAAGCCTACTCCAAGCCATCGGGGGAAGCAGGGAGCTGTTCCGCTTTGCCAGTGGCATTCCCCCCTTCCCCCTTTGTTTTGACAGCTTGGGGGAGGCATGGGAGTCGCAGGCAGGCAGCATGCCGAATGTCCGCTATCGGCGGCTTGCTCCAGCTCGCTCTGCCCCCAGCTGCAGGGCACGCATGCCACTCCATACACCCAAACGGCAATCCCGCACCTGGGAGGGTGCCCTCCACTCCCCTACCCCCTTGGGAGCTTGCCCCGCCCCCTTGGGAGCGCACTCCGTCCCCCTCGGGAGTGCGCCTGCCCTGGGCAGCACGTGCATATGCTCCACCGCTGGTTCCCACTGGTGTCAACGAGGCTTCGCTTGAAATGCAAATAGCATCTTAGGAAGGGTGGTGGTGGTTGTTGTCTGGACCACGGCAGGGAAAGAATGAGTTAAACACTCCACCCTACAATCTCAAGGCTCTGAAGTGGTTGCTATTTACATAATAAAAAACATGCGTGTTAGACACGCATTTTATGTCACATCTAGTTTGGCCTGCAATCTGCAGCATGAAGATGCTTAGAGACAGGCTTTCTCAAATGCTTCTGTTTCCCACATTAGTGCCAAGGCAGTTATGCAGGGTTGATAGCCCTGTGTTTTGCCTCATAAAATATAGTTCTGGCCACAAGGTGCTGGGGAGGTATGTTCATATCTCTGAGTTAACTTCCACCCCACCTTATCTTCAGTCTGGATTTCATTTTTGGTGTTTGCAGCTTTGATACGGGGATTCACTCACTGCTTTGTTATGGGAGAGGAAGGGGAGGAGAAAAATAGATGAAGAAATATTAAAAGCATGCAAAAGATAATAGTAAAACTGGCGCTATTATAAATCCCAGTTTAAATAAAAAAACCCACCTGTCTCACACCCTGTTTAAGGGACTATGAAGGATTATGTATTCTAATGAATTCCCACATCTATTAGGCAGCTGAGGTTTCTCAGAGGTTTACACGATTACTAAAAGAGCTTTTAGCATTTGTATAAATGATGTGGTTTTGCAAAACAAAGAATAGGTGCAGTCTTTAAAGTAATCTACAAATATTTGATGGGAAACGTGCAAGAAAACAGGTTTATTTTGGATGATCCAAGAGGGCATTATCTTTGGATGAAACAAAGCTACAGAAAATGCAAACTGAATATACTAACATCTTCTATAGTGGAGATATCTGTTCAGTTGTAGAACAACTTTCCAAGCCATTGGTGGTGCTGGTCCATTGGGATTGGAAGGGCAGAAGGCAGGGAGACCAACAGTAGGTGGAGCCTAAGCCAATAACTGCCAGAGCCGACTGCTAATTGGTTGTAAGTCAGGCAGCTAGGAGCTGGCTGAGATTGGTGGGGCAATACCCCATTTGCCCTAATCAACCAACCTCTGCTGATGGTTACCAAAATCTCACCCCCTTTGCTTGCTAGACCACATCCCACAGTCTACAAGTCGACAAGACCCACATTCTAGATGCTGTTCACCTGACCGCCCCAAACCCTGAAGGGTCTTTTTCTAATTCAGAGTTAGTACATTTCTCCTTCTATAAGGAATGAACTGTCTCACATTAGATTCTGTTCAGAATGATAACCCTAGCTCACTTATTCTAGGCTAGTTAAGCTAGCTAGTTAAGCTAGGGGTTATAGTTTTATATTTTTTTCTAATGAATAAGAATTGGTGTTAGAGTACCAAGGACATGTGTTCTATATGTGGGAGACAATCTAAGTCCCCAATTTTGATGAGACATATGTATCCTTTGTTCCCCGCTTTCGCTGCATTTACAGTGAGTGCTGTGTTCTCCCGTGATTTGCAGCAGATGTTTAAATGCAAAAGTGTTCATTTTTGATCTGTACATCTTAGTTGAGTTTGGGCCAGCAGATATTTTATTCTGATAGTGTAACAATCCTCATTGAACGTTTTAGTTTTCATAGCAAGTCACTTCTTCTGTCCTCCTCTGATGTCTGTTTTGAAAAGCCCCTCTTCTCTTTTCAGTTAAATATGGAGGCAGCATACAATACATTAAGAGCACATTTATAGCACCCACCCCTAGAATTTTGTGAACTGTTGTTGAGGGTGCTGGGAACTGCAGCTCTGTGAAGAAGAAGAAGAAGAAGAGTTTGGATTTGATATCCCGCCTTTCACTCCCTTTAAGGAGTCTCAAAGCGGCTAACATTCTCCTTTCCCTTCCTCCCCCACAACAAACACTCTGTGAGGTGAGTGGGGCTGAGAGACTGTGACTGGCCCAAGGTCACCCAGCAGCTGCATGTGAAGGAGCGGAGACGCGAACCCGGTTACCCAGATTACGTGACTACCGCTCTTAACCACTACACCACACTGGCTCTCTGTGAGGGGGTAAACTACAGTTCCCATAGTGTGAGTGTGCTTTAAATGAATGGTGTGTATGCAGCCAGAGTGTTGGTGTATGACCTTTTTTTATTTTGGTAATGCGGCTTGCAGATGGAGCTTGCAAAATGTTTAAATTCATTGTGCCCAGAAAATGTATCACTTTACTATTCAGTGCCTCTCTTTGAATGCTGAGGCATATAGCTGTCCCCCAATGCTTGCTATCCATGCTCCACTTATATTGATGGAATTTTCCAGCGACTCCCCCGCCCCACAACAGAAAATAAAAATCAGAGGAAAGCAACTCATTGAAATACATTCTTGGAACACAGCTGACTTGGTCAACATCTGGATTTCGATCAAAGTATTTAAAATAACTTGAAGCATTTGAAATTGCTGCATGGTTACAAACTACTTCACGATAATTGCAGGCACACAACAATACAATTTAATTTCCAATAGGGTGCATCTTACAGATTCTCCCACTAAATGTTCCATAGATGTAAATAACTAGATTCTAGGGCAGATATGAGAAATTTGTGTAAAAGCAAAATGCTTTTATTTATATCAAGAGAAAAAAGTGAAAGTATAGTAGTTTTAGATGGTTGTTTTGGAAAGTTGCAGCGCAGTGGCAGGCTACACACCAGCTTGTGGACATTCTTCTATAAATTTCTCACTTGCCACGCTGCCCCATTCATTTTTCTTCCTGCCCACATTTTTGTCTAGCACTGCTTGCAGCCTCATGTGCAGTTTCTTCACATGGATGGGCCAGGTAGAAGAAGCCTCCCTCCAGTCTGGATTTGGTCCTGTCAGTTGCTGACCTGTAATTACTGTAGCTTTCAACAAATGTTTTGGATTAAAGGTAGCAAATAATATGGGCTATAGGTTAATGGGAAAGAGCAGATTAGAAAGTTGTTGGAGTTACTCTCGTAGAAAGTGCTTATGTCCCAAGAGCAGATCTAAAAATAATGAATAAGCTTTTTCTCTGCATTAGTTTTTAAGTTTTCTTACAGTGCATTACCATTTTCATCCTGCAAAGTGGAGAGCCATTTCTAGGTACCTTGCTTTGTTTTGTATGACAACTTGGAAAAATACAGTTGAAGGTTCAGGCATCCACATTAAGCGTATATACCTATACTCTGTAATACCTATACTGTAATCAGATGCATCTGCTTCTTTGCAATATTCTAAGGTTCTTGTAAACGGGCATTGAAGAGACATTAGTTTGGTTTGCAGTTTGAAATCACTGGACCTGTATTATATATGAATTGGAACACAACTATCAGTCAGACTAAGCACTTCTCAGAATTTGGAAATTATGTTTAGATTTAAAAATATGAACACAAATGTTTATTAAATGTGGGAGGGATGCATAAAAATATATTTTTTAGGAGGAAATGCACTGAAAAGCACACAAAACTAGTATTAGGGGTGCATATAAAGTGTGTACTATTTAAGAGAACAATTTTTGTGTATGTTTTTATTTTAAAAATACGCAAGAATCAGGATGGATTGGTCCTAGGATTGAGCATAAGCCAAACGAACACATAACAGAAATAGGTAGATCTGTTATCCCTACTTTACAGTTCCACACTGTTACCTGAATTAAGAGATTTTTTTTTTTAAAGCTACTTATTTATTTTTAGCCTGGCTTTCCGACAGTACTTGCCCAAGGTAGTTTCCAAAAAAAGTTAAGAGTAGAGTTATAATACATTGAACTGATCAAAATTTAGTTACTGGAAACAGGCATAAAGGGAAGCACAAATTCTAAGTATGTGCAAATGTAACAGTACACAGAATTGTGACCTTTGACTTTTGAGGTCCTTCTGCAAGAGGTCAGAAGCCAAGCATCAGTTCATATGGAAAGGTACACTTGGGGTTGTAATTAAAACGTGTATACCAAAATTGTGTGGCAAAAATGATTTCCAAGGAAATTCACTAGGGAGGACCTATCATACTATCATGTTCACAGTGTCTGATTAATATTAGCACATTGTTATATAGTGACAAGTAGATCACATTCTCTCTAGAGCTTTGCAAAGCCCTATCTAAAAATGGCTTTTCGTGTGTGCCGACTGATAGTCATATAAGATCAAGCAATTAAACATGAACTAGTGGAATGTTTAGGTTCAAAATATCCTGTGGTAGTTCACACACACACACACACACACACACACACAACCTGCCCCCATGAGAAGTTTGGGCTTCCACTTTAAATGATGAAAATACTAATGCACTGTAAGAAAACTTGAATGAGGAGAATTCTTTTACAAGCTCATTAGTTATTTTCAAGCTATTATGATAGGGACCAGCCAAGTGATTTTTTCTTTTTAAGGCAGGGATGGTAGCAAACCACTTCAATTGTGCTTTGTTCACTGAATAGAATTATCTGTGGCCTCAACTGAATCTGCCCATGTTAGGGTGATGTGGGGGCATACAATGTTGACTTTTCATTTGACACTTGCTCTTTGCGTAGAAACCTCACCGCATTGGAAAAGCTGTCAGCTTTGCAACATCATATACATACACTGCAGTCCTCTGACAGCATATGGGATGATGATAAGAGGATGCGGATTTCAGTGCCTGTAATGCCCAGATAGTCCCATTTCTAAATTTCTTTACACTCTCAAGACCTCAGAGAGACAGGAACAGGTGGCTGAAATGAACCCCGTGCATTCATGTGGCTAGACCAACATCCTTTAAAGAAAGGATGCTTTAAAGAAAGCAAGTGGGAACTTGCAATAAATTTTGGGGGTGGGGGGGTGGGAGGAGGAAGTGAGGACACTTTTTTATTATTCTTTTGCTCTCTCATGCAGTCAGTCAGTTGTTTTATGGGGGATTGGGCTCAGCAAATGCTTGCATGGAGCCCATTACCCCTTCCATAATGTAGACAGAAATGTGTATCCATTTGATAACAATGTACAGTAGTTGTTTTTCTGAATCTAAAGCAATCTGAATGCATGCTCAGTTTGTGTTCCTAGTTAGTAAGTTATTAAGTGGTTACAGAATACCAATAAAAGCCTGCTTTCTTGTCATCAGTACATATAGACAAATTTCCACCTTGAGGAATAAAGGGACTTGTCAAAGGAACACATGGAATAAATGTTGCTATTTAGAAAAAAGCCATGACTTGCTAGAACCTTTTTCTGAAGGTTTGTGGAATACTAGATTAACAAGGCGACATTTGGTTGAGAGTGTTAGTCTCATTTGCAGAAATGAAGACGGTTGACTGATACCTGAATTAGAAAGAGATTGTTTATTTTTGGAACGTTGTATTTTAGGAACCTACCGCAAAGTAAAATCATAGAAATTTAAAGATACTGTCCTAATTTTAAGGGTCTTTGTCCAGAGAGTCATGGGAATCAAGACATACTAACCATGTCTGGAAGCCATTATAAATATATGCATATTAAAATGCCAGAAGTTTTACCGAGTGAGGGCTCGGAAAGCAAATAAGTAGAAACACATGGAAACTAGGCCAGCAAATATCCTTTTGTATGAGCATAGTGGAACACAATGCCAAAATTTTTAGCATGGGGCAAAAATGTTTCTGTTGCGTCACACCTTAATTCTGCAGGGAGGCCATTCCAGAGTGCGGATGCACCACAGATAAGGCTCTCTTTGCTGTGGCTCGATGGACAACTGCACTCTGTGGCACATCCAAAAGGGCTTCTGTTGGTGATAAAAGTAGATGCAGTTCTGATAGGTCATTTTTTTTTTTTTGAGAATAAAATATGCATAGGACTTAGCAAAACTTAAAAATCTGTGAGGTCAGATTTTTAAGCATTCAAAAGGTCTGGTTAATAATAACAATAACCCAGAGCAGACATTGGGCTGGGGACTTGCCCTGTGTCCTCGTGTAAGCTATTGAAACGGTCTGGGTTACCTGTTTCCCAGTTCAGTTTTCCGTCCTATACTTTCCCTGTTCTCTTCTCACTGGCTGTGAACTGTGCTCCCTTTCTAAGAGCAGCCCAGCTGGGACTGAGGTAGAATTGCAAATCTGCCTGCTGTGCACTTTCCTAAATGCCTTTTTAAACAATCTCAATAATTGATGAGCACCCAGGCCCTTCTCCGCGCGAAAGAACACGGGCGGTATTCAGAACACAGAAATGCCATTTGGCCCATCAGAGCTCATCCCAGATACAACACCATTTCCCCAGGATACCATTTAATTGTTCTTTCCATGAAACCCAGTGGCTTTATGCTTGTCTCAACGGTCTCAGTTGCTTCGACTTCCTTGATGCAACACTCCTTGCGCATGTTCTCTTTGTTAACTCCAGTCAGCAAAACTGAAGTTCTCTCTGGCCCTGTAGATACTCCTCCCTTTTCCTGCAAGAAATAAGGCATTCTTATTCACCACTGGCAATCCTCTCTTGAAGGTTCATCTTTGTAGCAGAGTTCTTGGGATCAGGCACACACTTGCCCAACATATCTAATCCTTTGCAAGCCATGTATTGCTAAAGTTTTTAGAACAGCCTTGTCTACTTGCTCATCTGCATTCTAGACAGGGGCAGTTACAAGACCAGTTCAGGGAGCATTGTACACACCATCCTGGGAGTAATGTAAATATGGGGTGGTGGGTCATGCCATACTCTTCCTGCTTGGGGGTCTGGATAAGGCTTTTTCATCTCCTCAGCTTAATACTATAGCACAGGATAAGATACCTAAGATCTCACAGAGACATTTCCCATACTCTCGCCCCAAACCATTCTCATCAGCCATCACTTCATATAACTATCACCCAATGTTGTGAAGTTAATATTTAACCAAGGACTGGGTCAGACAGAGTTTCAGAGTTGTGCAGAGTCTGCATACATATAAGCAAAGGGATGCAGCATCAGGCACTTAGGTTATATCCACATTCACGGCTTGAAACTCAGCGAGGTCATTCCCCCCCGCAGTGTCGCAGGATGCATTTGCACAGTGTTGTTCGCATAGAATCATAGAATTGTACAGTTGGAAGGGACTCCAAGGGTCATCTAGTACAACTCCCTGCACTGCCACAAATCTCAGCTAAAACATCCCTGACAGATGGCCACCAACCTCTGCTTAAACACCTCCAGTGTCCCAAGGGAGTCCGTTCTGCTCTCGAATAGCTCTTACCAACAGAAAGTTCTTCCTGATGTTGAGTTAGAATCTCATTTCTTGTAACTTGAAGCCATTGGTTTGGGTCCTCCCCTCTGGAGCAGGAGAAAACAAGCTTGCTCTATCTTCTGTACGACAGCACTTTACATATTTGAAGATGGCTACAATATCTCCTCTCAGTATCTTCTTTTCCTGGCTAAACATACCAAACCCCCTCAACTGTTCCTCATAAGGCTTGGTTTCCAGACCCTTTATCATCTTGGTTGCCTTCCTTTGCACACTTTCTAGCTTTTCAATATCCTTTGTAAATTGTCCATTCTTAAGGAAATCAGCCCTGAGTGTTCTGGAAGAACAGATCGTGAAGCTGAGGCTCCAATACTTTGGCCACCTCATGAGAAGAGACGACTCCCTGGAAAAAGACCCTGATGTTGGGAGAGATTCAGGGCACAAGAAGAAGGAAACGACTGAGAACGAGATGGTTGGACAGTGTTCTCGAATCTACTAACATGAGTTTGACCAATCCTGTCTGAAAATTTTCCAATCTAATCTCTCAGTATGCATTTCTTATCTTCCCTATTACATTTCAAACTCATAACCAATATCTCTATCTTTTTCTACTTTGTAACACTTTGTATATTTCTCCTTACAAAACTTATTGTAGTCCTACTAGCGTAATTTGTTGATTACAGTTGCTCTTCAAATAATTCATATACTTCTTCCAATCTTTTGTAAATCTCTGGTCCCGTAGGTTTCAAATCCTTCCTGTCATTTTGTCCAATTCTGCATAGTCCACTAACTTTGTCTGCCATTCTTCTTTCGTCGGAAATTCTTCTTGTTTCCATTTCTGGGCTAACAATACTCTTGCCACAGTTGTTGCATATAAAAACAATTTCAGACAGGATTGATGGAAGTAAAAAATTTGAATAAGATGTAAAAGTATGTTTAATTACTGTTGAAAATGATATGCTTAAAAAAAACCTAATAAAAATTATATATATATATAATTATATATATATAAATAAATGAGTTTGACCAAACTGTGGAAGGCAGTGGAAGACAGGAGTGCCTGGCATGCTCTGGTCCATGGGGTCATGAAGAGTCAGACTTGACTAAACGACTAAACAACAACAACAGAGCTGTACACAGAACTCCGTGGGGTCTGACCAAGGGAGAATAGAGTGGGACTATTATTTTCCTTGACCTGGGCACTATATTTCTGTTAATGAAGCCTAACTAATAGCATTAGTTTTGGGGTTTGTTTGTTTTTGCTGCTGCTGCTGCATCACACTGTTGATTGTGGTCTCCTAAGACCCCCAGATCCTTTTCACATGTACTACTGGCAGGCCTCCATCTAATATTTGTGCAGCTGTTTCTTCTTGCCTAAGTGCAGAACCTTACATTTGTCCCTATTGAAATTCATTTTGATAGTTTGAGCCCAGTTCTCCAATCTGTTGAGGTCATATTGAATCCCGATTCTATCTTCCATGGCATTAACAACCCCTCTCAGCTTGGTGTCATCTGCAAATTTGATGAGCATGCCCTCAATTCCTTAATCCATTGTGTTTAAAGACATTGAACAACGGGTCCAGAACAGAACCCTGTTGCACCTCACTTGCCACTTTTTTCCAGGATGATGAGGAACCATTAATGAGTACTCTTTGGGTTCGGTCAGTCAACCAGCTACAAATCCACCTAACAGTTACCTCGTTCAACCCACATTTTAGCAGCTTCTCTGCAAGAATATCATGGGGGGACTTTTTCTAAAACCTTACTGATATCAAGATACACTATGTCCACAGCATTCTCTGCATCCACCAAGAAATGATATTCATCTGGCATGACTTATTTTTGAGAAACCCATGCTGGGTCTTAGTAATCACAGCATTCTTTTCTAAGTACTCACAGACCGACTGTTGAATTATCTGTTCTAGGACCTAGCATCGATGTCAAGCTCACTGGTCTGTAGTTACCTGGGTCCTTCCACTTTTTTTGAAGATGGGGACAACATTTCCCCCCCTCAGTCTTCAAGGACTTCACCTGTTCTCCAAAAATTCTCAAAGATCATAGACAAAGGCTCTGAGATTACATCCACAAGCTCCTTTAGTACCCTTGAATGCAGCTCATCAGGCCCTGGAGATTTGAATTTATTTAAAGTAGTTGATGTTCCTTACTACCTCTTTTCCTATCTTGAGCTGTAGTTCCCTCCTTACACCATATATTCTGTTATCACCAGGTTGGGCATCACTTTCCTATTTGTTAAGCTGTGCATGCATAATTGCTGTTGGAGTATGCTCACATGATCACTTACTCTTCATCCAGTATTCTAGGCAGATTGAAGCTCGTTTGAGGAAAGGAAAACACACCAAACAGCAGTATTTCTCAAGAAACTACAGGGTCAATATGGATTGTGGCTAACATTGTGTAAATGTGACTTCAAAAACTAGCTGTGGGAGTGCACTGGATGCAGAGTAAGAGTTATGTGAACATATCCACTTTGCCTACATTTAAAGAAGCAAGCTGCACTTCTGTGATGTTCATGCTTCACCTTTTCTCCACAATGCAGTAACAAGTTCAGTAACCTGAGGCTCCCTCAGAGTTTCCTGCTCTGCTTTTTTGAGAAAAGGCTAGTGGGTTGACAAAGGCATCCTATGAAGGAGAAACGCAAAGTGAAGGGAGTAGACAGCAAGCTCTGCTGTAGTGTTGTTGATGTCAACTAGTATGAAGACCTTAAATTGTGTTGTAAGCTGTCTTGGGAAACTGGAAAATAAAGGCAGGGTTAAAAAACATAAGATAAATAAATGATTTTGATTCGAATAGCAGGTGGAAAGTATAATGAATAAACTGTTTACGTCAGTTTGGAATGGCAGGCTGAAAGGCACTGGAAATCTTCGTATTAGAGATGGGAGTTAGCAAGAGACTATTAGGAACAGACACTGTGAGCCATAGCTGAGGCACATGGACAGGGTTTCTGTCTGTTTGTGCATATATATGTGGCCTAAGGGGTGGGGAGAATGGACTAAAATAGCAGGGGATGCTATGAAATTGATTTTGTCAAGTGCAAAATTCATCAGCCAGGTTGCTCACCAGGGCAAAACAGTTTGAGCATATTGCACAAATCCTGTCCTGACTGCACGGGCTGCCAGTGAGTTTCCAGGCCCCATTCAAAGTGCTAGTTTTGATCTATGAAGTCTTAAGCGGCTCAGGACCGCAATTACTAAAGAACCACCTCTCCCCATATGATCTGACCTGGACCCTACAATATTCATCTGAGGCTCTTCTTTTGTGTGCCTCTTCCATGAGAGGTCCGGAGGGTGGCAACATGAGAACGGGCCTTTTTTGCTGTGGATCCATGTTTGTGGAATGCTCTCCTCAGGGAGGCTCACCTTACATATCTTTAAGCACTAGGACAAACATTCCTGATTTCCCAGGCCTTTGGCTAATTAAGCAGCTTTTTAACTGTGTTGGGGGGAGTTATTGTTTCTGTTTGTTACTATGTTACATATTTTTGCCTTTTTATATTGTAAACTGCCCTGTGATCCTTGAATGAAGGGTGGTATAGAAATATAGAAAGAATGAAGTATTGCAGTGTCACAAGTGGTGACTCTTAGAGACCATGTTTGAAAGTATAGAGCACTGTCTTCCAATGAGAGCCATATGAGATGGTAGAAGGGGTGAAAAGGGAATGGAGAGAATACAGTCTGTATTGTGGAACTTTGTGTGATGAAACTGTGTAGCCCTGTCCAGCTAAACTTTCAGCATTGGCATGTTGCAGTGCTGTTTTTATAGAGAAAGAGGTGCCGGAACTCACCACGAGTTCCTCCCTTGCTCTCTTATAATGGCAATGGCACCCACTGGAGAAGTGCCAGAACTGAGTTCCAGTGAGTTTCGACTGGAAAAAAAGCCCTGGCATGCTTTAAGAATATGGCTCCCTCTTTCCACTGCCTTCTCTCATTGTGTTATGTCTTAAGCAGTTTATTTACGAATTTCCCGCGTAAAACAATGCCTCTTGTCAAATTTCTATGTCGGAAACTCGAGCGGATTCTACTGGTATGAAATTATATGGCTAGGATATCCCTTAAGTGATCCCTAACTGGAAGAAAATTCCAGTGTCCGAGAACAACTAGCAGAGCAGAACCCAGTGTGGGTGCCCCAGGTCAGAAATGATCAGCTGTAAACAGGAATCAAGGTTCCTGAGATGGATTAAACTCATTACTTTATTGCCCTCCTCCTGAACCTCTTGCTACTGGAAGGTTTGGCCTGAAGTAGCTTGTTGCCAGTCACAGAGCTTTCATCCCAAGGCACTTGTTCTCATTGTTGTGCCAAATGCGAACTCTTGAAATCTTCTTTGGAAGTTGTTATTCTTAGCAGTTGTTTTTTTGCGTATTCAAGGGAGATTACAGTATGTGTAAAAAAGGATGGTGATTGAATCTATCTCTTCCCTGTTTCACATCCCATGGATTTATCTCCATGTGAGAAGCATTTACAGATGCTCCTGCAATGCAAAGCTCCTGCATTTATTTTTATGTGTTTACAGGCACTGTTCTTGAAATTACGGTAACCTGATTGTCAGCTTTTCTATGGGAGGACTCTGTGTTCTCAGTGTCTATTGATTTGGACTGTATTTCTGCTATTGTGATATTAATGTTCAGGTACAGAGCACATGTCAAACTATGCACCGTTTAGTCAACCTTAAGCAAAACAGATTGATTTTCCTTTATTAATTAATTCTCTTAAATTTTCATTGCCACACTGGAAATGTTTCCAACCCTGTTTTCCTTGTGAGAAAAATGGGCACATCCAAACAGGTTTTTTTTTTTTAAAAAATGTGCAGATGGACTTGCATGCACATAAGGGGACTTCTTCTTCTTCCTCTCATTCCCCCTCCCAACCAGTTGGCAGCTCCATCCCTGCACTCTGTTGGGGTCTGATTCTGCATTCAGGTGGGCTGTTGGAAGAGTAGTCAATACTTCTCAAGCCAAGTCGTAGGGTTGCCGTACGTCCAGAATTTCCTGGACATAACCGGGATTTGGCCATTGCAAACAGTGTCTGGGCAGAATTTGCTGAAAATCCAGGCGTATGGCAACCCATGTCAAAAGTGTAGACTTTGGCGAAATCCATTAAAAATAGTTCAAAAAGCTATCCACAGTTTTTGTGGATTTTCACTTTTTGAAATATAGCAACCCTAAAGGTAAAGGTAAAGGTACCCCTGCCCGTACGGGCCAGTCGTGTCCGACTCTAGGGTTGCGTGCTCATCTCGCTCAAGAGGCCGTGAGCCGGCGCCGTCCGAAGACACTTCCGGGTCACGTGGCCAGCGTGACGAAGCTGCAGCTGGCGAGCCAGCACCAGCGCAGCACATGGAAACGCCGTTTACCTTCCCGCTATAAAGCGGTCCCTATTTATCTACTTGCACTTAAGAGTGCTTTCGAACTGCTAGGTGGGCAGGAGCTGGGACCGAAAGATGGGAGCTCACCTGCCGCGGGGATTCGAACCGCCGACCATATGATCGGCAAGTCCTAGGCAGTGAGGTTTTACCCACAGCGCCACCCACGTCCCGATAGCAACCCTACCCAGTGCTAAAACAGGAATATGACTCCAGGACAGCCTGGAGTCCATATGGGCTTTTTTTTACCTGACAAGATAAATCACTTCTTCGTGGGCTGTTTTTCAGACCCTTGGCTTCAGAAAGGTCTGCACAGTTCCATAACATGCAGACACTGATAGAAGTTATATGTTCTTAACAATTTTATGGTTGGTAGGGGAAGAGGCCTTGTGGTTTGTTGCAGAAGGAGATCAGAGCCCTCTCAAGACGATACAGAATAGCAACACAGCATTCTTGTGGATAAATGAGCTTTTCTGCAGCAGCTTCAAAAGGGTGAAACTGCAGCATGCGGTTGTTTGCACTGCTTAATCAGTGCACCAGTGTATTCTTTCTGTTGCTGCCTGACTTTCGGGAGCATTTTGTGATGCAGATGACATGCAAAATTCTATGCAAAATGCTGATGTTTAGAAGTGTATGAGTAAAACAGGTTACTCGCTGGATTCCACAGATTTCAGCTACTTTTGGTCTTTTTACACCATTGTGTGCTAGTCAGATTTTGACAGGGGACCCTTGGCCCTTGCCTCGCCAGCTACCATCCTCATGCTGTGGGGGCTGCCACTTCATATAAAGGCATCCAATTGCTCATCCTGTGCAGATGCACCTGGCTTGGTTGGCACTAAATAAGCACATATTTGAGTAAAGGCAGTGCAGTTGTTCCTTAGAGGGCCGGTATTCACCTTTGTCCTAAGTAGATACTTACTTTTGTCTCAAGCAGTTAAGGTAATCTTCAGTCCAAGTTTGGCTTGATTTGCTCAAATCAATATGTGAAATTCAATCTCCTGTGTCCTTGACATCTTCAGGCCACTGACCAAATGCCTCCAGTTTCCTTGCTTTTCCAGCTCCTTTTCATACACAGACAGATGCTCTTGTCCTTTGGTTCTATTAGGCTTTCCATAGCCCTCTTTCTGCAGCTGCCATGATACCAATTATATATATTGGTTTTGATTGGAAGAAATATAAGGGAAATATAAGGGTAACGTAAACCCCAACATTAGCAATATGACTTGATATATTTATATCAGCTGGCTTTATACATATTTGTCTTAAGTTAAAATGACTTATCATAAGCTGGCTTGGCCAGCCTTTCTCAATTAAAGGTCCCATTAACCATCTCTTGATTTGTTCCTTCTCCCTATATCTTGCATTTCCTGCAATCCCTGGTTTATAAGACAGGCTCCTTCTTTACAGTCTCACTTCTCTAAATTCACCAAGTGTATACCATACATGCATTTTAGCTTTTACTGACTTAAGGGGAGAGAATTGCCTAAAGATTTGTTATAAATCTCCCTTGTGAAACTAGCAGGTGAATTGGCCAGTGTAAATCCTTATAAAGAAATTTACCAGATGATTCCCCCCCCCCAAATGTCTGCAGAATTTGAATTTCTAGATATTGAGCTCAAATATGCCTCTCCCTCCCTTACACTGTATTTGAAGGCCCTGTGCTAGAGCTGGTGAGAATCAGCAGTTCAGTCCAAAATTCATGAAACTGATCTGGTAATTCAGGGAGAAATGGGTTTTGAAATGGCTCCCCCAACCTCGTTTCACTGATTCATTTTGCTATTTATGTATTATTTAAAATATTTTTAGCCTGCCCTTCTTCATGAATGATCTACCCCAGGGTAGAGTAGAATAAGCAATTTAAAACTATAATGAAACATGAATAAAACACAGTCATACAATACAAGGAGGGCCTCAGCCTTTAAAACACAGCCAGCTATTTCTTAGTACCCCAAGAAACTAAGAAAAAAGAAACTAAGAAAGCTAAGGCATCAAAGAGCAAAAGAAGAAAAGAGGAAAAAAGATGGCATGAGCCATACATCAGATTGATAGGAACATAGAAAAAAAGAAAGTTGCTTTATCAGTCCATCTAGCTCCATCTATCTGCAACTATCGGTTCATCAAACTTAGCATTGCCTTCTCTGACTGGCAGTGGCTCTCAGTGGCATAGCATGGGGGGGAGAGGGGGGCCATGGCCCCAGGTACAGAATTCTGAGGGGGCACAACCCTGTGCCCCCACAACAGGCTGCCTTGCCGAGGCTGAATGGCTGCTGCCTTCCAGAGCCGCAGGGAGGCAAGCCACACCTGGGATGGGCCTTCGGATCTGTGGCGGCGCCTTCTTCTCCTTGTGGCCAGTGAAGGGACATCTGCCCCTGGGTGGAACTCGGCCGGCCGGAGCCCGGACTTTTCCTGGCCCATATCAATCCTTCCCTGGGGTCTCCCTCCTGTCCTGTGTCCTTGGGTGAGGCGCTTGGGGGAGGAGAGCCAACCTATTGTTCGGGACCTGCTGGTGCCTGTCCTCGCACTGTGTGGCAAGGAGAGGCAACTGGGGAAGGGCTGCATTTGGTACCTCAGCCTGCTCTCTGCCGTCCTCCTACTTGGTCTGCTCCAGCTGTGTCTCAGGTGTTGCTGGGATGCTGCCAAGACTGCCAAGGAGTTCCAGCCGCTGCTTCCGCCGGGACCTCGCTGAGATGGGAGGATGAACGCAGGACCAAAAGGCGACCTCTTTGAGGAGCAGTCGCCACAGGGATACAGTGAAGCCTGCCTGTTGCCTCCCATGCAAGGCCCACAAGGAGGTTAGGGTGCTCATTCCTTGCCTTGCCCCAGGTGCTGCCAACACATGCGACATCGCTGGTAGCTCTCCCTGGTTTTAGGCAGGGGTCATTTTCCAATTGACCTGAAGATGTTTGGGATTGAGCCAGGGACTATGCTCTGCTACTGAGCTTTGACATTTGCCACCTACTTTAGTGTGTTTGGAGCAAGCCTTACTGAACTCGGAAGGACTAACATCTGATTAGACATGTTCAGGATTGAAGATTATAGACGACTGTATTCTAGTGTATGGAAATGTAACTGAGTATCCCCCCCCCCCCTTCTTCATGCTCACTCACTTTTTTCTTTCTTTGGTTCCCTTTTTGTAACTCCTTCTGTTTATAAATGAAATTCTTCTAAAGAAAAAGAAGACATGTACAGGATTGCACCGTTAATCTCTGATCACCCGCAAATTGGTCTTTTAATCCTTTGGGTCTCCTTTTGCACGACATAGTTTTGAGGTTTAGTGAGACATTCTTATTTATTCCTTATTTGCCACTTCCAATAAACAACACACACAACAAAATTAATGAATCGAAACAACCCATTTGGATGTGATTGAAATGGCTGTGAAATGATCGTTATTTTGAGACAGCCCTATACTTAAGTAGACTATTTTCTGTTGATAGATTTGAGATCAGATTTTGGATTACGAATTTGCTTTATTATGAACTTCTGGAAAACCTGGGGTTTGGCAAATGCAAACATCGGGTTTCAAAAACAAAGTTTGCAGAAGGAAATTCACTGGATTGTTATACGTACAGGCCCTAATCTAGCAAACTTTAGCCCAAATTTAAGTGTTGTTGAAATGAGTTGGACACATTAATGTGACGAATTCATTCTGTTGATATCAGTAGCCCTTATACCCTGGATTGGCAGGGTCAATTTCAGCACTTTGGCACAGCTCAATGCTGATACCTACCCAAGACTCTCCTTTGCCTTCCTTTTTCTGACCCAGCAGTCTGAGCGGTGCTGGGCAGTTGGGCCTAGCCACCATTTATATTTCCCACCCTGACATAGCATTGTTCTGGGGCATTGTGAGAGATTAATATGGTTAGACCAAGCTGTCCAGTACTGATTGGGGTGGGGATACTAATCCACTGTTGCAAACCACAAGTACGTTCAATGAGATTTGTCCACATTTGTAGCTGCCATCTATTTTGGGTGCCATGTAGCCCTCCAGTAACGTGGACAAACATAGTCAGCAGTTGTCCGATGTGGGGACACTGCAAGTGTTCTTTGGCAGAGGCTGAATTGATTGACTGTTATTGGCAAGGAGTTATTTTTGGGAGGCAATGATAAGAACACCCTGTACTTCTGTGAGTTTGGCTCTGCCTTACAAGGTTATTATCCAGGAGTTTAATCAGAGACTGTCAAATGCATAAAGAAAGTGGCTAGCGTCTTAAGCAGTGTCTTTCATATGATGTAAGCTTCCGAGGTACAAATGAAAGCAATAAGAAATAAAAACTCTGCTCATACAGGCTTCTTCATTGACTCTTTGAGCTCCTTTTATGACAACATATCTGTATCTTTAAATCAAAGTTATATTTTATCCTACCTTGCTCCTTTCTAAACCTTCAACAATGCTGCACAGTAGTAATATTGTATACATTTCTCCTAAAGGCTCTTCAAGCTCTTTAAATCACTTCTTTAGTAAAGAACACTTCATATGTGCATCTGTTAAAATCCAGCATTTTTTTTTAAAGAAAAGGAAATGTGATAGGTAGGAAAGCTTTTTAAGCAATGTGCAGTGCGGTTATAAGGTATAGAATTAGGCATTGGTAGAGCCTACACAAAAGGAGCTGTGACAAAGACACTAGAGTCTCCAAAGGCCCAGGGCATGCATGGGGAAGGATTCCTTTTGTCTATTAAACTGAGCGTGTATTGTAGCAAGTTTATAATAACCTTATGAGAGTGGGTGCAATCTGTTGAAATCCCCAAGAGGAAATACAGGCAATTTATACAGCTTTGATTGCCCAATCGTTAACTGGATGAAAGTGGATAAGCCAGAGAAAATAAAACAAAAGTTGTGACATGATTAGTACATGGCACAGTGATTGGTTTTGCAAAGTACTTAGCAGGCAAACATGCATTGTTGTTCCATAAGTGGGGTTTTGTACCCCTAAATGCTTCAGTAAGGTTTAAGCAAGCATGGAAGAATGCAGAACAGGCTCTGGTTTGTTTTTAATAAAGGTTGTAGCTGCTAAAGATCCATCTTTGTTGTTTTTGTAACCCTAATCATTCTTTTAGAGCCTTGACAGAGATCGGTGTAGGGAGGTGGAAATAGGAAGGCTGGAACTGGGCTATAAATGTAGGTTTAAAGGTAAAGGTAAAGGTAAAGGGACCCCTGACCATTAGGTCCAGTCGTGACCGACTCTGGGGTTGCGGCGCTCATCTTGCTTTATTGGCCGAGGGAGCTGGCGTACAGCTTCCGGGTCATGTGGTCATCATGACAAAGCCGCTTCAGTTTCATACATTCACATATACTCAAATGCATACATAAAAGACATCCAGACTCAAACATTTGTCTCATTGATGACAGTGGAGAAGAGCTGAACACTTGCTTAAATCTCTCACTAAATGCTTTAAGAATTAAATGCACTTTCTTTTGGTTGGAGAATGCCCCAAATATTTTACTCCTGAGCAGAGAACTCCCAGATGTACAAACAAGTTGCGTTTCAGTAATTAATTAGTTCTGCTCTTTGGCTTCCCTTGCATATTAGTAACATTTTAGCAAAACTGACAAAGGACAGACGGAACATTTGCCTTTGCATTACCTTTGTAGAGGTTATGAACACTTAGGTCATACATCATATCTGATTTTTAATGCAAACCTTGGGGAACTTATCTTCCCAGCAGCACATGGTTCCTCATAGCCTGGGAGAAAATTCTGCTTGGCTGTATCTATAGCTTACACAAGACTCTGTGTATTTTATATATCTGCAAACTGATGTAGCTTGTTGGGCTGAAAAATACTAATACTGATGAACGGTTAAGTGAAAAGAAAAATCTATGACTAAACAGAGTTGACCTTCAAAGTGTTCAACTTCTGTAAATCTATAACTGGTGTCTTCACTCAGAATGAGTCTTTTTCTGGCATATTTGTATATATGCATAGATTTGGGAACAATTTTTTGTATGTTGACATTTACCTGTAAAAAAGGCTTGTGTCTTTTTTGCCCCTTAGCAAGATGCTGCACTGAAATCCACACACACACACCCCACCGCCAACAAAACTCTGACATCTTTTGCTTCCGCTTGTTTTCTCCCAAGATTAGTCCCCACAGGCCACCCCTGAGGAAACTGTTCTCAGTGCATTGACTATGTAGGGGTCTTCTGCTGGAATAGTCTGCACTAAAGAAGAAAGTTCTGCTCCCAGGGAACAATATGTGATGGGGATAAAAAAAAGCGGGGGGGGGGAGAGATCATTTCTATCAGCAGGTTTTTGAATTTTTTAGTGGAACTTGATGTTTCCATAACAACCTCTTGGAGTTTCAAATGTTTAGGTAGGCAACTCTTTACAACAACTATTGAACTGTTATCCTCCTATACAGTCTTTATCTGTGGCATCCATTCATTCTCATCCATCACTTTCTGTCTCTCTGACATTAGCAATTAAACTCAGCATATAAACTATTTATTCTCTTCTGGGGTTTTTTTTTTAATGCTGCAAGATTTTTTTTAAATGTATCCGAGCTGTTTTTTCTTTAAATGTAGACTAGCAAAATCTGTTAATTTCAAATTTATGAATTTGGATTTAAATTCTTAAATTTGGACTCAAAATTCAAAAAGTACTGTAATTTAGACTTGGACAGTGTCTTTTAGATAGTTGCTGGTTAGCATTTAAGGGAATGCTTTTCGACAGTTTAAGACATCATTCAGTAATTTGTCAGAACCTATCTGCATTCTATCTGTATCCACCTTGGTAAAGTCCTGGCTAGCATTCCCTTCCAGCCAAATCCCAATTTCATTGTCTAAGGCTGCATACTTACTTGGGTCTTCTGACTAAATCTGAAGAGGCTCACACCATGTGAGATGTCATGTTCTGAGGAGGGACTTGTAATCTGTTGTACATTGCTGTTAGTTCTGAACAGGGTGCAGAGAGCCATATAGCATGGTGCCAGCCAGCTTTCTTTTGCTCTTCGTGATCTTTTTTTAATGGGGAAATATATATAGTCCTCTGCAATTTAAGAGGTAACTTTCACAGATAACTTCTCCATGTTTGGCACATTCAGTTCCATGTCACATAGACTGAACATTTGTTCCACTTAGTTTCTGGAGTGAGATTTGTGCCTTCCAGCTTCAGTCTCCAGTTTGTTGTTGTATGCCAAACTCTAAATACCGTAAGATATCAGATACATTGAAAACTGGATATCAAATGATCTGAGGTGAAACCAGAGTATATCAAACACTTGGCAGGTATTCGTTATCGAAATAAGCAAAGAGAACTTGAAAGACATTTATAAATGCAAATATATTTGAACTCCAGAATGTACATACTTATCTGTAGGCAGGATATGTATAAAGCCACATATGCAGACTACATCTCCCCAAAATGTATGTGCTCTGCATAGATGGATAAGGCCACAGCCGGTAGACATATTGCACTTTTGGATAACACGTGCATGAAATTTCAACTTGGAAATGGCAGTTCCCAGAATATTCAGATGATGATCAGTTTACTGATACTTCCACAGACATGTTGGATATCCTTGAGCCAACACTCCTCTGTAGCCTTTTCTTTTGCCTTTGTGCCTTGTTGCCCTAATTCAGTACTTTGCATGCTACCTGTACACATTCTCTTCTCTCATGTTTGTTGTGTACTGCTTAAAAACATTTGGGAGAGTTTTTTATTTTGAGTAATAACAAATGTTTATATAGATTGTTGAGTGCCCGATACAAAGTCAATGGGCTGTGCAGATTATTTATTGTAGCATATGGATGTGAAAGAGGAGGGACTGGGGGGAAACTGTTTGCCTTATTTGTGGGAAGTGTACATGGTAGGATTTGTGGATGGTGACAAAGGTGGTCATTATAGATTGGTGAAAAGGTAGATGTGCTGTCAGATTTAAAATGTTAAAAGAAAAGGGGGGAAAGCACACGCCAAAATGAATAGAATATTAGAGGCGAGAAAATGGGACTGGATAAAGAGCGCTTCAAAATTGGACTAGTCAGAACATGGAGGGATTTTGTGCTTTGATTCCATATCCTGTAAAATAGGTACTATCACTAAAATCAGCAACCAAGAAATGGACGTGTGATTAGGATGGACTATAACAAGTGATGTGTAATATTTGCAAATGTGGTCATGAATGTTGGATATTATTTTGAGACACTGATCATCTGCCAGGTTGGCTCATTATAAAACATCTGTCTTCCATGATTTGATCATGGATGAGGTGCTATACCTGGTATGTATTACTGAGATCTGGGTGAAGGACAAGTCCTGGCTCCCCTCCTGAACACAGTACTCACACTCTCTGCTTGAAGAAATCTGAAAGCAGGGCTGGCATGTTCCATTTAGCCACTTGAGGCAAAACAAGAAGTGCTGCCCTGCAGCTGCTGCTGCCGCCGCCACCATACCATAATAGTTGTTTATCAGACAAGGAAATGGGGGGGGCGGGCGGGCGGGGAAGAATCAGAAGTGTATGGGATGTCCATGCTACGATTGAAGTTGGGAGGAGGTAAATGGATGGGGGATGGGGTGGTGGAGGAATTATTTGTTCATGTATACAATCAGAAACTTTTCAATAAAATGTTAGCCATGACAGCAACAGCAGCAGCAACAGCAGCAACAACAACAGGAACACTTCTGCACATGCCACAGTGGTTAGAAAGATTCCATCCTGAATGTTCTTAAAACTGTCATCTTGGTCCACGGTGTTCTTTTGAAATCCCAACTGTGTTACAGAGGCAGGCAGATGGCAAACCTCTTTAAACAGTTTTAGATAAAGCTATTTCACACCCAAACACACACACACACACACACACACACACACACACACACAAATAAATAAATAAATAGATGTGTGATCTAGACTGGTGTGCTGCTGGAAGCTCACTCTTGCCCTGCCCCTATGTCTAAACATCATGTTCAGTCCTGATTTAAGAGGAGCGGGATAGAGAGAGGTGGAAAAGACTCGGTGCCCAGAGAGACTAGAGGTCTAAGGTCTGCCTTGAAGTGTAGCCTTTCCCAGGTGCTTCTTACCAGGATGAAGTGAGTAGCAGCTATTTATCTTTGAGGCAGACCCAGAGGAATGATTTAAGTCAAGCCTCCAAGAAAATGTATGAGAGGGAGCAGTTCTGTGACACAGGCATACACTTAACTGCAACTGTAAAAAGCTTGCTCACTCAGGCACGTAGTGCCAAACAAAGAAGTCGGCTTTGTGAAATGATTCCCGAGTTTTCCTCTTCCCTCGAGTGAGCATGAGACCCAGAACTCTTCTGGTAGAAAATGCTTCAAGCATGTGCTAAGTCTCTCAAAACCATGAAATAGGCTTAGATGATGTGAAATCTGAAATCAAAGAAAATATACTTCCAATGCATACTGATTCTGATCGATTAAGACACACTGCCACCACTGTTTCAATATATTATCTGAAAAAAGCAAGAAGCTAGAAATGTATTTTTAAAAATTAATGCTGAGAACTTCTTGCCACTAATAGGAATCTACTGATTTACACAAAGTTACTTGGGGAGGGTGCCCATTTACAAGATTAATGCTGCTTTCTTTTTCTTTTTTGGTAATTTTGCTTTAAATGCACAGCGCTACCTTCTTAAGTCAAGGAATCTGTTAATTAGGATATTGTCATCCGAGACATCTGTTTTGATGCATTAACATTGATTACATTATCTTTGATGCAGTGAGAATTGCTATTCCCAATTTACAGATGAGGAAAATGAGTGACAGAGAGGTTAAACAGCTTATCCAAGGTCACAGAAATAGTAGGCACAACCTAGCTGCATGTTCTTTTCATATATAAATATATAAATAAGTGAGCCTTAAAAAATGCTGCTTCTTTTTTTACTGGATTTTGAGCAGTCTGTTGCAGAACTCTGAAAAAAACGGTCAGGTGCCCAGGCCGTCTGTGCAGTGCTTTTGGAACAACTCTGTGTTTTCTGTCTGAAAACTTAACAGAAGCAAGAATGCACTACCTAAACGTGGCACTATAGCAAGTAATTTTTTGGGGGAGGGGAGATACTCTTTATTCCCACAGGAACCCCCCACAGTGGATCTTTCTATTGGCCTTGCTCTATTGGGGGGGGGGGGGACAACTCTGAAAAAAGCAATCTGCTTTCTCTTGTAACCCTGTATGCTTCTTTCTGCCTTGCCCACAGTCTGCCTTCAACATCCATTCTCTTTGGTCTGCAGTTTTAAGGCAGTGACTGGTCCCAGAACTGCCCAGGTTGCTTGTTAGTTAAATAACCTGGGCCTTTGCCTTACAGAGTGGTCAGTGGATCTTAGATAGTTCTCCTGTATAGCAAGCAAATTCATTACTTTTCTAATCAGTAATAGCGCTAAACTGTCTCTCAGGCCATGATGTAGATTGGCAAGATCCCCTCCTGCTGAAAACATGCTTGAAAAAACTTGAGTGAAAGGAAAGAAAGCTCAGCAAAAAATATTGCTCAAGAAGAAAATCCAAGGGGAAAAAAATCATTAGGAAAGGAATTACATGCCTGGACACGTACTATGTGCAGAGACAAACCTGTATAATGCAGATTTTTGTGCTTTCGGAGATTGGATAGTTTCATACGGCAGTAGAAACTCTCTGCTGTTGTAAAACATGAACCCCAGACTTTCTGGCATGCTTGGCATAGCCAAAATATAGTATAAATATCACTGATAGGAATACACAAAGTTGTGGATTTCATTTTCTCTTAGTTTCTCATTTCCCCAATCTCACATTCAGTTCTCTGCATTTCTGCAGCAATATGCAAATTTTTAAAATAAATTATATTCATGAAAATCCAGCAGCATTTTTGTGCAGATTTTTCAACTGCACTCATTTTTGTATGCACTTTTGACTAATCTACACATTTTTGTGGGTAATTTCCACTAATACAATGCATTTTTGTTTGGTTTTTCACTGATACATGCATTTTTAGAAACACTTCCCCTAATATATGTACTTTGAGGTTTGGGCTGAATTACTTTGTGTTGCAGGATAGGGAGAGCTATTGAGATGGCCTGCACTTATGAAATATGAGGGATTCCTGAAGGTTGTGTGTGTGTGTGTGTGTGTGTGTGAATTCTCAGCTGGCAAGGCTGCAACTCCTGCCAAGTCTCTTGTCACATTGTGGGATGGTGAGATTCATAGAATCATAAAATTGTAGAGTTGGAAGGGACCATGAGGGTCATCTAGTCCAACCTCTGAAATCCTGGAAACTTTTGCATAAAGGCATTGACGTGAGTGCCCACACTGTTGCTGTGAAGCACATAGGTCAGCTTGGTGCTCTAGTGATAGCTGCCTGCGATGAAACAGGAGGATCAACGGCTAGAGCACAGGTGGTCTAAATCTTGGTCTGAACCTGACTGAACACATGCGAGGTCACATTCCCACACCTACATGGCTGCAAGGGGCTGCTTGGCATAGTTTTTGTTGTCTGGCCAAGAAGACATTGCTCTGACACTCTTGGCAACTCTGACACCTGTCTTGTGCTTTCTAGGCACAGGTCAGAGAGGAAAACCCAATTGCCGTTTGCTCTGATTCAGTGCTAAACTGCAGGAAAGCATCGGGTCAAACAGAAGTATAGCTAAGCCCTGAGCCTAGTCTAAAGGTATCAGAAGTTAGGGGACACTATTTCATCTTGTAGCAATGAATTCCATACAATGATTCTATGTGGTGGGAGAAGCCCTTGCTTCTGCCTGTCCCGAATCTATTTAAGTATATATGAAAAGCTCTGCTGGAATCATTCAAAATGCCCATCTAGTCCAGCACCCTTTACTCACGGTGGACAACCAGATGTCCATGAGGAGCCTTCAAGCAGGACTCCAAGTGCAATGGCACTATTGCAATAAATTTCATTGTATGATGCCAAATTCTAGAATTATGAGAAGAGGAGAAAACTCCACATAAAGGCCTTCAACTTGTAGATCGAAGACCAACCCTTGCTTAAGCACACCACATGAAATCTACTTTTAAAATTACTTACTATGTATGTATATGGTGGTAGGGCTACTGATGCAGCCCAGTTGTGAGTTCCAATCTATCACCAGAAGACCCCCAATTTACACAGGGTGAAGCAGTAATGATAGCATTAATTCTCTTTGAACATCTACATGAGGGCATATAGCACAGTATAGGAATGCTGTCAACAAAGCCTTTATTATAAATTAAACTCTATTAGTTTTCACTACTTGTAATGATTCTACCATCTTGAACAGGAAACCACATGGCCTGTCTTCAGGAATATTTGTGAGCTTGCTTGCCATAAGGTACCAAAAGACATCAAGAATAATTTAAGGGTGCACCACATATGACTCCTGTAGTCCTTATCACTTTTGTGCCACTATATTTGATCCATTGTGCTAAACATAGAAGCTTTTAAAGTTTACCTTGTTAAACTCCTCGGCTAATTAGGTCAGAGGGCATGATTTCAGCAGCTGCAGAAAGCATGCAAATAGAGCAATAAATAAGGAAACCCATAATTAATGTCTTTTAAACAAATTGGCAAGAGTTGCATAAATGTCAATCGGGGGTGATATGGAGAATGCATTTCTGGGAAGTGATTATTTTACTGAAAGAAGTGAGAGATGAGAACTAAATAATGACATTTCCTCTTAAGGACATTTATTTCCTGCACATCCACTTGGTTAGGTGCTATGCGAATGTGAAGAAGCAGCGATCTCTTTAGCTCTGTAGCTGTCCTGTTCTGCAAAATTTAAAGCCCATTAATAACCATCACCTGTTTTGCAGGTGTAGTGAAAAAGAGAGATTTTGCCAGGTGCTGCTGAAAGGTGAACTTGAAGCTTGTGAAGGAGCACTTTTCATTTTAATTAATTCTGCATGCGAAGCTTCCACCAATATTAATCTCCTTTGACCAACATGGTTAATTAATTACCCTAAGTGTTTGTAAACAGATTTTCTACATACTCCTTCTCCAACTGTTGCATGCTGACCTCTTTGATGATGTGTGGCTCTAATAGTGGTGGCATAAAGAATAGCAGAGATGCCGCCAACAGGGGCTTCCAACTAAAAGCAGAGCATCCACTGGGTTGCATAAAACATAGCTTGACTGACTGAACAGGGTACTCAGGATGAGTCAGGCAATGAATAAAGTTACTTGGGGGTGCTTCTCGTTATTCCTTTTGCACATATTAAGATCAACACAAATGGATTTCTGCAAACTGAACCAGTCTGGTGAGTGATTTAGCACATGCCCAGTTGCCGCTGTTCGTTCCAGTTCAGTCAGCTCATCTAGAGATTTCCAGTGGGCGATAACGATTGATTTGGACAGACTGAACAATTAGAAGACCAATTCAATGTGTGCAAGTGCATGAAATGAGTCAGGCATATATAAAAATGTTGTGGGAACCTGCTTTCTTTGCAAAGGCCCCAAAGTTCCAGGTCCATAGGAATCTTATGCTGTATTACGCCAAGTCAGAACGTTGGTCCACGTAGCTCATTATTGTCTGTACACCGAAATGCAGGGGCTCTCAAGGGTTTCAGACAGGGGACATTCTCAGCTGTACTTCCCTAAACAGGAGGTTTACAGGTTTACAAGGGTGACTTCCAAGAACTGCACAGGGAGTTACCACTTAGAAGGTGAGCTGGTGCAGTGTGAAAGCCATGGCTGTAACAATGTACTTACTGCTAGCTCAAAATCTGCAGGGATTCCAGAATACTTTCCTTTTGTTTGTACAACCTTTCAGAATTATCATTATTATTTTAATTGGAAGCCTTAGCTTTTAATTACTTTGCCTTGAAAAATGTGACTTTTAATTCTGTTAGTAATAGTGCCATCTTTGTAACACATTGCACCCTCTGAATTGCATATAATATTAAATGCTACTTTGGATATTTCCCCCCTTCCACAGTGCCTCCCCCTCAGATCTTTCCCCTGTTTTTATAAGAGTCAGTCATGCATGTTCATATCCATGCAAATGCATTATCCATCTCAAAAACAAATGGGGATCCTCTTTTCCGATCCAGTTCTGTGAGGAAGGAGTTTCAAACATGATATCTGTAGCCTACATTTAGAGACTCAAATCTGCCTGTTAGAAGTGCTAAAGTGTTCATTTAAATACAAAATGTTAACTTGTGTCAGTGGTATTTACCTGGTCCAACACACACATACAACTTTCCCTTTCCCTCTACTTTGGGCAATTGATATGAGGCTTATTGGAATGGAATGATTTTTTCATATCTCATTACTCCTCTCATAGGTATGCAAACAGATTGTCAGGTTGTAGAATGCTGTGTTTGCTGCACTCATGTCCTTGCTATGCTTTACTCATCTAAAATGATGTGATGTCTGATATACCCTAAAAAGAAAGGAAAGGAATGTCTCTCACACCAAAATCCTCAGTAGTGAGCCCTACTCAGTTCCGAGTCACTTATTTCTAAGTAAGCAAACATAGGATTGTAACCATGCAGTCAGAACCTCTTTGCCTAATAATACTTATTTCTGGGTTCTTTCAGTTGATAGTTTGCTGTCGACAGGTGACTGGATGTTGCCTTAATCATTTAAACTCTGAGACTTCATCAAGACACAGAAATGCTCTTTAAATGTTCACTCAGCCATCTGGAGGTACTTGCCTGATGTCTTGAAGGGATTGTAGCCACACAAAGTTCCTTGTTTGTAGTGTGTCAGCTTGCACACACTGCCATATTTGCCAAAAGCTGCTAGCACAGAGTCTGAGCACCCTTTGTACTGCAGATTGGAGCACCCCCTGTCATGTGAAGCATTTAACAGTTGTGGGTTTCCACTATATGTTTGCTTGTCCTTGAACATATCCCATGTGGTTTTGTAGAACATCTACATGACCCAACTATATGGTCAGGGCTAAGGGAGTCTTACCAGCCCCACCACCTAAAACTGGGTGCTGTTGTTGTGAAAGAGGCCGATAGGGGCTTCCTGTTGCCCCTGTGGTTAAATGTTTAGATGCACCTGCCACCTATGTGGGATTCTGTAATGGAGGTTTGTGCATGTGGAAGTCCATCAAAGTGTTTAAACTTTCCACCAGCAACTGAAGGTTTTAGCAGCGTTTTACTTAGTATCACTGCCATACATTGTGCAACACATTCCACACTGCACACATATGCCAAGATGAGTTTCTAGGCTTCTAAACAAACCCAAAATTCATAACACTACAATGTATTTTATTGCCTACTCAGGAGAATGTCGGACCCACCTATCATAATTCTTGTAATACCTATTGATTTGACTGTTCAGGTCCTCTGTAAACCCTTTGGGATCCTGAGTAAGCAGGTCACCTATGCCTGTAAATGACTTTTATTCCTTTCTTGAAATAACTTGTTTACTAAGCCCACATTGGATTCTCTCTCTCTTTTTAAAACCTTAATTTGATTTTTTTTTTTAAAGGAGCAATAAATATTTAATGATCTGGGTGCTGTTAAATTCAGAATACCCCAAAATCCTTGATTATACTGACGTAACCTTTGACATCCAAAGAGGCTATAATAAGTGCTTTTGTCCAGTGATTCTAAAACATCAGATGCAATAGTAGAAGAGGGTGAACTGACAGGCATGAGGAATTAAAGCCCACAAAGCAGGTAAAGAGTGAGCAACCAAAGTTCACTTTAGTCTTCCACCCACACTGCTCCCGTATTCACCTTGCCTTGACCAAAACCCAGTGGGTGGAGGTTGAGGGAGCCACAGCCACAAAATATAGGGGAGTTTGTTCAGCCTGTGCCCTCTTGTCTCATATGTGCTAACCAAGGCAGTAATTAGTGTCAATGGTGATGGAAATAATGGGCACAAAGGCAGGACTTTTCATGTCTGAAAGCATTATTGATAGGTATTCTGGACTTTCTGTGGGGAATATTGCACCTCAAGGAGCATTAGTCCTAAAAATGTCAACTTGTGAATGGATCAGAACCAATTTCAAAGAAATATTTTTTCTATATCTAGTACTCAATGTAGAAAACACAGTAATGTCAAGTTCCCAGGAACTTACTTTGGGTATTAATGGAAGATGAAGGTTCATAATGCCATACATAGTAGCATAAAACTAAGCTTATTTAAGCTTCCTGTTAAAATATTGTCATGTGTTGCAGAAAACTGAACAATATATTCTTTTTTCTTTTCTTTTTTTTACATTTTTGTAGCAAAATCTTAAATGGGTGTTTATTAAAGGTATAATAGGTATAATAATAATAATTCAGCCAGGGAACATGGAAAACCTTTATCTTTGCAATGTAGTGTTAGCTGTGGTAACATCCCATTCAAGTACTTCACACAGAAGCAGGGGTTAGATTCCTCTTAAAGTCAGCATTCAGCTTTGCTCCTGGATGTCCAGGGAGCAGTGCCATCATGACCAGGAATCTTCTTAAAAGCTTCAAGCTAATCTGCAGCTGTTCCCTTTTCTGGAGAAACTGGGCATGGTCATTTATCCTTGTGCCTTAGTTGCTCCCAGGTTAGATTATTGTAATGTACACTACCTTTGAAGATGGTTGAGAAAGCAGCTTCCGGAGTTCTAAATGGAGTTTGCAAGTTAGATCCTATTATTCTGATGTCCCACTGGTTACCAGTTTGTTTCTGAATTCAAGGTGCTGACTTTAATGTTTCAGGCCCTGAATGGTCTAAGACCAGGGAATCTCAATAATCACCTACTCCCATATGAACCTGATCAAAGCACTGAGATCTACTTCTGAGCCCTGTTCCAAGCCTTCTTGTTGTTGGACTTGGGCATAAGAGACAGAGCTCTTTTTGTGTGACACCTTCCTGAGGGTTGTGCATGTGTGTTTGGCCCTGTCGCTGCTTGTCTTTTGAGAAACAACTGAGGCCTTTTGTTTCAGTGGGTTTTAATGGGATGCTGCTGCTGCTTCATTAAGACCGGCTTCATTTTTGGATCAGGGATTAGTGCGTAGTTTTAAAATTAATTAATCCAGACATTCAGTTTCCATGTATTTCTACAAAGTTCAGCTGACCATGTGGACTGTAATTTGGGGTGATGGTTTTAGCAATGATCTCTTTCTGTTTTTCCATTGCTTCAGGTGGGATGGTGGAAGGACAAGCGTCTCAAGATGAAGTATTATGTGTGGCCACGTTCTGAGCTTTACCCTGACAGTGAGGAGCGTGCGGACGACCATCTTAGCATAGTGACCCTAGAAGAAGCACCGTTTGTCATTGTGGAAAATGTGGACCCCCTAAGCGGTACCTGTATGAGAAACACTGTCCCCTGCCAAAAAAGAAATGTGACAGAGTAAGTGCCAACAGGATCTTTCTCTAGCTGATTCCTCCTAGCATGTTTCTCTCCACAGCAGCAAAGCCAGCTGGACCGTCTCAGGCTGGCTTTGTTGCCACTTGCCACTAATTCAACATTCCAGTCAGCTTGGCTCATTCAGCAAAACATCAAGCAGAGTTTTCAGCTAGGGATGTAATGGAGAATGAAAGAGAGAGTAGCCAAGGAAAGAAGTAGGGGATAACAGTAGTCAATTTTCAACAATTCTAAATTCTAGCACAGATCAAAATTGTCCAAATCACATTTTTGTTGGAAATTAGCACCTTTGTCTAAAAAAAGGAAGAAGATGAAAAAAGAAAAATGACAAGAATATATTTTCAAAATTTCTGCTTATAACATTCAGTTTCTGCTGAGAATGCCACACAAAGTTTGAATTTGCAGCTAAACATGGTAGTTCTGTGTTTTTCAAGGATCATATGGAATTTCTCAAGATTAAATCCACTTTCTGAGTGCAGCATGATGGAAAAAATGGGCCATATATTTTTGTTTTTAGTTTTAAAATATCATTTATCAGTTACACTTAATCACTTTTTGTTGTGGCTGTTTAGCAACAAGACGGATGAGGAGACTGCGTACACCAAGAAATGTTGCAAAGGGTTTTGTATTGATATTCTCAAGAAAATCTCCAAGTTTGTCAAGTTCACCTATGACCTTTACTTGGTAACCAATGGTAAACATGGGAAGAAGATCAATGGAACATGGAATGGAATGATAGGCGAGGTAAGCCATGAAAGGTACCTGCTTTTACTTACAGGCTCACCAACAGACTGAATGAATTATTTCCCCTCTATCGCCAGGTGATACTTGTTCTTGGGGCAGAAACCAATTGAGTTATGCTTTCCAAATCTGTGTATCAATTTGAATTTTGCCATTGGGAAAAATTATCATCTTGGAATTATCATCAAACGAATTTGTGAAGCTATATGATATTTACATGGTGTTTTTTTTTTAATATAAAAGCAAATGTAAGAAAAAATGTTTTATGGAACAAGCAGGAAACGAAGAGCAATAGAAATAATGTTGTTTTCTGCTGCTTGTGGTCCATTTACTGCCAGAGTATTTCTCAGCATGCGTTTGATGGAGGAGGTGATGCGAGGTATGACATCCAATAACACAAAAGGAAACACCAGTATATACAACTGTAAAGTTTAAAGGATTTTTGCCACCTTTCTCCAAGTCTCTAAATCTGTGGGCAGCAGCTGAGTCGCAGGGTCAACTCTTGACATCTGCAGGAAGCACTGGGAGACATCCCTGCCTGAAACCCTGGAGAGCTGCTGCCAGTCAGTGTAGACAGTGCTGAGCTAGATGGATCAGTGGTCTAACTCAGCATAAAGCAGCCTCCTATGTTGTTCCTAAATGTACATTGTCTCTGATCCCAACCCCCAAAGTGTTTTGCAGGTATGTGTACATATGTGTGTACACAAATACTGAAACCAACCCACAACAAGGGGCACACTTGTGGGGAGGGCTGTTGTTTTCCAGGGAAATGGAAAACAAGGATGGTCCTTCCCAGTAATTATTTGTTTTTCCTTTCACTGATCTGACCTTCCATTCTGAATGTTCAAATATGATGTGAAATAATTCTTAGCTAGCCTGCCACTCTTTTTCTCCTCTCTTATTGCACAATGTGCCACCTTCCTCCTCCTTTCTTTTTCCTTTATCTCTCCCAGTTCCCATTTCCAAATGTGATGTCAACACCATTTGCCCTTGCTTTCTCCCTTCCTGCCTCATATATACAAAACCTTGTGAATGTGTGGCAGCCTGTCGCTGCTTTAACTTACCCGAAAGCATCCTTTATTCTTGAACAAGTTCCAGCTCCTGCATGCTAGACTCTAGTCTCTGCATTAACTATTTTCCTGTCTCCTTGTCTCAGGTGGTTGACAAACGTGCCTATATGGCGGTGGGATCCCTCACCATAAATGCAGAACGCTCAGAAGTGGTAGACTTTTCTGTACCCTTCATTGAGACAGGCATTAGTGTAATGGTGTCGCGAAGCAATGGGACTGTCTCACCTTCTGCCTTTTTAGGTAAAGTTTTTTAAATTATATACATATATTTTGAGGCAAAGTGCAGGGGAAAATATTTTAAGAAAAACAACCAGAATGTTTGCTGTTCTTTTTCTAATTTAAAAAACAAACAGCACACACACACTGCTTGAAAGAAACTTTATACACTCTAAAGTTCAATCCTGAACTAGATTTCAGAACCAGGTTCTAGATGTGAAAATGAGAATACTAACAAACAACTTCAGAAATATTGGTCCCAGGTTCCAGAACTAGAAGTTTAATTATGTTCAAATACATTTATTCAGCTTTCCCCTGATCTTTGCTTCCTGCAGTTGACCTATGACAATCATTTGGCATCCCAGCAGTATGACATGCAGACGTTCAGAAGAAGCTGTTCCTATCACTTTGCCTTATATCCAAAGACGTGAAGGCAGAGTCTCTTTCTTGCTTTCTTTTTTGAAGTTTATAAGCCTTTTTTTGCGTGCAAAGCCCTCAAAGCACGATAAAACATTAAAAAATCAAATGAAATCACAATAGCAGCAGAGAAAATATACTGACAAAAAAGCTAGATACTAATTCTTAACTGGCTAGTTCATTTCCATTCTGAGGATCTACATCAATATGGCGCTCTGTGCCAGTCTACAGAAAGGGAAAGAACTAGGCTGGCTTTCTGGGGTACAGAGGTCCAGAGCCTGGGTTAAACCAGGCTGAGCGTCAAAGCAAAGTGAATCACAATGGAGTCACATGCTCCAGACAACAGGATCCTAACATCAGCCTGAAAGCAGTATTTTGAACACATTTCAAAGGCAGAACCACTAGAACGTATTGCAAACTACTGCAATTGCATATTACCACCTCTCCCCATACTAACCCACCCAGAAGGGCCTGAGGCCCTTCTTCGTGTGAGGTCTGGAGGGTGGCAATACAAGAACTGGACTTTTCTGCAATAGTTTCTCACTTGTGGGATGCTCTCTCCAGGGAAGCTCACCTGGCACCTTCATTATATACCGTAAGGTGCTGGCAAAAACTCACCCCTGTGTAAGTTCTGTACCTGAAAGCAGCTGCCATTTAGAATAACAGAAACTGTAAAGAAACAGTAACCAAATCAGTTCTGTTGGAATTTAATGATGGGCTCTTCCAATCTTTCCACCCACATAAGCCTTTCTGCTTGCCAGATAGAACAATACCAGCTCTCCTCCCTAGGGGGCAGGGTGAGGAGACGAGGGGAAAAGGCCCTTTCCATAAATGGATGTCCTTGCACTTGGCTTCCACTGATGGGGCTGGCTTGTATTTTGGGGTAGGATGGAAAAGTACCTACAAAATTTCTGTCTTTTTCTCTTTAGAGCCATTCAGTGCTGATGTATGGGTGATGATGTTTGTAATGCTGCTTATAATCTCTGCGGTGGCGGTCTTTGTCTTTGAGTACTTCAGCCCTGTGGGATACAACCGGTGTCTGGCTGATGGCAGAGGTAAGGAGACATTTCTCTCAACATGCAACGATTATGATCTTGCTTGGCTTCATTTTATCCTCCTCCTGCATATATGTCAACCATTTACAGATTTTGTATTTTCTCTGGGTAAACAAGGAAAGAAGTTGAATCAATAGGTTCACAAACAGCAGAAAATTTAAATGGATCTCTTTGGATGATTGGGCATTTGCATGGCTCACAATACAGAGCCACTAATTTCCAGCTGACCTGAAATTATCTGCCTGACCCTATGTGTGTTTGCTCATAATTTCTCCAAAGTAAACATGCTACTTTGTTAAACTGAAATATATATTCCCTTAGACAACTGTTCACATTTGAATTGGTACCCAGCAAATGCGCAAATTTTTGCAAATTTTGTCATGCATATGAATTTTAACATAATAAATTTGCAACCCTTGATTGCTTTTCCTACTTTGGTTCTGCTTGCCTTGGCTGTATAACTGGAAATTTACATGACGACAATGATGATGATGATATTACAAAGCTATGTAATGTTACATTCATCTATCTCTCATTACACTAATTGCATTAATGGAATTATTTCCTTTCAGAGATTCACCCAAAGTGCCTAATGGAGAACCTCTGCACATTAACCCCTTGCAAATTAATTCACATCTAGATTGTGTGTCAGAAGAAGGACAGGGATAAGGAAGTTACAGCAATCTAGGGGTGCTTGAAGCAGCAGAAATGATAAACCATCTCCACTGTCATACTCTACTGCCTCCATAAATTTGAGACATATTAACCATTAATTTAATATCCTCAGGTGGGTGGGGGATGTAGATGGAGTAGTTGCGGGGGGACAGGGAGCAAAAGGTGCAAAGCTGTCTGATTAGAGAGTTGATTTATGAGTGAAGGGCAAAGGCAGAATACAGGAAATAAGTGAAAGCACTTGGATGCTGGTAAGATACTGGTATAGTCCCTTGGCTTCGTTGAGCTGTGAAATGGCCCCCTACGTAAGACCTTCTGGTTTACCCACAGGCTGAAAATATGAAGATGCTTGAACTGAGATATTTGTGTGAAAATCGTTTTACCCGCTTCTCAAATTTGCCCTGAACGTATCTATGCCACCAAGTTTCTGAGCCCTGAAGAAAAGATATTTTGAAATGGAAATTTAGTCAGAGCTTTATGTATAGTCATGCCAAAGGGAGCTGTTGTCCACAAGCTGTGGACAGCATACATGGACCAATGCACATATCTAAGGAGATGTATGCAGAGTTGTGAATATTCATGAAGATGCTCATGCTGAAATTTCTGTATACACACCATGCACATATTTTTAGTACAGGTAGCAGAACAGATGTGAATGGTGAATAGCTTGAATGAATTATTTGGGGCAAAACTGGATTCTATATGTGAAATGATGACATACATTGTTATGAAAAACATGCATTGCACAAGGCCAATATGGATATGTTCATGTGTGTTTTTTCTGGATACCAAATGCTACACAGAGTTCACTGTGTGTTTGCAGCTGTTTGCATAGTCCACATGATGTTAGCCCATGCAACTCAATGGGACTTACTTCTGTGTAGTCATTGAGGATGATAATCTTATCTTAACTGTTAAGGTATCCTGAAAAGGTACTCTTGCTTTATAAATCTATGGTGATTCTGGAAGAAGCAGCAGCAAATATAAACCATGCAAAACTGAAAATGAGCAATGTTCAACAGTGTTTCTTTGCAATTATGCAGTGGAGCTAGTTTAAAGTTTTATTTTATTTATCCATTTTCCCTTTAAAAGTTTCCTTTAAAAGTTCCTTACTCGCTTCCTCAAATTTTTAAAATGCAAATTATAAACATCAATACAGAGATAAATTAATTTGCATGCAAAAATAAATGTTGATGAAATGCTTCACTGTTAAGTATTCAAAAAGCCAAAAAATGCAAAATGAATGTTTCTCATAATAACTTATCTCATCTGCATTGCATATGTGGGAGCCAGATTTGCCATCAGATACATTCATTCAATTCTTATTGAAAGTCAGCTGGAGTTGTGGCACATAAGCCTGCATTAATAAGCATAACTAATAGACTCTGTGAACTTGGTTTGAGTTAGTTCCATTAAAATGCAGACGGGAAAAGAGCAGCTGTGTGAAGGAACTCTTTTGGCCTTGTACTTCATTGCATGGATGTTTCTAGTTGTTTAGATCACAGTGACCTTGTAGGACTTAAAGAACTTTTGAAAACCTGTGCTCACACTTACTTAACAGAACAACAATAGCTATGATACCAAATGCCACAATTTGTTATAGAGCTAGAGGCGTCATGAAATTTCTGTTTTACTCATGGGAGTGCTCCTGAATGTCTAAAACTTGTGATGTGAAAAAGATTAATGTGTGCCTCTATTTGCAAGTCATACATAAGTATGCCAAGACTGAGAGAGCAGCACTGCATACTTTCATCTTACGGGGAGGCACGGGTATCGCTTCCTCCCTGTTGCAGTTTAGGTTGGAGGAGTGGCTTGCGGAGTTAGTCGCTTCAGTGACTCTATTTACGATAACGTTTGGATAAACAAAAATGCATGCGTGTATTGTTAAGGCAGATGACATTTTGCTATACCTCACCCTTCATCTGAGGTACTCAAAATGACCTTTTAGCTTCACAGCAACCAGAAGATGATGACTAGGTGAGTTGCCCAAGGTCACCCACTGAGCTGAGCAGCCAAGGGTAGATTCGTTTCCGGGTTTCCCACAGAACGTTAGGGTCCTTTTACTCATTTATTTTGTGGGATCCAGGCATATTTATTTAAGACACTTTTCTGCTACAGGACTGTCACATTTCCCCTGCGTTCCACCTACAGCATTTTGTGGATGGGAAATGCAAATTGTTGTCCTTTGTGCAGAATGTGGCCGCTGGAATTCCATTGTACCCACCTAAATGTCAGTGTCACAACAAATAGAGATGAGCAACACACCCCATACTCACTCATTTACTATGTTAACACAATTTTCTGTACTTTTTAAAGTTCAGCTTTTAGAGTTGTGCTTTCTTGGGGACTGTTTTTACTTTTTGTTAGAGGATCTTTCAATCCCAAGAACACTCATGTAGCCCTCAAAAGACAACAGGTGAACATCAGCAATGCCAAGTGTTTTTCAATAATTTTTATTATCTTTGATGTGCTTTCCCTTTCTAGGGTTGGAGAGCACATCCGTTTTGTGTTGTGTTGTTTTGTTTTGTTTTAGAGTAGTAAAAAGGAGTTCCCCCTCGCAGAACACTAGTCAGGCTCTCCCCAAACATGACTGCTTTCTTCAGTTACATGCGGAACTGGGAAGCCTATTGGCTGATAACTGATTGGCTCCGCCATGAAACCTGAAGCCTACCACTGACGCATCACACTGCCAAACCATGCTTTGATAACTGGGAACATCCAACAAGGTTGTGCCATCTCCCAACTTCCTCCAGCTGCATGAATTTCCCTTTCTTTCTCTGGTTAGTGTTAACTGCAAGGTTTCATTGCTACATCTGACGTGGCATAAGAACAGTTACCACTGACCATAGTTAGCTTCTAAACCAGAGATTGAGGTAAACTTCTAACCCTGGTTTCAGTCTCTGTTTTAGAAGCCAACTGCTATTTTACCTCTTCAGATTTAACATTGCAATTCTATGGACACTTACCTGGGAGTAGGTCCTGTTGGGGCTTACTTCTGAGCAGACATAGTTAGAATTCTGCTGTAAATTAGTTGATATTAACCAGGAAGAACAGAGAAAGAGAGGAAGAAAAG
Source organism: Podarcis tiliguerta (assembly GCF_965153285.1). NCBI lineage: Eukaryota > Metazoa > Chordata > Lepidosauria > Squamata > Lacertidae > Podarcis > Podarcis tiliguerta. Next base: position 42,276,670 of record NC_139543.1, on the reverse strand, counting down.
TGTGCAAATTTATGGGATTCTTCCAGTATACCAACCTATGTTTGCGCAATCAGACAAAGTGATGTATAAGAGAAAAGGGTCAGGATTTTGTACTAACTACTTGGAATGATGGACTTTGCCAGTCTGATCACTATTTCTGCTTATGTTTTTGGTCATTTCAGAGCCTGGTGGTCCTTCTTTCACCATTGGCAAAGCTATCTGGTTATTGTGGGGCCTGGTATTCAACAACTCTGTGCCAGTGCAGAATCCCAAGGGAACTACGAGCAAGATCATGGTGTCTGTGTGGGCCTTCTTTGCTGTCATCTTTCTGGCCAGTTACACTGCCAATTTGGCTGCCTTCATGATCCAAGAGGAGTATGTAGACCAGGTGTCTGGGCTGAGCGACAAAAAGGTAATGCATTTGCAACCTCAGAGGGTTGCTTCCTTGTCACAAAATCCTTTTGCTTCTTCTCTGATTTTAATTGAGTGCACCCTGAGCTTGGTTAGCAATAATGCAGCCATAATTTAATTTATGATGTTAGTAATAAATAACATGATAATTCAAATAATAAGAAAACTTTTTAATTCTATTTTGTGTGTGTTTTTTAATTGATTTGAATTGAATTGAATATTTAAACCCAAGTTTCTCAAAGTATAAAGTGAGCATCCCTATGTGTTGGCATCCTATAACTTTATGACCAGTTTCCAGGAGAGCTGAAACGACCTCCCTGATAAACCCAGATTTTGTATATATCTTGACTGGGCAAAGAAATAGAATGTGCCTGCTCTCTTCTTAGCAACTGTGAACTAATAAACTAGTGCTCTGCCTCCCATTCCTTCTGCTACCCTTTAATCCACTTGAACTCTGCTTGGGGCAAGTATGACAAATACAACATTTTGTCTTTGGCTGATTTTGTTCTCCTGCTTTCCAGTTTCCTTAGGAATTTCTCACAAGCTGAGAAGTGCTGCACAGCAATGCTCTGAGAGGTTATTATTATCTTCCCTGTAAAGAGGAGGAACAGACACTGATATGCTTAAGTCCATGGCAGAAATAGGATTTAAGCACACACACCCCATACACAATAGCCCACTCCTATGCATAGTTATATGGAAATCCCATTATATTCAATTGGCTTTACTCCCAAATAAGTGTGCACAGGATTGCAGCGATATGTTATATATTTTAGCATGAAGCTTAAGAAAATGGAGGAATATCAGCTAAATAGCTATAGTTGGAAGTACTTAGGCTGGAGAGAAAAAATACCCTCATGCAAGTTAATGTAGTTACAATGTAGTTGATAATTTGGGGCTCTGCTGTTATTGGTGAATGAGGGATGGGGATGCAACCCTGAAAGGAAATTTCCCTCACCCATTTTCTTAATATTTTTTCTCCCTTGCTCTCATTTCCTGATTTTTTGGCAATTGTGTGAATTATAGATGCAGATGTTTTATGGTAGGCTGGGCTGTGCAGCAGCATTAGACAGAGGTTGTGGTCACAGAGGTGGACTCCTTGTGCTTATGGGTCATAGCTCTTGATGAATATAGTGTTGTAAGCTCTAGTTTATCATTAGTGCATTGGTTTATTTTTTAGCAACAATAATGATATTTATTAGTTCAATATTATCTTATCATACTTTGTTAAAACCAGGCTTGTCTGATATGCTGCAAGGGTGGCACTACAGTCTCCTAGATTAGATGTCCTCAAGACAGATGTCCGTAATATTTGTGACCTTTTCAGTGCCTTTTTTATTATTCATTCTGTCCCATTTTGACCTCACAAACCATCAAAGATGATGAGTCTTCGGTGGTTGCTGATGGATGAATTAGCATGTATAAGAAGCACAGGATTATTGTTGGTAGATTCAAATCCTGGGGCTAAAAGGCCTTTCTTCCTATGTCCCTCCCCCTCCCTTTTGAGATATTAAATGCCATTTGTACCAAACCATGGGCTGTTCTTTACCTTAAGGTGTATTCTGGATTTCAGGTTCTTGGATAGATGGCCAAACTTCATGTAATGTAAAGGTTCTGTGGCTGGAAATCCTGTTGTCTTTTCCCATTACATAAAGATCTGCCTGATTTGGAAGAGGGAGTTTAACATTTTTTTAATGTATGTGTTGCATCCACACTTCTTAGCTCCCCATCTTTTCAGAAAGTCCTTCCCTGGGCAGCCAAAGAAGAGGAGGTAAAATGGTCTCAGCACTTTTCCCCACCCCCAACACCAGAGGTGTAGCAACTATCACTCCTCTCCTCTCCTCTCACTTTGTCCCACAGCAGCCGCCCAGGCAAATCCTTCCAGAAAGTAGGGGAGGAGTTAGTATCATAGCCAATGGGAGTTGGAAGTTGGCGGATCCTTCCAACTCCAGCAAATGCTCCATGCTGCGGAGCTTGAAGATAGATTATAGTCGTCCCTCTGCTTGCATCAGGTTGGCAACCCACAGCTTTGAAGGCTGCCTGCACATTACACTTTGTAGCTTTATTTCTAGAAGGGCTGAAGACATACTGTTTTAAAAAAATTAAAAACTCAGTGTTTGGGTCCTCTGCTGCCATGAGCCCTAGTGCAATTGCTGCAATTGTACCATTATAAATCCATCTCTGTTAGGACTGAATGGATTCCTATTGCCTGGGGTCCAAACAACTCACTATATCAGTCACAGCTCTGACCTCACTTATTGGCTAAAAACATTGAGAGGCCGGAACAGCCAGGCTGGCTCATTTGAAAGAAATTATTCAGAAAGGTACCTGCATGTTATGATTGATAAATTTCTTATTAGAAGGGCTAGAATCTTCTTCTTTTTTAATGAAAGCTCTGAGTCTGGTAACCCTCTTCAGGGATGCCAATGAAGGCCTTCATGGGCACCAGGTTGGTGACCTCTATCCTAACGGACCAGCCTCCACTGATTTTAATTGGGAAGAAGGAGAAGCAAACAGTAGAAACAAAACAACTAAAATGCTAGAATTCAACCATCTCAATTCATTGCTTGTAGTCACATTTCAAAACTATCCTCTCAGTTAACAAGGCACACTAAGGGCTTGGAGGCCCCTCAGCCCCATGTGGCCCTAATGCTGCACACACCTATAAATCCTTTCCTGCTGGGAGCAGCAACATTGACATTGTTGGAGTTGTTGGGGCTTGTAGTCTGCTTGTGTGGTCTTCTTATTCCAATCTAGCACATTACTTTCCTAAAATCCCTTGCATCCCAATTTTGATTTCTCTTGCTGTTGTTTGTGTCTGTCGTAAGTGTTAGTTTTGAGGTAAGTCTTGTCCCTTCACCCCCACCCCCTAAATTCTGGCCTTTGGTGTGATTGATTTAAATCCAGTTAAATGTTTGAAGACCTCTGTGCCTCTGAGTAACAGTACCCATACCCAGTTAGAATCCATAGTACCTATGGCCAGTCAAATTATTTTGGCATCGGAGGCAAAAACATGCATCTTTCCCCTTCTCTAACTACTAGAGAAGTACAATGGTAATAGCTATTGAATTATTTGGCACCATTCAAATATACCAAAAATAGATGGACTCAGGTGGCTGCCTCATTCTTCCTAATGGTAAGGCCATCTCTGATATTGTTTGTCTGTGGCCACATTCACACTATATATTTACAGCACTATGATACCACTATAAACAGTCATGGCTTCCTCCAGGCAATTCTGAGAGCTACAGCTTGTGAAAGGTGCTGGGAGTTGTTAGGAGATCCCTGTTCCCCTCACTCTTAATAAATGTAGCTCTGGATAATTACCGTATTTTTCGCCCTATAGGACGCACTTTTTCCCCTCCAAAAATGAAGGGGAAATCTGGGTGCGTCCTATGGGGCGAATGCAGGCTTCGCGGACCTCTCCGCTAGCAGCGGGAACGCTCCCGCTGCTGGCGGAGAGGTGCCTGCATGCGGAAGCCTGCGCGCGCTGAGCTCAGCGCGCCCAGGCTTCGCGGACCTCTCCGCTAGCAGCGGGAACGCTCCCGCTGCTGGCGGAGAGGTGCCTGCATGCGGAAGCCTGCGCGCGCTGAGCTCAGCGCGCCCAGGCTTCGCGGACCTCTCCGCTAGCAGCGGGAACGCTCCCGCTGCTGGCGGAGACGTGCCTGCATGCCGAAGCCTGCGCGCGCTGAGCTCAGCGCGCCCAGGCTTCGCGGACCTCTCCGCTAGCAGAGGGAACGCTCCCGCTGCTGGCGGAGAGGTGCCTGCATGCCGAAGCCTGCGCGCGCTGAGCTCAGCGCGCCCAGGCTTCGCGGACCTCTCCGCTAGCAGCGGGAACGCTCCCGCTGCTGGCGGAGACGTGCCTGCATGCCGAAGCCTGCGCGCGCTGAGCTCAGCGCGCCCAGGCTTCGCGGACCTCTCCGCTAGCAGCGGGAACGCTCCCGCTGCTGGCGGAGAGGTGCCTGCATGCCGAAGCCTGCGCGCGCTGAGCTCAGCGCGCCCAGGCTTCGCGGACCTCTCCGCTAGCAGCGGGAACGCTCCCGCTGCTGGCGGAGAGGTGCCTGCATGCCGAAGCCTGCGCGCGCTGAGCTCAGCGCGCCCAGGCTTCGCGGACCTCTCCGCTAGCAGCGGGAACGCTCCCGCTGCTGGCGGAGAGGTGCCTGCATGCCGAAGCCTGCGCGCGCTGAGCTCAGCGCGCCCAGGCTTCGCGGACCTCTCCGCTAGCAGCGGGAACGCTCCCGCTGCTGGCGGAGAGGTGCCTGCATGCCGAAGCCTGCGCGCGCTGAGCTCAGCGCGCCCAGGCTTCGCGGACCTCTCCGCTAGCAGCGGGAACGCTCCCGCTGCTGGCGGAGAGGTGCCTGCATGCCGAAGCCTGCGCGCGCTGAGCTCAGCGCGCCCAGGCTTCGCGGACCTCTCCGCTAGCAGCGGGAACGCTCCCGCTGCTGGCGGAGAGGTGCCTGCATGCGGAAGCCTGCGCGCGCTGAGCTCAGCGCGCCCAGGCTTCGCGGACCTCTCCGCTAGCAGCGGGAACGCTCCCGCTGCTGGCGGAGACGTGCCTGCATGCCGAAGCCTGCGCGCGCTGAGCTCAGCGCGCCCAGGCTTCGCGGACCTCTCCGCTAGCAGCGGGAACGCTCCCGCTGCTGGCGGAGAGGTGCCTGCATGCCGAAGCCTGCGCGCGCTGAGCTCAGCGCGCCCAGGCTTCGCGGACCTCTCCGCTAGCAGCGGGAACGCTCCCGCTGCTGGCGGAGATGTGCCTGCATGCCGAAGCCTGCGCGCGCTGAGCTCAGCGCGCCCAGGCTTCGCGGACCTCTCCGCTAGCAGCGGGAACGCTCCCGCTGCTGGCGGAGAGGTGCCTGCATGCCGAAGCCTGCGCGCGCTGAGCTCAGCGCGCCCAGGCTTCGCGGACCTCTCCGCTAGCAGCGGGAACGCTCCCGCTGCTGGCGGAGAGGTGCCTGCATGCCGAAGCCTGCGCGCGCTGAGCTCAGCGCGCCCAGGCTTCGCGGACCTCTCCGCTAGCAGCGGGAACGCTCCCGCTGCTGGCGGAGAGGTGCCTGCATGCGGAAGCCTGCGCGCGCTGAGCTCAGCGCGCCCAGGCTTCGCTGACCTCTCCGCTAGCAGCGGGAACGCTCCCGCTGCTGGCGGAGACGTGCCTGCATGCCGAAGCCTGCGCGCGCTGAGCTCAGCGCGCCCAGGCTTCGCGGACCTCTCCGCTAGCAGCGGGAACGCTCCCGCTGCTGGCGGAGACGTGCCTGCATGCGGAAGCCTGCGCGCGCTGAGCTCAGCGCGCCCAGGCTTCGCGGACCTCTCCGCTAGCAGCGGGAACGCTCCCGCTGCTGGCGGAGACGTGCCTGCATGCCGAAGCCTGCGCGCGCTGAGCTCAGCGCGCCCAGGCTTCGCGGACCTCTCCGCTAGCAGCGGGAACGCTCCCGCTGCTGGCGGAGAGGTGCCTGCATGCCGAAGCCTGCGCGCGCTGAGCTCAGCGCGCCCAGGCTTCGCGGACCTCTCCGCTAGCAGCGGGAGCCAGCACTGGGCTCCCACGGCTTGCAGAGAGCTGCCTGTTTGGGGGCTGGGGTCGGGGGAAGCTCGGGCTTCCCCAACCCCGCGCCTGGGGGGGAAATAATTTTTTTCCTTTATTTCCCCCCCAAAAAACTAGGTGCGCCTTATGGGACGGTGCGTCCTATAGGGCGAAAAATACGGTATAGATACCCTGTTTCCTCCCAGAGCTACAATTCCCAGAGCTACATTTAACAATCAATCCCTCATCCCAGGGAACTTTGGAAATTGTAGTTCTGTGAGAGGAATTGGTGACCTCCTAACAATTCTCAGCACCTTTCACCAACAACAGCTCCCAGAATGCAGCTCACTCTTCATACAATGCTTTTCTTGTGGCAGGTATAATGGAGGCCAATAGCTCTGTTGCTTTTGAAACAATTAAACAAATTATAGGGGGACAGGTTAATCAGAAGCTTTTACCTTTGATAATGAATCATGATGGGGCAGTATACCTCTGAATATCAAATGATTCTTGAGAACGAAAAAGGCAGTGTTGGTCTCACCTTCACATCTTGCTTATGCTGAAACAGAATGTAGAATTCGTTGGGATTTTCTGTGAGCCTAGCAGGGATCTTCCTATGTTCTGATTCCATAGCTAAACCCAGTTTCATCATTCTCATGGCTCATTTTTGCTGAACCTATTTTCTACCTCTAGCAGATCCCTCCAAACAAATTCCCATGTATACATGCCTCCAATTATTTCCCCCTTCAGATAATTGTTCCCTTAAATATCCATTTCCCAGTTCCTTACTCTTTAAGATCAAAGGAAGGGGCCAAAGGTTAAAGGACAAATCGGTGATAGCGTAACAGGCAGGTGTTCATATCTCTGAATGTATACATTCATAGAAGATGCTGAACTTATTTGAAATAAAGGGGTTATTTTTCACAATAGAAATAGGATTGCAGTTTATTTCTATGATTCTGCGCTTTTTGGTGCAGTTGATTTGTCCATGTTACTGGTTTTTAGTGTTATTCTTTTCAACATTTTAATCTTAAAATCCAAGGCACATAAATCTTATTATTCGGCTAGGCCCCTGGATATGAAACATAATCTAGCAAAACACATCCTTACCTTTAAACACTTGAACAGCCTAGTTTAAAAATCAGTAGGATTTTACTTAAAGATAAGTACATCCTCATTGTTATAGACTGGGATCCTAAGCATACTTTCTGTGAAACTAAGCTCCTTTCAAATCAATTAGGCCTGCTTTTGAGTAAATATATTCAGGATTGAGGTGCCAGGCAGCACTTTCCAGTTCTTAAGCTATGGAACACTTGTTACAGGAAGAGATCTCACCTAGCACATGGTGGGGAACCTGTGACTCTTCAGAGGGTTCTGCCATCATCACTGACCATTAACCATGTTAGATGGGTCTGGGTGGGGGACTGGAGTCTAACAACATCTGGAGAGCAACAGGTTTCCTACCCCTGATCTGAATTCTTCATTGAATACTTTTCACATTAGCTGGATGCTTCAATTTTACACAGTGTTTAAGGGCTGCTGCTACCATTAGGAAGTAGGAAGAATAGAAGTGATTTATGAGGTCTGTGGACAAAGAGTTGCAAATCAAGATGTACCATTGAGTTTTCAGATTTGGCCTTTTTAAGTTGCTTGTGCCCTTTCTTTGTTGGAAGAAAATAGACTGGTTAGTTATAAAGTTATGAATGTTTAAATACACCAACATGTGATATATTTTTTGTCTTTCCTGCCCCCCTTTAAATCTCAGCTCAAAGTGGAACGGCTTAAAACACTGGTATGACTGTGATGTGCTTTAGCTTTGACTCATTCCTCATAGGATCCTCTCTCTTCCTCAACGCTGCAGGGATTAATGGTGGTAAAAACTTGTAATGGGACTCTTCAGGATTAATGGGAGTACAAATGTGTTTTTTCTCAGTACCTTAAGCAGATAAAGCCTAAAGACATGCAGAGAATAGGCATGCTGACTTTTGGACTTGGATTTCACTCATGCTGGAAGAGGGGCATGTGTGAAAATCTCCCAATAGGCTACACTTGAGGCAAGATGGAAAGAAATAATCAGCACATGATTTAAAAGATTACAGTTTCAAGGTGCGGCTAACAGTAATTCTGTGCTGTCTTTTCCTCTTATCTTGCTGCAGTATTACATGATGGGTTTTGGACATTATATTTCTGTTCTTGTTCCCTTTGAAGCTGCCCATAAGAAAATAGGAAAATGTGAAGCTCCATTATCCTGAGTCAGATTATTGGTCCATTTAGCTCAGTATTGTTTATGTTGACTAGCCGTGGCTCTCCAGGGTTTTAGCTAAGGGGTTTTCTGCCTGGAGATTTCAGGGACTGTGCTCTACTACTGAGTAAAATAAGAGGAGCCCTTCTAAGTCAGACCAAGAGTACACCTAGTTCAGCTAGCCAGATGCTTCCAGGAAGCCTGTGTAACTAGAACAGTCAACATGCATTCTTTTCTTTTGCTCATACCTGATATTCAGAGGCACACTGTCTCTGTCTCTGAGCCTGGAGATTCCATTTAACTATCGTAGTTAACAGCTGTTGATAGACCTATCTTCCATGCATTTGTTTAACCCCCTTCCCTAAGGGCCGGATTAAACGAGACATTGGTGGCCCAAAATCAGATGTCCTGTCTCTTTTAAAAGCAGCCAAGCATGTGCAAATTTGATCAGGACCACGGCCAGGGAGGAGGGATGTTAATTATTTTCTACCATGTTGTTTGTCCATTTAAAATCCCCTCAGAGCTGCTATTTTCTCTGCTGGGCTAACATACAGATGTCAAGGCATTGAGACTCTGACACTCTGTGTAGCAGGCTCTGTGCATAGAAATTTTGTGCACTGGAGAATTATTGTAACATATATTTTTGCTCAGGAACCTCAGAACTGTATTTCCCAGTATCTCTGGTGCTGATATGCAAAAACCATTCATTCCTCTCTCACATGATCTTCATGGCACATGACATCCACAGCCTGTGTACCAGGTAGGCAGTTGCAGTAAGACTTCACTGCCCTGACCTCCTCACCCTGTTGCCATGATTGCACAAGTGTTTAACATATCTGCCCCCTTATTTTCTCCTCAGTACTTTGTTACTAGCGCTCACTCACGCTCAGTATTTTATCCCTAGTATTTTAATCCATTGGAGATGCAGCAAATTGGTCATTTATATTAATTGGATCAGTTGGAAACAGCAAAAGAAGAAATGTGTGACTGACTGCTTTGCTTATCCTCTTTTCACATTGGTGCATAGTGCAAAGAGTGGCTTCACATGTTTCCTCCACAGAGAGATTTACGTGCTTCAGATATTGGTAGCATTTGGTAAAATGCTGTATATTTCTGGTGTGCATATTTGTGCTGAGAAGACTGGTGGCCACATTTAGAATTAACATTTTGCATCCGTATTTTATTATTTTATTAATTCCCATAAATGCATCTGCATAAAAAACCTCTTGCCAGAATTTATCACCAACAGAAAATTTATTGAATAGCAGACACCCAGATACCTGCCTTTGAATTATTACAATGAAGTTACATGGAAAACATCACTCAAAATGAACTTTTCAATTCAGGATACAACTTGTAGAATTGGGGTGCTGTTTCAGATGTAACAATGAGGGCTTATGTGATCCCTTATCTCTGCCAGCATGGAGAAGTTTGGAGTTTGGATGCTTTAGTTGAGCTTCCTGCTTTGCATTGGGTTAGACTAGATGATCCTCAGGATCCCTTCAAACTCTACAATTCTATGATTCTATAAGTCTTCAATTTTTATGCAGTGAAGGGATGATGTAGCCTAGCAACAAGGTCAATGTAGAGCCTATGTAGTAACTTGGTTGCAAGAAGCTGCTCTGATCAGAGATTCAATACAGTCAGAGAAGAGGTTGTGTAGTTCTGAATTACTAAACAGTCTAGTTAACGCAGAGATTGCATAAATTTGGATTCTGCATGGAGGTTGAGTCAAGCTACTGAACCTACTATGTGCACTTTACTGCATGTGACGAAATGTGATGGAAGATTTCTTTGCTAATTAGATCCCTGCTATGATTTTAGCCATTTTAGAAGAACAACCTTCTTTAAACTTGCTATTTTTAGCTTCCTTTTATGTTCTTTTAATCTCAGAGTTCCTTGATAATTATTTCTTTTCTTATTCCCAACTCAGTGATATCACTGACTACAATTTACAGAGACAACTATTAAAATCTTGCTGCCAAGCACATGTCATATTTGAGAACACCAGTGCACCAACATTACTCAGGAAGCACTTTGGTTATACGTTTCACCATTAACAGGGAAGAAGTGAAGGTCTCAGAGTTTGCTTTGAGTTCCTGGCTTTGATTCCTCACTTAGGACCTGGTAAAGGTATATCTGAGAGGATGATTCAGAATCTGCATTTCTGAGGGAAATAGTGACAAAAGTTGATGTGTATATTTAAAGCGCATGGCTTCCCTCAAAGACTCCTGGAAACTGTAGTTTTGTGGGTGTTGGGAATGATAGCTCTGTGAGAGGTAAACTATAGTTTCCAGGGAAGCCATGCACTTAAGATGTGCTTTAAATGTATGGTGTGGAGATGCCCTAAGAAAACTCAGCCAGCTTGGGACTCATGAGGTCTCAAATCAGGATTCTGCTTAACATTGGCTTCTTGAGGAAATCGTCTGGAAAAGTTCTTAGAATACACCTCTGCATGGGGTTTCTTCCAGGGATCAGATTTAGAGAGCCACCCACATATATATTGATTAGGGATTGTGTGGCACTCTGGCAGATTCAATTTCCAATTTGGATATTGCACTCCATTGATGAGGGCAATTATTCAAAATCTACCTTCTGACCAATTTTTACTTTTAATTGTGCGAAAATGGTGTGTGTGTGTGTGTGTGTGAGAGAGAGAGAGAGAGAGAGAGAGAGAGAGAGAGAGAGAATATGAATGTGGGTTATGTATGAGGGTGTGGCCCTTCCCGCTGCTGACGCATGGACTCTGGATGGTTAGCAGTGAGCGAGTGTGGACCTTGGAGTCAGAAAGCTCCCTCCTTCCTGAATTATAGAATCATAGAACAGGAAGGGACTTCAAAGGTAATCCAGTCTAGCATCCTTGATAGGTTACAATGGGGGTCCAGACATCACCATCATCATCATGCCACTTTTCATTCAGTGAATACCAAAGCAATTCACAACAGTAATAACTGCAAGAGACAATAATAGAAAAATCTGAACAGAGGAGAGGTGCAAAGAGCTTTCCTCTGTGACTGAATATGGTGGTGACTGATGCAGGTGCCCTTCTACCTCTTGACTGGGGGCGGAGGGGGGGGGGAGATGCCTAAGTAATTTTGTGGTCCTTTCACTTTTTCTGCTCTTTTAGATGTGGCAGCCATTTTTTGTTGTGCCACACTCAATGGCAGCCTTTTTGGGACACACCCACGGAACTTCCTCAGAATTCCAGATATGGCCATTGCCCCCCCCCCCCCAACATTGGCACCCTCTGCAGTAATCCATACTTCATAGTTAATGTATGTTGAAAACAATACAGGGGTAACACTTTGAAACTGCAGGGGTTATGCAAGCTCAGGGAATTTTTTTTTTTAATGCAGTGTTGTCTTACAGCCTTGAGGTGCTACAGCAGGAATGGGAACCTATGACTCTCCAGATGCTGTTGGACTACAATTCCCATCCTCTCTGACAATTCGAGATCCTGGCTGGGGCTAATGAAAGTTAAGAGTCAACAAGGCCTGAAGTAGCACAGGTTCTCTACCCCTGCAATGCATTACATCATGAAACTAGTTTAAAACTCCTACAAGATAAATGAACACTGAATTTGGGAAGAGTTTTCTAATCCAGACAGGAAACAAGCATCAGTGATAATAGATAGCACACTATCAGCATCATTATGTAGAACATAAAAAGTGGAGTGACAGTTTAGTTGAAATTCGTTGTCAGAGATTCATGATGAGGACATGGTGGATCCTATCCATCTCAAATACCTGTCAGAAGGAATATATCAAAAGGGGGTATTGTGGACACACAATGGCTTCTAGTTCACTGAGCAATGTGGTCGCATATCTTGGGACATTCAGCACACTGGAGGCAACATGAGTTATGCATGTCAACATTTGGAAGATGAAATATTCCTCCTTCATATAGACTTCTGTATAGACAGACTCGACTCCAAGTTTGTTTGGGCCCTTGGTTGCAAGGAAATTGGTGGAACCCCTTCCCCTTGGCCACTTAGTGTCACCCGTAGCTACAGCAATTTAAGCTCACAAAAGGGCAAAAAAGTTTGAGAACTTACTAAGCTAAATTACAGATGAAGGGAGTTTCTGCCTGTTTTGTTTACTGGCTCTTGTGTGTTCCAGAGCTTTGTGATAGGTAGAGAAGCAACAGGTGCAGCATTTGAGTGTCTGATGCATCACTGTAGAAGAAAAACATCCCTCACTGGATTTCTTGGTGCCTTCCAGCCGTAGCTCAGTGGTAGAGCATCTGTTTTGTGTGCAGACAGTGCCAGGTTTGCCCCTCAGCTCCCTCAGGTAGGGCTGGGAAAGACTGAAACCCTGGAGAGCCACAACCATCGTAGATAATACAGAGCTAGATGGACTATTGGTCTGGCTCGTATAAGGCAGCTTTGTAACTTCCTAATAACAACAAACTTCTCATTAGGAGACAATAATGAAAGAAATGAGGAGCAGGTCAAGTAGCAAACAAACAAAAGTAAAAGAAAGCTTCTTTTCTTCTCACAAATGCAGTAGTCTTTCAATTGAACCCCTAAACTTATTTATTTACCAGAGAGTACATTTTACAGAACACACTGGGAGCTTCTCCTGAATAAATGTATTTGGGGTTGGGTTGTAGGATTGATTGAGATGTAAGTAACATGCTACAGTTGGGCAGCCGTGGCATCTATCAGGCAGGTGAGTGAGCAAAAGAAAAGAACTCCAGATATCTTATCCACAATGACTTTCATTAACTCACATTAAACAGGACTTTAGTGAGGGATTTATAGAGACAATAATAATAACCAAAATGGTAGATGAAATATTAACCAACTGTTTTTTCATAAGTCTTGGGGGTAACCAAACTTCAAATCTCTAGGGTGTTTGGAAAACGGTTGAATTGGGAGCTCTGGCATTCTGATAATTGCACAATGCCTGTGTTTGTTTGTTTTTTGTATTTTGAAAAGCTGTATTTTCAAAACTTATCATAGCCACATTCCTTCCCTGCAATCATATTGTTGCCAATTTTGTTTTATTTAGATATTGCTGATAGCACTATGAACATCAGAAATCAATAATATTATATTTAGCTGTTGAAATCAAATATTGCCTATCATGTTCCTTCCAGGAGTTTGAATAAGCCCCGAGGTTATCTGCACCTAGCAAAACAGTAGTACTGCTTTATGGATACTCAAAACCACAGCCTTGTACTAGAGCTTAAGTCAGCACTAATTTAGTCCACAGCAGATATGATAAAACTGGACAAAACTGCTACATAAACACCTCCTGCACCAAACATTTAGCCCTGCTGAATATCCCCCAAATGCAAACTTCCTTGTTAAATTGCCATGTAAAATTCTATTCACTGTTTAAAGACAAACTTTAAAAAGCAACACTTTCATTTTAAAAAGCTGCTTCCCCTCTGTGTCTGGAAGAGCAGCTATAGCTAAATAATGCTGTATCTTTTCTTTTTTTGCCTCACGAATAACTTACCAAAGAATGTAAATTGATTCTGGTTTTTCGAAGACATTGGCTTCAATTATATGAACTGTAAAAGTATCCTTTGTGTATCTGAAGAAGTGAGCAAGCACACAAAAGCCTATACAAGAACAAACTTAGTTGGCCTCTAAGGTGCTACTGGACATTATATATATATATATGTTTATTCTTTGGAATGTTACACTTTGATGTTTCTTTAGAACACATTTGTTCTTACGTTTTTAAGTGAGTTCAGAATAATGATTGATGGTTAAGTTGGCCCAAGACATTTTGCTGCCTGAGGCAAAAAAGATGATCCACACACACCAACTGCATGCAGGTGTGGCTTGCCCACTGGAGCAGAGCTGCCACAATAGCTTCTGGGTAGCACTATCACTTGCCACACACTGGTAGGGATGAGGCACCAGCAAGGCTGGGGCTGTGTGGATGCATAGGTGGGAACACTGGATTGGCTCTACCAGTGTGGCTACACAGCCCCAACCTTGCTGCCATCTTGCCCCTTCCCATCCCTGTAAGCAGCAGTGATGCTGCTATCTGGAAGCTATCATTGCAGCATCACCCTGTCAGGTAAATGCATAGAATTATGAACTGTTCCTGATTCCGTGTTCAGAAGCGGACTGGACTAGCAGTGGAATTCTGCTTCAATATTGGCATCCTCCACTGCCCCTGAGGACAACAGGCCTAAGTGCAGGGGTTGCATGACAAGCCACATGGCACACCCAGTTCTGTCTTCCAACAGAGGAGAGAGAAGGGTGTTGAGAAGGAATGGTTGGATGGTGGTGGCTCCCATTGCTCTAATTCCAGCATCTGCCGCCCAGTGGTGGAGTTGGCCATGTCCCCAGAAGCAGTTTTGCATGTGTTCATTCATAAGCGCCTTCTCTCTTGTTCTTCATAAATCTGCGTGGAAATCTGCATTCTTTGTTACTTATTTCCTCACAGGACGCACATTTTTTGACATATCTTTAGATAAAATATACTTTTTATCCTAAAATATATGATTTTGTGTGCACTTTGGCCTAAAGTACACAATTTAATAGGCTTTTTGGTGGTTCTTTGAGCTGAGAACAGTACCACAATGTTTGGAGGAGTGTGACAACCAAGGGATAACTTTGTTTCAATTTGTACATCTGGTTGCTTGGCTTAAAAAATGCAAATGAAACAGAATTCTTAAGCATTCCTAGTTCAGAACATCTGAGAGTTCCTAAAAACCCACCTTCTACATATGACCTATTAGCAAGAGGACATACTTGCTTTCCCATGTTGTTCCATTTGAAAGTGTTAAGGTACTCAAGCCTGCAATGGGTCCTGAGGCATTCACCCTTTGTGTCATAGGTGGAGAACCTCAGGCCTAGGAGCCATATGCTGTCTTCCAGGCCTATCAGACTCACAGGACTCTCCCTAAGCCACACCCACTCCCTGGTCACATACCCTCTTCACAGACCATACCCCTCACTGGCCCTGCTCCACACCCTCATTGAGTGTATTTGCCTAGGTAGAATGTGTTGTTGAACTCTGGTGATGCCTCGTTCTTGCCTGGAGGGTGGGTGGATGGTGGGGTATGAGCGTCAGTAGAAACTAGCCCACTAAGCAAAGCAAATTTTACATTTATTGATCTGCACACTTTCCCCTCTGGCCCTGCTCATCTCTGGCGCGTGGTTTCTGGAAGATTGTCCAGAAGGAAATGCAGCCTTTGGGTGGAAAAAGATTCTGCCTTCTTGCTTTATGTCATCATCAAACTCTGGCACAAAAGAGGACGCCACCAGCAGAGAAGCCTTGTGAATTTTCATAATGGCACTATGTGAGAAGATGCAACACCCACTAAAAGCTTCCGTATTTGGGGTCTTCCTGCTGTTTCTGCCACTGAATTGTCTCTGCCTCACCATGCCCAGCCTTCCCTCCAACCTCTAACTCCCTGGCCTGGCAAAAGTACTATGATGACCTGCTATGCACCAGGCCCTGATAGGCAGCTAAGGCTTTCTGGTGGAAAGAGGAAGTCGCTTTCCTCGTCTTTCACTAATTTTCCCAGTTCTGCTGCAACAGAGTCACAAATTCTTTTCACAGCCCGCCCTTTTCCTGGCCCTTTAAGGCTTATTGCACTTGCAGGTGTTACAGGCTCAAAATGAATTGGTCCAAATCACTAGTTATTAGGGGTAGAAATGAGGCTATTCTTGAGGGGGGGGGATGTTTTCTGATAGAATAATTTCTGTGCAAAAATAAGGCCTTTTCTTCAGTCTCTTCCTTCACTCCTCTAGGCCCCATGGGTACGTGAGTGGCAGCTGGTTCCCTTCAGTGTTACAAACACAAAACCTGCAGACTAGGGATGAATATTTATGTGTGTTCCTGTCAAGTTTGCAGCCAAAGATCTCAGAGTTTGGGTATCATATGGATCTTTGCATTTAATTTTCAAGATTTCTCTGCACTGGACTGCAGAGCTAGATCCGGTGCCTGGGGGATGGGAGTGGTTGCAAGTTGCAGAGGTACAATTGACATTGATTGAACAATTAGCAATTCTTTAAAAAGATGCTGGAAGTCATATCTTCAAGATTTGGATTCTACAGCCCTAGGAACATGAGGTGGCTCAGTGTATTGGCAAACATAGGTAAAGGTAAAGGGACCCCTGACCATTAGGTCCAGTCGTGACCGACTCTGGGGTTGCGGGGCTCATCTCACTTTATTGGCCGAGGGAGCCGGCGTACAGCTTCCGGGTCTTGTGGCCAGCATGACTAAGCTGCTTCTGGCGAACCAGAGCAGTGCACGGAAACATCATTTACCTTCCCGCCAGAGTGGTACCTATTTATCTACTTGCACTTTGATGTGCTTTCGAACTGCTAGGTTGGCAGGAGCAGGGACCGAGCAATGGGAGCTCATCCCATCGCGGGGATTCAAACTGCCGTCCTTCTGATCGGCAAGTCCTAGGCTCTGTGGTTTAACCCACAGCACCACCCACGTCCTATTGGCAAACATACATGTAGCCTATTGTTGGTTATTCCTAGTGTAGAGACACAGCTCGGGCTGAGAGTGCTGGGATCATGGATTTAGCCTGCACTTTATATATGGTAATAAAATGTGGCATGATACTTTGCAACACATGTGATCCCACACCCCTTCCCACACCCACCTACCCACTACTGTGCAGAGTAAAGCACATCTAAGTACTATTGATTTTGGAATGACTTACAGGTACAAAGCCTTCTTTGCCTTTCTAAAAGGTTTTTATTTTGTCCCTTTAGAATGGATTCTTGTGTTCTGTGCAATGTACCTTATCAGGCTTCTCATGTCTAAGTTTTTTTTTAATGTCCTGTATCCCAGTAAATGTTTTTCCCCCATCCATCTATTAGCAGCACAGAAACACTCGTGCCATCCTCAGTACTCCTTAACGCACATTTCTGCACAGTACTGGTAGGGATTTTATCTATTCTGCCAGCAGAAGGTATTGGTATTACCATAGAAAAATGTACCACCCCTGCTGGTAAGGATCACAGCTATTTTCAAAGAGCTCTAAGTTTTGAACTACATGTACACATTGGCAGTCTGATGTTTTTTACAGTAGGAAGTGATGGTGTATACTTAGGGATGCCATATGTCTGGATTTCCCCAGACATATACAGAACACTTTTCTGTCCAGATTTTCACTGTTTGAAATATGGCAACCCTAGTATACTTTTCATATAACTGCTGTGTCCATGTAAGATAAGTTTACTGTGTGTGCACCGCATAGGTCCATAGTTTATATGGTTACAAGGAGAGGCGTTGCAAGCTGGGTGTGTTGGGTGCGGTCTGCCCCAGGTGCCACCTCTGAGGGGTGTGACAAAATGCTGTGCGGCACTCCACATCTGTGAGAGACAGTGTGGCTTTTGCACACACAGGCTTTCCGCTGCCAAAACGTTCCCCAGAAAAGCTCAACAATTCTGGCTCCCCCAAAAAGAGTCAAACCATTATTGCAGGCTGGCTAAATAAATAAATAAAAATAAAATTCAATGGGGGAGGGGTTACAAGACATTTTCCACACTGGGTACCACCTGACCTTGCTAGGCCAATGGTTACAAGTTTGTGGGGTTCCTGGACTCCCCTCCTAATTCTGGGATGCCAGATATTGAATGAGAGACAGACTTTGGTCATCTTTCATCATATGGTGCTCTGTGCAAAGCCAAAATTTGGTGACCCCCAAATGGATCTTCTCAATTATGGATCTTCTCAATTTTGCGCTGTTTCGTCTTGGCACCCTTTGTGGGGGAACCACCTGCACCTCCCTGAATCCGGCGCTGATTGAATTTAGCATTTTGAAAAAGCCAGGGGCCAGCCTGGTGATGACATACTAATGATGAGTCGTTAGCTGGGACAAAGGGAGTGGCTCAGTGCCAGAGAGCAAATGGGAGGGGCCTCTTTCTCAATTCAGAATTATTTATGAAGACAAACCGTTTCTGAAGTAGAGTTTTAGAGTTGGAAGGAGAGCAGTTCTATTCAGAACAAGAGTTTTTGCTTGATGTAAGCAAGAGGAAAGATAGTTGCATTTTCCAAGCTGGCAAAAGTGGGTGTCAGAGCAAGGTGGGCTGACTGTCTGAATCCAAGGCAGGACCCTCTCAGTGTGTAATGCTGAAAGCCCCTCCATCATAGCTCAGGTGCTATATATTTGTCAATAAACCATATTATCATAAAGACACCACATTCTCCACCATGCCTCATTCCTAAAGGAAGCACAAACCCTGGGTAAGTGCCTGACCCCTGGAATCTCGCACTGCTCAGAGATTGGGGTGGTGTGATATTTTTGCTACAATATCAATATCAGGTTTGACAGTTAAGCAACTTTCACTGTCTCCTTTATTGTGCCCATTATTAGATTGGCAAAAGTAGCTACTAAGCCACGCAAAATGCCTCTCTGCAGCAGTGAGGAGGGAATTTTCCATTTACTTGAAAGCCCTTGGCATAATTTCCACCTCTTAATGCTGATTTTGGGCCCCTGGCTTACATCTCAACTCACTTTTCCCACCACTACTTCTCTGTGTATGGATTTTAAGGAGTTTTCGTAATTGTCAGTGCTAAAGTTTACTGCTCATAAAACCCCAGAAAGCATTGATTGTGACTTGGGTAAACCAAGTAGCATATAAAATCTTACAGCAGTTCAGCCTGAAAAGAGTTTTATGAGGGATGAATTTACCAGGAGCAGCAAGGGGCCTGCAAGATGGCTTCCATCCCATTTTCTACCCTTTTCTGCCAAAATAAAATAAGAGGAGTGAGAGTGAGATGTTCTCTGTACTGTAGCCATCAGTTAAACTTTGCTGCCTTTAGATATGGTCTGTTCAATACATTGTGGAATGAGGAGCATCACTTCAAATGAAGGGAGATGCCAGCGGTCCTAGAAAAGATTTGGAAGCATCTTTGAGACAAATAGCTTTGTGAGTCTGCTACAGAAAAAAGTAACCAAGTGTTTTGCGGTATCTGATAGATTAAAAGGTGTATTATGGCATAAGTCTTAATGGACTAGAATTTACTTTGTCAGATGCATGAAGTGTTATATTCAGTTGTGTGGCCACACATGCACATGTGGGTGGAGGTTATAGATGGAGCCATATTCCCATGAGTTGCAAAAAGTGCGGTCTGTGAAAATTCTGTGTGAAGCTTAAGATAAGCTAAGTGACCATTCATAACACAAGTAATTGGGGATAACACAATCACCCTAGCTTTGCTATGTTAATTAACACCTGTTGTAGGCCTGGAAGGTAGAAATTATTGTCTTATAGCCAAAACAGACAATAATTGCATGGATTACAAATTTTTGAAAAATTGCCACCCAGCATGGAAGGAGGGTGAGTGTTTTATTGGAACTACAATGCACAAAAAGGGACAATTAACTATTTCCTCCCCAGTCACAGAACACCACCATTAAACTGCAATCAGCATTGGAAGCAAGCTCCATTAGTGCCAATGGGAACCTTTTTGTAATTGTGGTGGAGGGCCATTTTTGTCAGACTCATGGGTGGGGAAGGATTAAAACTTTGCCGTCCCAATGTAAATGATTAAATTCCATACAAGTATTGTTGGGATATCTGAGAAATGAGACAGGACCAAAGCAACCAGATCCTCTAGGTAATTTCTGTTCCCATTTTCCATTTCAATCATCTCTGGTTTAGTTTCATTCCTCATTTCATTGTCAGTTCCTTCTAATCTTGTCAATTTTGTATCTATTTTTCCTCTAATACTTCTATTTTTCATTAAATGACTTTTGTTTGCTCTGTAATCATCTGCTAATGTCCACAGTAAGCAAGGACCCTGAAGATCTCATTCTTGCAGTTCTTCCATAAGATCAGGGGAAAATTGCAATACATTAGAACATACAACAATTTGAAATACTAAAACAGCTTAAATTTCACATTGTGGTATGTTCTGGGTATGAACTAGGACAATGTAGAGATATGAGAGGTGTTCAGCATTTTTTCAGTATACAGTGGTGATTATGTATATGACCATTACCAGACACAGTATTTGCCCATAGTGAACCTGGTGCATGGAATGCTCTTGTCTCATCTCGATGGTGGGGTCAAAACTTATTGAAGTGGAATGTCTCAAGGGTCTTCTGACTGGGTCTATATAATGATGTCCTCAGTGAAGAGGAGGGTACAGAAGCTTGAAGAAGTGTTGTTCTGAATCAGCCACAGAGCATATTATTAAACAATGTGAATACTCACAGCAGTGCTTTTGACTGGATGATGTACGGAAACTGTTCAACATATCAAATTAAGACGGGGATTAGAATCCCCTTTACTCAAAATCCATTATGTGAAGAAAGTGAAGGCAGCAGAGGGAATTAACGCAGACATACTTATTCTGCAGGGGGCTTGTGGATATGGAAAATACTTCCCAGAAGTATTTGTAAACTTCTGTCTTCCCCTTTAGGAAAATGTGCAAAACATTCTTAAGAAATCATTATCTTGCATTAACGTTTTTGATTCATGAACTTATAACTTGAAGCTCTTGCAATAGATCATACTCTTTCTTTGAGAAATTATTTCCATAAAATGCTATAATGTTTAGTAGGAAGACGAGTCACTGTATTTTTCCAATTCCACTTCAATGCCAGGCAATTTTAAATTTACATAAATTAAAATGGATGATACATGTGGATCTCACTGATTTAGATTGTAGACCAGATGTAGACAACCTCTGGAGTTCCAGATGTTGCTGAAGGTCAACTCCGATCATTCCTGGTCACCAGCTCTGTTTGTTGGGAGTTGAAGTTCAGCAACAGCGGGGGCGGGGGGGGGGGGAGTTTCCTACACCTGTTTCAGACCATGCCAGCTTTCAGAGAATCATTAGGACCAAGTAGGCTTTCAGATGATGTGGCTAGTTTTAGTTCCAGCGTAATTATGTTGCTCCTTCTGTATCAGCTGTATTTTTCTGTATTCTTTATTTATTATTACCTTTGGGTCCCAGAAGAGAATTGCATGTAAAATGTCGGTCATGATCATGAGTGGAAGGGAGTTTCTATATACTAAAGAGTCATGAGGTTGTATGTAATATAGTGTACCTCTGTTTACAAACATGCATTGCACTCCCCACTGCACACACAATGAGACCCCAACAAGTATGAGCTAGGCCATTCAGTTTTGGGGAAGAGTTTTGCCCTCTCACTGTACCAATATCCTCAAATGCAGCAGTTTACTTTCCTCCCTAGAAAAAAAATTTGGCAGCAATCAATTTATATAGGAGAAAGTAAAAAGGTGGACTAATGGATATTGTTATGCATGTCTAAACTTGCTCCCTGACACTGGTAACGCCAGTGGACTCAGCCAATGGGAATCTTGAGCATTCTACATAGAATCATAGAATGGTAGAGTTGGGAAGGACCCTGAGGATCATTTCAGTCCAACTCTCTGCAATGCAGGAATATACAACTGTTCCATATGGGGAACAAACCAGCAACCTTGGCATTATCATACTCTCTAAGCAACTGAGCTATCCAGGATGTCTAAGCCTACTTATACTTGCATAGCTGCATCTCTTCATCTACACACCACTATTATAAGTTAGAGTGTTCTTTTGTGTGTAGATTTTTAAAAAATGGCTAGTCATTCCATCCGCCATCTCAGGATTGGCAAGCACATTTGAAGATAATTTCAACTGTTTAGTAGAAAATATTCTTCTGTTTAGGGAAATATTTTGTTCTGTGTCAGCTTTAAAACAAATATTACAGTTGAAATACATTGTATGTGGTTGCAAATGCAGCAGGTGATTTCACTGTTTCCCATGCTTTGGTTTTGATAGTGGAATTGCTGTACTGCTTTTTAATTCAGCCTCTTGTCTCTTTGGCAGTATAACGTGTTACAGTGAAACTATCAAATAAAGCTACTGCATCGTGCATGGTTCTCCTTCATGAACATGTATAGCTTTCTTGGATTACAGTCCTTATGCATGGCATGCTGTGGCCTGGTTCCAACATGCCATTAAAGCTCTGAAATAACTCCCAACTTGATATCCCAGAAAATCTGGTTCTCTCTCAAATAACCACTGAGAAAACAACCTGAGAGCTTTTCTTTCTCTCTTTTTCTCCAGTTCCAAAACCCAAATGCTTTCTCACCACCTTTCCGCTTTGGGACAGTTCCTAATGGCAGTACAGAGAGGAACATTCGCAACAATTACGAACTGATGCACGCCTACATGGTGAAGTTCAACCAAAGATCGGTGGGAGATGCGCTATCCTCATTAAAGACAGGGTGAGATTGCCTCTTCCCTAAAGAATAAGGTTGCTAATGTAAACCTGTGTGTGTAATTCTCTTGGGATTTTGAAGAACCTTCTCCCTAATATTCCTGCTGCTAAAACATTGCGTATAATCCATGTACCACAACGTTGTCAAGAACAATTTATCTCATCCATTATTATTATTATTTGTTCTTTTCGGCTAGATATGTGCAAGTAATATAACAATGATTCTTCCCCTTCTTGCATCAATGCAGACTTTCTGAAAAGTAGATTAGCTGCTGGAAATATTGCCTTAAGATGCAGTGCAATAGTTGTGGCTAGACATCACCTACAATTCATAATTATTGAAATAACTATGATATTATCTTAATCCCTAATGTTAATTGCTATATAAAAATATTAGTAAGCTGGGGATCCTAACCACTATTATATGAGGGCTGCATCTTTTCCATGGTAAACACACACATACTATACTTGTGTAAACTCACAGGTAGCCCTGTTCCATTGATTCAGCTCGTGTTCTGTATCAGCGTATAAACTGGGAGCAGTACTACACTGACTAACCTTGCTCTTGATGTCACATGTGTTTTATGAAGGAGTCTAGATCATCAGTGACAGAATAGCAATCTTCTGAGGAAAAACCAGTTGTGGAGAATCACTTCACCTCTTTGGGGTCTTCTATGTTCAATAGCTGTCATTTTTGCATACAACGAATATATTTCCATTATGCCTTTGGCATCTGCACATAAAGCACAAATGTCTGCAAGGAAGAGGCCTTCACATGTCACGCTGTGCCTCAAAGGCTTCCTCCCTGCAGATGTGGATACTAGGGTACAGCTAGTCAGTGCACATTTTATAATGGGAGAGGGTAAGGGCCCCACTTATGCTTTGCTGTAAGGCATGATTCAGGTTGCCTGAACAGAACTTTTAAATTATTGGGTGCCAGGGAACCATAACTGAACCATTTTGCAAAGGCTCCATACAACTTCTCCACCTATGTAAATGGCTTGCCATGTGACTTAAATTATTTCTCAACAAATTTCTTTTTGGGGGCAGCTGCTGCTGTCCCAGAAACCTTCTGACCCACCTGGCGAGCTATGATTTTTCCATTACATTTGAGGTTATTAATTCCTATCTCTCCTCTTCCTCCTCTTCATTGCCCAGAAATCAGATTATTCTACTGGTGGAAGGAGGACTGCTTATACACAGTTTGTTCCCTGGAGAATGCAAATTAAAGTTTTTATTTGTCATGCTAGGCTGCTACTCACCTGATAACCTGGAACAAATAAGGATAATTTCCAGGTTACCAGACAGGGTAGCTTTGGGTCTATTTTTCTTGTTTGAGGGGGAGGGGAAGGGAATATCACTATGCCACCCTTTCTACTCATATAAAGGCAAACTACACATTATGTAAATCCATGTGGAAGTATTTGAGCAATGAAGACAGGAAATGCTTCATGGTGCAACAGAACAAGGCAGCAATTCTATCTTTGAATGCTTCAAAATGTAGCTGGTGCAAACACACCCTTATTGCTGGGACTAGTAATTTATTTTTCCAATTGGGCACTGATTCTTTTTCTTCTTTCTTCCATTTGAGGTTAGTGGGACACCATAAAGCTAGCGTTACTGCCCTCATAGGGAGACATAACTTGATCTCCTAACCACTTGTCATCTTTAAAGATGCCTATGGGATTCTTCCCATAAGCAGGGGTCCTGGCTGAAGCTAATTTGAGTAATTACATTTTGGTTAATGCTATCTTTCCAGCTGCTTGGTTGGGGAAATGGTCTGCTTTGCTTTCTTAATTCACAACATAGTTACGGTAGAAATGCTGCTGAATTCACAAGCTGAAGAAGAAAGCATTGTTCAGTCATAAATGAAATGGTTTACATGGGCTGCATAGGCATCTTTAAATCAAAGTTAACTAAATTGTGGCCCTCCAAATGTTGCTAGACTCCCATCATCTCTGACCATTGGCCATAGTGTCTGTTTAGATCCATTGGAAGATGTGGCAGATTTGTGTGGTGATGCTACAACCTGCCTTCATCTCAATGCTGATTGTGCCCAAGCAATTGTTCCGCCTGGCTTCCTCTGTGTTTGGTTACCTGAGGTCACATGGGAGTTCTCAACTTCCTTTAGCAT
The DNA here is from genome assembly GCF_965153285.1 of Podarcis tiliguerta. NCBI lineage: Eukaryota > Metazoa > Chordata > Lepidosauria > Squamata > Lacertidae > Podarcis > Podarcis tiliguerta. The sequence continues at coordinate 42,252,217 of NC_139543.1, read as the reverse complement.
CACATGATTTAGGTCTGCACAGAGGCTTCTCTTTACTTCATTCTCTCTTGTTTCTTGACATCATGCAGGAAGCTGGATGCTTTTATTTATGATGCAGCTGTGCTAAACTACATGGCTGGCAGAGATGAAGGCTGCAAGCTGGTGACAATTGGGAGTGGGAAGGTCTTTGCTTCAACGGGCTACGGCATTGCCATCCAGAAGAATTCAGGCTGGAAGCGGCAAGTGGATCTGGCAATCCTACAGCTCTTTGGTGATGGTAAGTGATCTGGATGAGGAACTAGGAGTGTGTCTCCATTGAGTGAAGCTATTATCCCCTACTTACCACTAATGCTAAGACAACAACAACAACTAGTCAGCAGCAATGCTATCATTTTCTTGTTACTCACCCGTACTATGAACTTCTGGTGTATTGTGGCTATTCTACTTTGTAGCTATTATTTATTTATTAAAAATAAATTTATATGTGGACCCACCACCCCACTGCCCCAGTATAGTTTTCCGGCTAGGTAAATCCAACATAAGTGGAAATGAAATTCGAGGACTGGAGGGTTAGGGAGGATCAGTTCTATTTTTCTAGAAAAAGAGGTGCCGGAACTCACCATGAATGCCTCCCTTGTTCTCTTAGAATGGCAATGGCACCCACCAGAGAGGTGCTGGAACTGAGCTCCAGTGAGTTCCAGCTGAAAAACAAGCCCTGGGGAGCATCTTTCCTTTCTAAATAGTGGCTCATGAGAGGAAAAGCTGTGCTTAAAACTCACCCACTGTTCACTCTGCTTCCTTCCCACCCATCTTTTCCAGGTGAGATGGAGGAGCTAGAAGCTCTCTGGCTCACTGGCATCTGCCATAATGAGAAGAATGAGGTAATGAGCAGCCAGCTGGACATTGATAACATGGCCGGAGTCTTCTATATGTTGGGAGCAGCCATGGCCCTCAGTCTCATCACCTTCATCTGTGAACATCTCTTTTATTGGCAATTCCGCCACTGCTTCATGGGCGTTTGCTCTGGCAAACCTGGCGTTGTCTTCTCCATCAGCAGGGTGAGTACTTTCAGTCTCAAGGAAAGAAAACCACCATCACGACCGTTTCCTCCATCCAAGCCAACTCAGGCCTCAGCAATTTTATCTACTATGCTTCTAGACCTCAAACTAGCCTTTCTCATTACTTCCCCTTGTGCCTATGGCTGTCATTTCTGGCCACTATGTAAGAGGCATTTGGCCTTGAGAGAGAAAATCTAGGAAAAGAAAATGGAACTTTGAAAGGTTGGGAGAATCTAAATTCTTGGGACAGTGGCCTCAGCCACTTCTTCAACAAGGTGTGAAAAGGTTTTCTGTAATTCTTGGTAATTTATCTGAAAGAACAAGAGCATCCCTGCCATGCAGCAGGTGGAAGCCACCTGTTTCAAGCAGCACTATAAGAGGAGCTTGGGTGAAGGCAGGACCTGGTCTCTGAATGGGACAGCAAGACTTTTTCAAGTGTTGGTTCAGGGGTTGGAGAGTGGCCACTATTTCAGCTTTGCTTCAGAGTAAATGTCTTGGAGAAGCATAATGAAAGACTCAAAACAAGAAGGGGGGTTTCTTTGGAGCAGAACATTGTGTAGAACTCTGACTTTTAGGTAACTCCCCTCTCCCATGTTTCTGAGTAGATTTTACTGACAGAAACAAAGGACACTTAGATCAGAAACTTTCTCTCTAGCAAATAATTTCTGTATGAATTTCCTTGAATTCCAAAATTCTTTCCCTTTCATTATTTCAAATATTATTATTTATTTAGTAGATTTTTTTAATCTCCCTTCAGCAGTAAGAATCTCATGGCAGCATACAATAGCTACACAACAAATTGTCTGTCTGTCTGTCTGTCTGTCTGTCCGCCTCTCTCTCTCTCTCTCTCTTTCACTCACACTCACAAACACACAATTATATTACTACATTAAAAACATTAAAACAGCAGCTATCTTTAGATCAGAGCCTGAAAAACCCAATTATTTCCAAATGCTTCCAGAAAGAGATGAGTTTTCAAAGTAGCAAAAACTAAACAATTAAGGGGCAAGCAGAACTTCCTGAGGGGTGGCATTCCATAGCCAGGGCACCACCAGTAAGAAGGCCCTGCTACTAGTTATCACTCCAATTCATGAGCTGTGGAAAACATACAAGAAAGTTCCTTTCTCTGTCCAGTTAGAGATTATGAACTGCACAAGGCTGCATTGACAGATCCCAGCCAATATTATTACATTGTGTGATGATGCACTAAGGAATCAGATCCTCCTGCATAAGCTGCCTTTTACTTAATAAATTCATCAGTTTGAGTTCCTAGGATTAAAGATGATTTGGAGGTGACAATGTAAATGTTCATTGTTAAAATGTGGATTTTTTCATCATTACTTTCTTTGCTTAACAGACTAGGCTCTTAATTGTAAAACTCTGATCCATTTTTAGGATGCGGAATTCTTTGACCAGAAAAGTCAAACTCAGACAAAGTATTAAGACAGCATAATTCTGGTTGGGAAAATCTATTTTGTACAACTTCCTAATTTATACAATTCTTTATCAGGACTAGGGAGAAAGAGCTGGAACTCATACAGCAATTGTGGGTCAGAGTCTGTAATCAAGATGAATAACAATGACTAGAGGCTATGCAGAGGGTCAGGAACCTGTGCCAAGTGAACCAATATGTTGTACCTCTAAAAGTCATGTCCTGACAGCCTCAAATTTCTGACTGGTTAGACCCGTTTCCAAAATCTGTAAGCTAAAGAATATTTGCAAAGGAAGGAGTTGGACTCTTTTAGGTATTCTAAGTAAGAAGTATCACCTTGAATCATGCCTAGAAACTAAATGTAAACAAGTGCTGTGGATCAAAGGCTTGTCTAATGGCCTATCTGCAGTAGTTGGAGATTCAGAATAATCTCATGTGCATGATTACAAACTGTCTGAAGCGCTTACCAGGGCATTGGAAAACAGTGATCACATCCTGCAGCTAGTGCTTAAGGTGTAACCCTTAAACAGTACTCCTGACCACAGCACTCTGAGCATCTGATCTGTAAGAAACATCTGCAACCATGTCTAAAAAAACCAAACCACTTCAATAAAGGTCTGAATAAATTTCTAGATTTATTTCAATTTAATAATGAAAGGGCAAGGGGTAGAGGGGCAAAGGTGGAGGAAGATTAAAAGTGGAAGAACCATTATGATAGTGTCTAGATTGTCTCATCTCCCAACAATATCCCACTGAGGATCCTATTTAGCAAAGGACAAGGTTCTTTGTCTCAGTCCTCCAAGCTCTGCATCTCCCCTGCTGGAATGCTCCTCTGCTAACCTCCCTTTGCTTTCCCCCATTGCAGGGTATTTACAGCTGCATCCATGGAGTGGCTATTGAGGACCGCCATTCTTCCATGAACTCCCCCACTGCCACCATGAACAATACCCATTCCAACATTTTGCGCCTGCTCCGAACAGCAAAGAACATGGCAAACCTTTCAGGTGTCAATGGCTCACCACAAAGTGCCCTGGATTTTATCCGTCGCGAATCCTCTGTCTACGATATCTCTGAGCACCGCCGTAGCTTCACTCACTCCGACTGCAAGTCTTACAACAACCCCCCCTGCGAGGAAAACCTCTTCAGTGATTATATTAGTGAGGTGGAAAGGACCTTTGGTAATCTGCAGCTGAAAGAAAGCAATGTTTACCAAGACCATTATCATCACCACCATCGCCCCCATAGCATAGGGAGCGCCAGCTCCATCGATGGACTGTATGACTGTGATAATCCACCCTTCTCCGCACAGCCTCGATCTCTCAGTAAGAAGCCATTAGATATCGGTTTGCCGCCGGCCAAACATGGCCAGTTAGGTGACCTTTATGGCAAGTTGTCTTTCAAGAGTGACCGATACAGCGGTGGAGGGGCACACGACGATTTGATCCGTTCAGATGTCTCGGACATATCGACTCATACCGTGACTTATGGCAACATTGAGGGCAATGCTGCAAAGCGGCGAAAACAGCAGTATAAAGATAGTCTAAAGAAGCGCCCAGCCTCGGCCAAGTCGCGGAGAGAGTTTGATGAGATTGAACTGGCCTATCGCCGGCGTCCCCGTTCCCCTGACCATAAGCGCTACTTTAGGGACAAGGAAGGGCTACGGGATTTCTATTTGGACCAGTTCCGGGCTAAGGAGAACTCACCGCACTGGGAACATGTGGATCTGACGGATATTTATAAAGAGCGGGGAGATGACTTCAAGCGTGAAACTATAGGGGGAGCAGGGACATGTACTAACAGGACCCACCACAAACACGGGTCGGGGGAGTTTGGAGCAAACAATGAGCACAAGCACAGTGTTGTGAGTGGGGTACCAGCGCCATGGGAGAAAAACCTCACCAATCTCGATTGGGAGGAACGCCCTGGCGCTAACTATTGCCGCAGTTGCCCATCAAAGCTGCATAACTACACTCCGACCGTGGTGGGGCAGAATTCCACCCGCCAGCCATGCATCCGGTGTGAAGCCTGCAAGAAGGCCGGAAACCTCTACGACATCAGTGAGGACAACTCCCTCCAAGAGCTGGATCAGCCATCTGCTCCTGTGCCCGTGGCAACCAGCACCTCCACTACCAAGTATCCTCAGAGCCCTTCCAACTCTGCCTCCAAGGTGCAGAAGAAGAATCGCAACAAGCTACGCCGGCAGCACTCCTATGACACCTTTGTGGATCTGCAGAAGGAAGACGCCGCCCTGGCCCCCCGCAGCGTCAGCCTGAAGGACAAGGGCCGCTTTTTGGAGGGAAGCCCCTATGCCCACATGTTTGAGATGCCAGCCAGCGAGTCCACTTTTGCCAACAACAAGTCCTCAGTGCCCGCCACCAGCCACCACCACCACAACAATCCTGGCATTAGTGGTGGTTATATGCTCAGCAAGTCGCTCTACCCCGACCGGGTCACTCAAAACCCTTTCATCCCCACTTTTGGGGATGACCAGTGCTTGCTCCACGGCAGCAAATCCTATTTCTTCAGGCAGCCTGTGGTGGCAGGAGGGCCCAAGGCCAGGCCAGACTTCCGAGCCATTGTCACCACCAACAAGCCGGTGGTCTCGGCCCTCCATGGGGCTGTGCCAGCCCGTTTCCAGAAGGACATCTGTATAGGGAACCAGTCCAACCCCTGTGTGCCTAACAACAAAAACCCCAGGGCTTTCAATGGCTCCAGCAACGGGCATGTTTATGAGAAACTTTCCAGTATTGAGTCTGATGTCTGAGTGATGGGGAAAAGCATGGGAGGGGATGGTGCTGGAAATGCAACGTGTGGGAGGGGCAGGTGGTGGGTTCAGACCTAGTTCCCATTTGCTACTCTTCTGCTACTCTTTTTTTCTTTGTGGAGTATTGGAGTTCTGCTTAGGCAGCGCTGATGCGAAGTGCCACCTCTTTCTTTCCCCAGATCCCCCATCCCCGATGATCTCTTTTCATTTCTCCACTCACAGTTCCATTCCTGGCCATCACATGTCAGAGCTTAGTAGCTTAGCTTGTGTTTTCACAGTTGGGAAAGGCAAAGGCATGGTTGAGGAGAGGCCAGCATACGAGTGGGAGCAATAGCCGCAGAGTTTGGGGTTTTCTCGGCGCCAAACTGTGATGGTTAGTACAGATACGAGAAGGTGGCCTGAGGCGGAGAATGGAAGAGATAGAATGGGCATGAAGAAGATACAGGTCTTCTTACATATGTACTTTTAAGCAAAATTGATGGGACGTGAATAGTGTGGGATCAACTTAATGCATTTTATGTTGATTACATGCAAAAAATCATTCAGTTCTTTTGTGAAGACTCTGTGGGTTAAAGGCTGAAATATGGAGTTGCATATATACATATACACATATATATATACTGAAGATAAAAATGTATTGAAATCTTGGTATATTTACCAGGGGGAGGGGAGGTTTGATATGTATGCAGATCTAGCCAGTAGTCCAGTCAACAGTAACCCAGTGAGGTCACTTCTGAAAGACAAATTGGAATGATAAAAGCGAATGCCAGTGAAACTTTCAGCAAAAGTCTTGGGAAAATTCAAATGTTGGGGTCCCAGGGGAGGTTTTGTTGCAGGTTTTGTGCTACTCATGAACAACTTGTTAATTTTGAAATGGTGAAATATCAAATATGGGTTGGTTTATGCACAAGCTTAATTGACACGAACCATCGTAACAACATGAGTTTCTTATCGCTACGATATTTAGTAGACAAACCCAGCAGAGCAAACCTTTCCAATGCAAGGGAACATAAAGGGCAGCGAATGAAAAGAAGAGCAGGGCTGGCAACTCAAGCTCCACAGTTGTTCTGATGAATTTAATCTGGCAGGGAGAAGGCTCAGCCATTGCTCCCTCCTCCAGCATATCATGCAACACGAGCAAGATGAATAATGGAAAGGCTTTCTCTGCTGATGGTGTATTTCCTCTGAGTAGAAAGTGGAAGAAGGTGGTGGTGGTGGGAATAGGGCCAGCACAACTCAGACATGTGTATATGTGTATTTATTGAATATATTCTTATATTTGATAATTATAGTGTTGTGGAAATACATGGCTTGTCTTCCACAGGGCATGAGGAGATGAATCATCAGATCCTACAGATGCTGTGGTGACGACTGGAGAGCAGAGTTGGAAAGATGTGGGGAATATTGTTGTGAAGGGGACCGGCAGGTTCAAAAGTGCAAAAGCGGTATCACTTAGCATCTTGAGAGTTGTTCTGGCCCTGTCCTCAGTGCATATAGTACTGATAACAGCAGTTTGGCTACCAAGGAGGAATAACTGTAAATGCAAGTTAAAATGAGACACTTGTTAGAAGCGATATTGTTTCGTTTACAGCAGGAACCCTCAGGTAAGGGCAACAGGTCCATTGTTGCTTCCCAAAAATGTGGCAAAGCACCTCACTTTTTCATGGGTCTGTTGTTCTGCTTTCCTAACTGGAAAGGACTGTGAAAAGTGCTCTTCGGCTATCTTGGGCACATTGCAGTAGAACTGAACGCATGGACAGGCACAGGCCCTGAGCTTTGGAAGCAGCCATTCTTTTTCGAGCCACATTTCCTGCAGCTGATTCTCTTCTCGTGTATCCTTCCAACCATACCCTACTTGGCTTTATCTTAATACCTTTCTTGCATTTAAGCCAACTGAAGGCCTTGTTTTTTTGGTAGGCAGAGGCCAGGAGGAAGGGCCTGAACATTTTGTGAAATCGGATTCCCCCACCTCCTCTGGATTTACTAAGCAAGTTATGGAAGGAGGGATGCCCTTTCCATGGTTGGAGGAGTAGAACGCCTTTTTGTTCCTCTCTTCTTTCTCCTGTAAAGAAAATAATGCTTGCTTAGCAGTCTGCAGAACATGGAGTGAACCCTCCGATAAGAGCAGTTGAGAAGGCATTCATTTCATTTGTAAATATGGTTTTCTTTTCTATTACATTTTGTACAAACTAGTGCTTCTCTTCTTGTGAATATTCAGGTTTGGAGAGAAGAGGGATTTTAGGTTGTCCTCCCACCCCTGCAACTTTCAGGCAATGTGTCTGGAAGTTGTTTGATGTGGGCCCAGGCTGTTAAAAATGGGGGAGAAGGAGAGAAAACTGCATGCATTGAATACCTCTATCTACACACCTGCCACCTTTTTTCTTCATGGTTCGAAAATATATTCGATCACCTCTAGCCTTGCTAGCAGGGCTTTCATGTTCTAATGGAAGCACACTATATCTCCCTTGCTTGATTCTAAACTCCATACCATAACTCTTCTCTGGAATCTGGGTCCTGGGCATTGTGCTGTTTTCCCTTGGTGATGAAGCAAACCATCATTTTGAATGTTCAGTTTAGATCATCACCCAACACTACAGGGACTTCTCCAAAGTTAATGTTGGCTTGGAAACCTTGGGACTGGGAAATCTCAGTTTACTAGTACTTCTTAAGGTTTATTAAGCAGCTGGGTTTGATCCTACTGATTAAGCCTGCCTTTGGCAGCTATGTCAGTATTCCCATCCCTCAGCTGAAACCAAATACAGTTGAGAATGGTACTTCGGAGAAAATTAAACTGAAAAACAAACCAAAAAGATGCTAACTGAACTCTCAGAATGATTCCAGATCTTTGTTTTGGATGACGGTTCACTATGGTTCACATTTTCTTATAACCTTTTTCTCTGACCCTAGCTCAATTTAAACGTTGAATGACATGTTTACATTTATAGTGTTTAGGTTTGATAATATTAAAGTGCTTTACAAATTTTAATTTGTGTGCACAGAGTGTGAAAATTGTCTGCTTAAGGATAACAGGAAATGTTGGAGGACTTTCAACAACAATCCATTTGCAGGTGTCTTGTGTATTGCCTTGACACATGAAATGAGCCTCTGGCTTTCTTTCCCCTTCTCTTTCAATTGAAACATACATTTTTCTTTCTCTTGAAATTTGACCAAGAGGGAAAGGGTTGGTTGGATCACACACACACACACACACACACACACACTTCTTGGAACACTGATTACAATTTTGTAATTTAAAATTCCGAGTGTTATTTCACTAAAAATAATCGAGTGAACATAACAGGAAATTTTAGCAGCAGGTGCTGTTTATGCTAGAATGGAGGCTGTGATGTTGGTTGCTTAACTTGCCAAAAAAATACATGAGACTTTGTACGAGAGGCCAACAAAAGTGAATGTTTATCAGCTCAGAAACCCAGTTTCTTCTTCCTCTTAGAAAAATGGGGTGTGTTCCTAATATTTCTGTCATTTCATAACATTGATTCCCCCCCCCCACCATGAACTAAGGGTGTTTGTTTTGCATGGGTGAGTGGTTCTGTACCTGAACATACATAATGTAACTGGTATGGTTTTTTTTCCAGTCTGGCATATCTTGCCATTAATGTCTTTTGGGAGGATATATTGAAATACTTTCTAAATGCTCATACTTCTGGAGCCATGGCAATATGTATGTAATAAATGTTATGGTATAAAGGAGGAAAAGATGGGGTGGGGTGGGGGAATGGCAGACTTCCCATGCTGTTAGACATTAGTATGGCATGCCGCCGGACCACTTATTCTGGCATTCTTTAATGGAGGTGGTATGTCTGCCAATGTAGCAATACACCATGTTATGTTATGTTATATCGTGCCATAATGTGTGGTGCTCCATAAATTTGGTGAGTGGGGTATTATGCATGACACAAACATATCAAAGAAAATGGGTTGTCCCTGCATCAGCACTAATCTACAGGTTTCTAAAATTATACTGCCCCTCTCCATCCCCACCTCATACTCCCTTGCACATGTAAATCAACTAGTATCTTTCATACTTGCCAAAATCCAACACAATCCCAATTTGGGCACAGGTATTCCGGCAGTTTCTTACAACCCACTTCCTGCCACTGGGAATTCTTCTTCAAATTCCTTTAATAAAAATCTACATCATTCCTAAATACAGTTATCATTAGGATACTCAGAGGCTAGTTGCACAGAGGAACTATTTTGTTCCAGGATGTTGTCAGAACAAACATGTATGCCTCATGAGTTTGCTTAGATCAAGCATGGCCGTATCCCTTCTTGTCCAAAAGAGCTGGCAGCCTATTCCTGATTGTACTCCATATTGCCCACCTGCTCCCAAATGGGACTTGTGTTGGTTTCATTCCATCACATCCATCAGATATATGCGCATGAAGCTACCTGAAAGATCGGGCCCTGAAGTTCCTGGCAACAATAGAAGAGGACCTCAACCCCTCAAGCTTGCATTTTGCATCCTCTCCCATAAGTGCTTCCCTACAATTACATATTGAACATACCAGGTCTGTCCAAGTGGAAAACGTCCACTCTACTTCTGGACGCTGCTCGAATATGAAGAAAGTAATTAGTGGGACACTAGCTTTGTCCCCCAAGGGCTTATTTCCAGTTTGTAGCCAAATAGGCTTCCAAGCCATAATTCTGTTCTTAATATTCCCTACACCCTCACCACTGGAAAAGTTGGTTAGGGTTATAACCGCCAGTTATAGATCCAGACATATAGCATCATTTCCATTATGGATGGGTTTCCATTTCTGGCGCCCATCCAGACAAACTTCAAACTAAACCACCACATTTTAAAAACTTTTATTTTAAATACTTTGAAGGCCCGCCCTTTCCAGCCTCTGAATGTTACCAAATTCCCTTTATTGTTGACAATAATGTGAATTAGTGTAGAGTACATCTTGACAAAATTAGAATATTCTCTATTAGCAAAGTCCAGTTAAAAACAACAAAGCAGTGCTTTGAAGATTGAAGATCACTTCACACAACCAGAACAGCTTGGTGATAAACCAGTGAGCCAAGGAGGGGCATAGACAAAGGGCACCCCCATAAGCTTCAAATTAAATTGCCCTCCTCCATGATGAGTTGGTGGAGTGAGTGGTTCCAGGCTCAGGTCTCCCGTGGTAAAGCTTAATCACATACCCAGCTCACATGTCATGCTGTCCGCGAAGCTGTGGGGTATGCAACGATTTGACCACGTGTCAGACCGAGCTGGATCCATTTGGTCAGCAAGCCCATCATGCCAACTCAGTCATTTGAACTGGGCTCAAGATAAAATCTGTGTTATCAGTTATTCATAATTTAATTTATTTAACCTATCACAAGTGGTTGTAATGAATACCACAGTTAAGTTCTTGGAAGGTCCGACCAATTCCATACTGAGTTAACTGCATTTCTTTCATAAACACTGGTGTGTGGGTGTGTGTGGGTTTTTGTGTACACACACACACACACCACATACTAAAAAGCTGAATAATATATATGTAGGTCTCACATAACTTCAGCAAAAAGCCTGAGTATGTATGGACACATCTCAAACATCAAAATCAATATATTTCAGCAAACATTTTTGACTCTTTTTAGTCACAATAAAGCATTTTATCAAAGCAGAAACAATGCAACATTTCCTGACATTGTTTTTAATGTTATGTATTCATGTTGTGCCATATATATCATCCGCTTATTTGATTGCGGTTATATGTAAATATAAGTGTACATATGTACAGGAGCTAATTACAGCAGCTATATTCAGGTTGGGGGAAGAGGGTAATTTTTTTATATGTACAGTATTTCCATATTAAGCAAAGGCATGGGGAAGGGGAATTGACTTATGAGTTGTGGTTTTCCTTGGTCTGTGGTGTTTGAAGTTGTTTCAGTGGTTGCTTTTGCCAGTTTGGGAAGTTTATCTGGATGTTCTATGTGTGTGCTAAGAAAGGGACTCATGTTGGGGGAGGTTTGGGGGCTGGTGGCGGGTGGGGAGGAAAAGGGTGTTAATAGTTTCCTTAATTAGAACATGTATTGATAGCTAGAGATTACATGTTTGAGATTATATGTTTGAAACACCAGGCTACCCCTTTCCTTAGATTGTCTGTCTTTATTTTTTCCCCTCTCTCTCCTCTGAAAACTGTCCCATGTTTCTCTCCCTTCCTTTTCCTGGGATGTTAGTAACATCCACCATTTCTATATGTGTGTCTTTCTCTGACATTGTTCAAGGGTCTTCTTCACCCACTTCTTCTGCAAGGAAAAGCCATTTTCTAATATCCCTCCTACACAGCAGGTTGTTATTCTGGATCTTCTACGTAAAACCCATGTCAGAGCCTCACTCCCCATGTTCAAATCTGACCATAACCCCACCTTACTGAAGTGGGTTCAGATCTCTTCTGAGGTTTTGTACCTCATTTCTTTGTCCAGTCTACGCTGCTTCTTTGGCTGTCACCTCACCCCCTCCTCCTCTCTTGCTGTGCATGTGTGATTGTGGGCATCTAAAGATGGCATCTCTTTTCCAAGCAGAACCCTTTCATTGTGGGAAGTAAAGCTAGTGTGGTAGACTGAGTTGAGTGTTGGATTTGTACTTCACATCCCTACTCAGCCATGAAGCTTGCTAGATGGCCTACTCTTGGAGAGATGGAATGGGATTATCCTAGATATGCCACCCTGCACTATTTGAAGGAAGGGCAGGGTTTTAATTATTTAATATGATTAAAATATAAATAATTGACAGATGTTGTTACCCAGCCACCCACATGCTAATAGGTACATTTCTGAAATCACCTGGTATTGCTCTTCAGCTATTCAGGTAGCAGCAGAACAGTGTACCATCTGTGATCTCCTTGGAAAAGTTCTTTTGACTCTAATAAACAGTTGGCATGATTTGACAATTGAGGCATGGACACAAAGCCTTTTCACCATGCTTTCTTTCATGAGGGTCCTCATAAATCCCATCAAATGCACTTTGTCAGCCTTCATTTCAACCATCTAACATTGTATTACCTTAAAATTGCCTTCTTATTACAAGAAGTCTTGTTTATAAGTCTTTAAATGGTTGGTTGCCCATCTTTATGTCCTCTCTAATTTTCTCAAGACCCTTTTGTAAAAATGCAAAATAAAATCAAAAGTATATCTCGTACGCTTACCCTCCCCTGTTCCCTCTTGCTACTGCCCTTGTTGTCTAACATCAACCCTTTTGACACCCTGATCTTGTTATCCAAAAACACAAGGCGAGCCTGTTGGATCAGGCCAGTGGTCCAGCTAGTCCAGCATCTCACAGGGGCCAATGAGATGCCTATGGGAAGCCTGAAAGCAGGACTTGACCACAGCAGCCCTCTCCCCACCCTTGATTCCCAGTCATTGGTATTCAGACACCTACTGCCTTCAACAGTGGAGGCAGAACCATGCCAGAATAATGAGCGCCTCCCACAAAGTGGCCAATGTTCACTCCCCTCTTCATTGAGCCAGCCTGACTCATATCTCCTTATCCCTGGTGAAGGAAACAGACCTTCTTTTATTTCCAAAGGCTCGGTGTCTGAGGGTTTGATTTCCATTTGGGAGGTATGGTTTATGCTGAGTACAACACTCCAGAATATTCTCTCGCACAAGCTCCATTGAACACTCCTTGTGCTGGACTCCGCCCATTGTTTGTAGATAGGTGCCTCCTCACCCCCCCCCTCCACTGCATTAAGGGATGTTCCTGTGTTACATAATCCTCACCTGCTCCTTTTATTTTTGGTCATCTTCAAATATTCTTAGCATCAAGTTCATGTGTTTTAGGCTACCAATAGTGGTGTGGAAAACAATGGCCTTAGAATGTTTTCCCTGAGAAAACAAAATAGAAAGAAAGGGCTCGTGGTAGTTGATGTTTTCTTCGGCAGCTGCAGGTTATCAAGGAGCTGCCCTTATCCTTCTGTCACGTGCAGAATAAGGATATTAATGTTTTGTTTGGCTTTCTGAACTGCGTATTGGGGTGGGGATATGGATGCATGCCAGCTGGCCATCTTTTAAAGTAAAGTGGGGTTCAGGGTAGCCTTTCAGCTCAACAATTTGCCTTTTCAGTTAAAAGCATCTGGATTTGCATTGTGCCTTTGTATTATTCTTACTGATCTGGAAATAACTTTGCTTAATAATATCTTCCCATGGAAAACTGGTAATTGAAATCTATTGGGTGACCAGGTCTCTAGCCAGTTAACTAGCTTTATTTGTACTGATTTTTACCATAACGTTATGTAATGCTTATTGTGTGCCTTTCATTTATGTAGCAATTTGCAGGTCAATCCAATCTGTTTGTTTTAGTAGCAGCATCTGAAACAATGATTTGCAATTTTCCTAGCTCAAGTTCAATTCACCCTTTCTACAAGCCCCAATCGCAGGGTGCTGCCTAGGGGCAGGGGGAATCTTGCGCCCTTCCGTCTCTCTGGACCATATAACTACTCCTGTGTGACCTAACTGTTCTACAACAAAGGCAGGGGCAACTGCCTTTATAGAGATCACATCCCAGAATATATACAGGGTTGTGGAACAAGCCATGCCCTTTTATTGACTCTGTGACCCTTCCATCTAACCATATGAGCAAATGTGTAAGAACTGGACATGGGGAGTTCTGTTCTGGATAAAGGATGTGTAGACTATCATGAAGAGCCATGACTAAAGCCAGAAAGGATGCTGCTGTTTCTCTCTACTATGCTGTAAGCTCCACTTGCATTGTGGTTTGTGAGAGGGAAGCTGAGAGTATATATAGTTTTATCTTAAAGGCAGGTGTTAGTTTTTGTGATTTGCTGTAAGCAGAGAGCAAAAGTAAAGCCTTGTGGAATGAGTTATTATTTTGCCAAGTATAAAACTGCTCTTGGTTGGGGGCTCAGTGGGTGTGGCCAAGGACTTTGGCTCCCTCTGGAAGGTTGATTTTACAGCTCAGAAGTCCTGTGTGCACGTGGTGCACATTTGCCACCTAAATAAAGTGGACTGAGAGTAGCTTTACAGTGTACATATAGCTAGATTTGTAGACAGGAAGGACTAATGTGTGGCCTATTTTTCTGTGCAATTCATGATAGGCAGAAGAGATTAAGAACAGATTTGAAGGATTCCTTGCTAGCCAAACATCATTCCATAGAAGTGGGAGAATTTGCCCCTCTGCAACTTGGATTCTGTTAATCCCACAACCCACCAACTCCCTTATGTTCTTAGTGGATGGTGCTGTCAGATGTAGGGCAATGTGTTATTCAGTATGTGGACAGTATGTCACAGATGCCTCCGACTGTCACTGGTGACTGCCTATTGCTCTTATGTGCAACATTTCCCCTTCGTGCTGCTTCTGTTTCAGCTATCGACTGCATCATCATCCTTGTTAGTGTGCCAGCCTCTTTTGCTTTGCAGCCAAGGGCTGCACTGTCTGCAGCACAGCGCCTTGCTTTTCTGCCATGTCCTCCTTATTCACAGCCGGGTGCCAGGCGTCTTTCACTTGGTGCCAAGCTTCTTTCTGCCTTGCTACCAACTGCTGTGGTGCATACATCACTGAGTAACCTCTCATACATCTCAGAGGAAACATTGCTTGGAATGGCCTTTGGGTGACTCCTGAGACTATGGCAAACACATCAACACCCTTTAATTAATTGTTCATACTCTGTTGGTTCAATTTGCACTATTATCATGGCCACCTTTACTCTTTAACAGGATGAAATTTAGACTTTGAGCCATAAGCTAAGTCTTGCTAGCTAGCAGATAACTGATTTGGATTTAGGCTAATGTGTTTCTTTGCTGAATAATGCAATTGCTAAAAGGCATATTACAGCCAGTACCTGACATCCTGTCTTGTTGCAAGACTCTGGCAGTGTCATGGGGGGAAGTGGGAAGGTGCTTTTACTGCAATCCTCTCATTTCCCAAAGCCAGTTTGTGGATTGATAGGAGAGCTGTATGGGTGGAGATCAATCTTCAGCATGAAGCACTGCAGGGACCAATTTCCCCCCTTTATGCCTAAAAAGAAGCTTTCGGTGGGAATACACATATTGGGAAGGAAGCACCAGGAAAGGGTTGAACCTCCACCCTTCTGCAGCCATGATAAAATTCCTCCTTCCCATGGCTGCTTTAAGCCTAAGCAAGAAACACTTGAGAGGTTCAGTCATAGGTCTTTGGTATTAAGATGCACCTTAGCCTAGAGATACAGATGAGAGTTGGGAAAAGGAAAGCATAAAGGAGGTATAAGAGGCATGGGAATGACAGGAGCAAAGTCTCCTTATAGTCCATAACATTTCACAGTCAAATATTTAGTTCCTAGTATAAATCATTGGCTTTGGAAGCCTGACTCAATTACTGTGTTTATTCAAACAGGCAGGCAGGCACACACAAACCAATGTGAAATGTGTGTGCATGTTGTATGCATACTTTTAGGTAAGTCAGGGGAGCTCGGGTGGGGGGTAAAGGAGGTGTAGCCTACAATACAATGTTAAGATAGTTTCCAGTCTGTGTTGTTCAGATGGGAGGCCGTGCAACCTGTGTTTGTAATGTGTTTGATGGTAGGACAGTTCTGAGATGTCATTGTTAGAGAGCAGAGCTTTGCAATATACCTCTCTGGTCTTTTGTGCATCAGAAAGTTGCTGTTCTGTCTCATGCTCTCTCATTTGGGGTGGGGTGGGGGCTTTTCCAATGATTAGGGGGCAAAAAACCCTGGATCCTATTCTAGTTATATAGCGATGCTAGCCCTGATTCCAGAAGCATCTTCTTCCAAAATCATTGATGAAGGAGGCACCATATTGTGGGAGACAGCAGTTCTGTTGTTCACAGCTTTCGAAAAGCACAGCTGGAAAGGGTGCAGCCAGCAAAGACGTTTTTAAGGGAAATCATGTAAAACATCCTCATTGGCAACATGTGTTTGCCTTGCTTACTGAAGTTTTGTTTAGAACTAGTACAGAATGGCTCCACCATCACTGCAGTAGACAGCTGATACAGTGCACAGTAAACAAGGGCATTCTATAAAATAAATAGTTGAAAACTGTAAATGCAAGAATGTCACGAGCTGTGGTAGTAAGTGAGCACATTTCTCACTGGTGGTATTGCAGGTAATGTGCAGTCATTGCCTACACTGCTTGTGGAAATGCTGCAATAGAGACACTGCTAGAAATGTAGATCCCATATCACAAATGAGTAATGGCAACACACTTACACTCCAGTTCTGCGCAGCACTCTGTGCATCCAGAAGCCTAACTACATATAATATTAACAGTATGATTTACAATCACATTGCATGCTATTTTTTTGAAAAAGAATACAGGTGGAGGGATGTGAGTGTCAATAAGATCAGAGTGCACAGGATGAGAAGGGTTAAGCTCTACTCATGCAATTTGCATGAAATCCCCCTCCCTGCCCAGCACAGCTACTCGCATTACATACCAAGCTCCCATTGGCATCAGTGGAGATTCTCCCTCCCCAGTGGTAATTTCTGTGTTGTGGGGGGCATTTTATGGAGATTGTGCCAAGAGGAGGAAGGATCCTGATAACAGTTGTTTCCGCTGCACTTGATATTTAATTTTTAACAACACACAATGTGATTGCTAATCACATCATTAATGTAATGTGTTGTTAGGCCCCTAAAGCCACTGAATTTTGTAGGATTAAGCATGTCAAACTTGGTGTAGGACTGGACTGTGAATGTGCTTTAACAAACTGATCATCTGGAAAGCCCCCTCCCTTTTAAAAACTAACTAGGAAATTTCTAACAAAACTTTCCTAGTGGGAAAAAAGCACTTTGCCAACATTTGGCCACTAGTAAAAGAAAAGAAAAATCTCCAGACTGAAATGGAGCTTAATTGATAATTTAAACTGACTAAAATGAATGTTTTGTGTATGTGGAGTGAATGGTGAGACCAAGTTAGAATGATTCATCTGAAACAAAAGAGATTCTGAAAATGAATGTAACTAAAAATGTAGATTTCCTTCTTTTGTCTGTATTATAGAGAGAGAACACAATTTACAATTGATAGAAATAACAATTTCAAGCAACATTTCCCAAAACAGCAAGGAACGTCAGCATGAACCGCATTACTGTATGATTCTAGGCTTGCTGCTGTTCAAAGACCCAATGCTCTTCTTCATCTTTTCTCTTTTATGGGTTTTCACAACTCCCCTATCCTTATCCATAATGAATGGCTAAATCCACCAGGTTGTCTCATTCAAAATCTAATTTCTGTACATTTACTTCAGCTAGTGCTTCCTTACAGTGTGTGTGTGTTTGTGTGTGCTTGACTGACTGACTGACTGACTGATTGATTGATTGATTGATACATAGAATCACTATTAACAGAGTACTGTTAATCAAACATGGATTGCTGAGGGTCCTGAATATTATATTGTGCTATTTACTTATATATAGTATTTCTCAGTCATCTTTTTATGTGGGTGGGTGTCATCTCATAATAGGGAATGGAGTGATAGTTGAAAGGATTGGAGGAAGCAGGAGCTATGCATATAGGTATTCACATAGTGACTTGTGTAAATCAGAGCCACATTCTCTTTGAATGCATTGTAACATATATTACAGCTCAGTCTTGCCCTTCTCTTCACCTCCATTGGTCTTTCTTCCAGTGTTTTCTGGAGCTAACATTACTGGGGAAGAGGGGGAAGACAGTTTTCTGAAGCCTATGCAAGTTACAGAGCACATCATATACATTCCAACACTTGGAATGTTGGTCATCTGAAACAGACTGTCAAGTGATGAGACATTTACCACACTTCTTAATCTGCTCAGAAATATTTAGAAACTGTAGTAATAAAATTCATTACTTGGCAGGATGTTCCAGTTGACTGGCATACCAAGCAATAAATATGTACCTGGTAAGTTACCAATTGGTCCATGAACATCTGTAGTCACTTATAGGGAGTATGGAATTCATACAGAACAAGATGTAGAGACAGATGAAAACAATATATTATTCCTTAATCTCCCATGTATGTAACCAGATGCATGCAAGTGGTGTTTGGGTGAACAAGACCCACACTGGAAACCAATTCACTCCAATTTAGGTGGGTAATTGTAAACCTTGGATCAAACAATGCATTTATCACAATCAACAACCTCCAAAGTGCCATAAACAGTTCCAAAATATGTCTGTCAAAGAGAATTGACAGTCAAGACTTCTGGTTAGAAGTCCTAGTTAGTTGATCTGTTGGTTATAGTATAGATAGTCTGTTTTCAGGTTTTAGATTTAAATCTGGTAGAGTTGAGAAATTTCTATGAAATTCTAGTATGAGAGATGGGAAATTGTGTTTGAAGTTTTAAAATAATTCACATTTGCCCAGATACTTGTCCATAATTCTGGGAGCTTCCTCCAATTGTTCCAGCTATTTTGCATTATGAAATCACACCCATTCACAGAGAAGGGCGACTCAGAAATCAGGAGAGAAATAAATGTTGCTCCCCAGTGAAATTCCATTGGCACTCTGTGCCATGTTCTTGTGGGTATCTCCAGCCACTGGGGAAAACCTGGATTTTCCCAGTCTTTTGGTTAGAGTCAATAAATCCCTCCTGTGTTGAATTTTGTCATCTCATATATTTATTTTTAATGTAAAGAGAACAAAGATGATGGCAGCAGGAGGATATGGGATGACTGGTAACCCTCGCTGCAAAAAGAAAACTTACAAATATTAAAAAAAATACCCTTGAAATATTTTGGGGAAAAATTGTGAATACTTTTTTATAGAAAAGCTAATTTTTATGTAGCATGAAAGTCACCAAAATAAAATGATCAAGAACAGAAGCTGTGGCGAGAAGTTTTGTTGATTGAGGGCGGTGATGGGAAAAGGGGAGGTTGTGGGGAAAATGTTTGTGTGGAAGGGAGGGGAGCTGCAATGCATGATGGGGAGTGGGGTGGGGTTAATGGCAGTCATGAATGTTTATGTGTTGTTGAAACATGAAGCACCTTGAAGTAAAGGTCATCTCTTACCAGGGAAGGCAATTGTGGTACTTGTAGGACATCCCAGGGGGTGGCTTCCCAGACTGGCACTCGACAATATGTGTACAACCATAGCCTCTGCCAAACTGGGTGCATGAATACTGTACACCATTTTGGGGCACTTTGGGGCAAAAATTGTCTACAATTTGGGGAAATAATAGGCTGGGATATCATGTTGCCACCTCGAGGGGAAATTTCCTGAGGGAATGCAAATGTTGTTCAGAGAACTTGCTCCCTGCCTGCCCCTGTGGGTTGCTGGCAGTTGTGCATGTCTGCTTCCTGTGGTTTGGGGCCAATGGGTGATGTGAGAAGGCTGGCTCCTCATTGGTGGCATTCCTTGGAGGTTGGCTGCTTGATTGGTCCACTGCTTTCTCCAAATTATTGTACCGTAATTTTCCTACCCCAGGAGCTCCCTGTCAACCACCTCTTCTCCCTGTCAAAGAGAGTTGAGAGATTTAAGGGGATAGGAAGCTGATAGTTTGTCTGCCTGACCCTGCCATGGAGATGGGTAAAAGGGAGAGGATATTTTCTTCAGGGTTGGGTGGGAGGAAGGAGAGGGGGTAAATATATGGAAATGCAGGTGAAATTCTTTTAGGGAGTGGATCTCTTCAAGGGGAACAATATGGGTTGGGATCTGTATAGTAAGTTAACTGGTTGGCCTTGTGTAAAGTTGCTGTTGTGATGCAGCAGTATGTAGTGTCAAAGAAATTGTACTTAAGGGCTCAAATCCCACTTCTGCCTTGTATTGGGTGTGTGGCCTTGAACAAATTGATTGTCTCCAACTGGTCCAGCACTGTTTACAGCAGTGGCCTCCCAAATGCCTCTGCAAAATTTATAAGCAGGGCATGAAGGTAATGGCATTGTCTGTTCATTTCTTACGCTTTGCATCCTGTTTCCCTTACCTGAATATGTGTTCCAGAAAGTTTTCTCCACCCTCAGTATCTTGATCATATAATCAATCTCATGTGTGACTTGACCTGTGGCTTGTGGTTTGGCTCAGTTTCTTGAGGAATTGTACTGCACATGGGGTTCCCAGATTTTCTCTGGATTGTTGATCTGTGTGGGCCTGATATCATTGTATTGCTTGGTGACTGGAAGGAGACTTGTATTATTATTATTATTTAGCATTACCTGACCAGAAGGTAAAATTAAAATTCTTTGGTTTTCCAAAAGCATTTTATGTGTTTTCTAATCAAACATAGATTTGCCAAGCTAAATGTTGTCCAATCACAAAAATAATAGCAGATTTGAATTCCTCACACCCCAAAACTTATTTTCACCACTCTTCACTGAAGAAATTTGCAGAAATTAAGTTTCACCACTAAAATGACACGCCCAACTGGTGAAATGTGTAAAAGGCAAAGGGTCTGTTTTCTTTGCATGTAATGCATAAAAAGACCCACTGTTCTCTTCAACTCTTTAAACATGTGAACTCTCATTAGATATTTTGCAAATTCATATGCTGCACTTATCTTCTGTGGTTTAAATTTTGTTTTTTGTGTGTGTTATTTATTAAATTTATATACTCCCAGAGTCCTTAACATGACCACAGCTTGTAACACAATACATAATACAGACACCATCAAGGCTATACAGTATTGGGTTGTGAAAACATTAACATTAAAATTCTACAACCCTGTAACCATTCCATTTTTCCTTTTAAAAACACATAAACATCTGAGGAACAATCTGGGAGAGCTGCTTACACGTCTCCCATTCACTTCAGTGGAGTTTGTGCAGGAGAACTTTACTGGAGTGTTGTGCCCCAGTTTTGTTTTTGATGTACAACTAGACTTTTAGTTGCATCTGTTTTGGTGTTTACCATCTTGCAAGCATTCCATTAGCAGAAGCATATTTTGAAGCACCTACTAGCACTTGTTATGTGGCTTTTGTATTGTGCATCCCTGAGGTTTTTCTGTGTACATATGTTCCCTTGCCCTCTTTAAACCTAGCCCTCAAAGTAATCCCTTAATTTCTGGCGTCCCTCCTGATCTGTCTGATTCCAGAAATAATTTTGATCTTCATATCCAAATGGACCACTGGCCAAGATCTTAATATTGAATCACAGGAAGCAAATCTATTCATCCACTCTGCATATACTGCCCAGTTTCTATTAGGCTTTAGTGGTACAGCAAAAATTGGTTGGTAGCTTACTGAAACAGGTTGTCTTATTACTTCAAAGTAAAACTGGAAATGTGGTAAAACTTCCCCCTTCCATCCATTCTTTAATCAGGTGCAGGGCAGATGATAGGTTCTACTTTACAGAGCACAGCCTTCTATATGAAGGTATCTTTTGTTTGAAGGTCTGTCTGGCCCATGTCCATTTTAAAGAGAAAGGAACCTAAGAAGGGAGCACAGCAAAGGCCTTGAAGGAGGGAGAAAAGGAGGTTGGAAGTTGCCCATCAACAACACTGGGTGGTAGAATCAGCTGGCACACAAGCCAATCTCGTCACAGTCTTTCCCAAATGAGATGTACTGCATTTTTGCATAAATTATGGAAATTGTTTCTAAATTTGTATCTCTACATATAAATTAGCATAGGCCAATTTTATGCAGATAAATGCCCTTTTCTCTTCTTTTTTGATCATGCATAAGTGCGCTCTTGCGGTGGTTAGGTAAACCGGGCTCTTTTCCCTAGAATGCCAGCACACAATAAGGGTTTGAATGTTGTTCCAGGTAGCCTCTACTGAGTTCACTTCTTCCCTTCCCTTATTCTTCTGGGTCGGTAAGATCTTAGACCAAAGAGGAACAGATATTATCGCCTCTGAGCCGCTGTGTGGAAAATCACCTTCCATCACACAAGCAGAAATTCCAGGCATTTTGTGACTTTCTCTGCCCTATCTTAACCGCTAGCTATATATCCCTCCTATATCCAGAAAAGAATGGCTTCCTGGGCTGCTTCCTTATCTGAACTGTTAAGCTGAATGCCATGAAGCATTTTCTGCTGTTCTCTCCGATTAGCCAGCCTTTGCCAAGGAGGTGCGAAACTGAGGCCTGGACATCAAATCCTCTTGCTCAAGGTTAAGTACGGGCTATGCAATTGCCCTTCAGCAGCTTGCTCTCTTTCTATTAGCTGTGGTGGACACTGCAGAATGTTAAGTGAGTTTCTCTGTGTGAGTGGAACTCTCTGAAGATAAGTAATGTGGGAGATTGTGTACGTGTGCCTGCATGCAGAGGGACTGTGGATAGTTTCAGTACTTTTTTTCAAGGAGAAATTCCCCTTAAAACTCAAGCAAAACCTTCCCTATGCAGTGCAAACAATGAGGTTGCCATTTTGGGTGCTCTAATGCATCTCCCACCCACGGCCAAATCCAACATGCTGGTTTGGGATGTTGTGTCAATTTTTCTGTAATGTCCGTCACTGATGCCCATATAGGCAGCCCAGGAGAGTGAAGACTGATACATGTCATAAAAGCAGGTTAATGGGGGTCATGACAACACGTTTGCAAATATCTAACGGTGTGGTTTGAATGAGGGAGAACAACTGTCTGACAGCCACTGAGGGGCAGAGGCGAGGTTATTGGTATACAGCACACAGAAGGGGTGGGTGGGTCATCATTGCTCTGTCTATACTAGTTTGTGTTACTTTTACTGCCATGATTTCTCCCACAGATTTGTGAGCATTCTTTGTAAGAGATTCCTAACCCCGCTCAACTATATTTTCCTGGGGAAGGAAGGAATGACCATGTTTGGCACAGATATGCCCATTGAGTATTAAGGGCCAACATGTAGTGACAGACCCTGTTTATAAGTAGGTAATTTTCTAAATTATTTTGATTTATCTTTGTGTCTACAAAGTTGTGGCCCAAAGGCAAACCTTTCTCTCGTAGCAAACGTGCACTTTCCAGTTTCTATGGTGGCAAAAACAAATTATTCCTAAACAGGGAAGTATCAAGCAGCTTTCAACCATGAGAAAGAAAAGCAGTGCTAGATTTCATTAGATTAAGTCATAATTCAATTGATAGGGACACATTTAAATAATGTGGCAAATTTAAAACAATTCAATCCTTTCTAATCTCATAAAGTCAGACAGCTGAAAAGGGGGATCTCAAAGGGAGGATGCTCGAGGAATTTGGCAGGCTGAAATCTGAAGTGGACTTTGTCTCCGGGACTGATGTGTGGATTAGAACATAGCCCTCTGCAGAATCCAGGCTTCCACCAATTCTATGAGGTGGTCTTCCTCCCTCCCTCCCTCCCTCCCTTCCTTCCTTCCTTCCTTCCTTCCTTCCTTCCTTTTCAAATCCCCTTTGTTTAACAGGCAATATCTGCTGCATGCTATATGTGGCTGCAAGTCCCTCACAGGGCTACAGTATGGGAAGAAAATGGCTGCCCCCATTTAGGCAGCCATCTTTTTTTCTGTACCATTTCCCTGTGAGGAATGTCACCTCATCACATGCCATCACTCCCCCAGGGGCATTTGGGACAATCATGCACTCTAGACACTCCAATAGATTTTGTTTGCTTGTTTGTCAGAGACCATTTTGAAAACTACAAGTGATTTATTTGAAAACACATTTGAAATAATTCACCAGAGGGTGCCGAATTTTGGCGTTGCACAGGGCACCACTGAAATTTGAAAACCCAAAGTCTGCCACTGCAAGGACACATTCCAGCCAAGCTCATAATAATAATAATTTATAATTTATACCCCGCCCATCTCAAGGAGGGTGTGTTATAGAGGTAGTGAGGGGTGAGGCCTGCGGAGAAGGAAATTACCTTGGAAAAGTCCTGAGAACTGTATAGAGAGATCTGAAGGGTCGCATTCAGCTTCTGGGCCAGAGGTTCCCCTCTCAGCTCCATATGCAGACTAAAACCTCATGGAGCTTGGAGTGAAGACTATATCAGGCCATTTTGAAGTAAGTCTTGAAACACCTCACCATTGATACCTACTTCTGAGTGTCATGTTTTATCATGGATTTGCACACTATCTAAATCAGGCATAGGCAAAATCTGCCCTCCAGCTGTTTTGGGACTACAACTGCCATCATCCCTGACCACTGGTCCTATTAGCTAGGGATGATGGGAGTTGTATTCCCAAAACATCTGGAGGGCCGAGTTTGCCTATGCCTGATCTAAATGGTTTCTAGACAGGTGTGAAGATTAAGACCTCTCCTTTGATTCACTGACTATCTAGACATTAACCTTAAATGTGTTTATGTTAAGAGTTTACATTAACTGGTAAATTGACAGATGCTATCATTTATATACATTATGCAAATTGTTTTGCATAATCTTGCCTTGTACACAATTACATAGTATTTGCTGATGAATAAATTGGGTATTTACAAATAATACAAAAAGCAATCAGAGACTGCAGGCTATGGGCACGATCCAGCCCCATTTTTAGGGCCAGTTGATTTCAGTGAGAAAATTTAAATTTATCTTTCAATGCCTCACATTTAAATCAGTGTGTCTATAAAGTGCTTAAGTATGACTGGATCATACTTTGGGAGCACCACCTGCCAGGTAATCTGCACAAACTCTATGACATCGGTGGGAGTTATGTGACTCCGTTGCCACTCATTTCAATGGGGCCTGCGCAAGAAAACCTCTTGGTGAATGGTGCCTGTTATATACTTTATATTGGATTTCAGAAGGAATGTAAGAAGTCTGGAGGATTGTGAAGGTCCACACAGTAGCTCTCTAGGAATCCAGTATAGGATCAGTGGTTTGCTGCCTGCTTCAGGAGTTACTTTGCTTCCACGAATACTTGTGTATACTTGAGCTATTGTGAAGCCACCATATGACCCTGCTCCTCTTTCATCTAAAGAAAATGAATCCTTTAAGCTCTGTCCCTGGACTGATGACTGCTCAGGGACATTCCTGGCTCAGGGTGCCTTACTTATGCCTGGTCCAAACCAATAAGCTTTTATCAGAGGGCCCAAGGATACTTCACTCGGACTGACCGCTAGTAATTCTCCTTTCTTTCCACCATCCCAGTCACTTATACTGGGCCTTTTCCCAAGCTTAGGCAGATAGGCTTCCTGGTCTGAAGTGCCTTCATAATTCATGGGCTTCTGGATCACTCCTTCTCTTGGATTGTGACCTTGGAGTACAACAGCTGTAAGGGCCTGAGCTTTCATAGGCTGCACATGCTATAATACAGTTGGCAAGGGATTTCTCCTCATCCATGGCTACAGCTTGCAGCCAGTCATCCTCCAAGCCACCTTGCATGCTCCCTTGCATTTTTTACATATTCTCTACCACTTTCCCCCGACTGCAGGCCTCAGCTACTCTACCTTAGTACCATGATCTCCAGTTCTTTTTCAGTTCATAGGACTCTCCCCTAGCTTTTCATTTGGATCACTGCTGGAAACACCCAAGACAGACAAGAGTCTGTTGTTTCTCAGCTACTAACCCTTCAACACATTCAGAATTGATAGGGAAATCCTTAGCTATCCACATGGCAGCTCTTCTGTTGGGTCTCTGGGCCTGTCTTGACTTCCTTGTAGCTGACGATCCAGTAAAGCTCTTACCTGTTGATATGCCACCTCCGGACTCTTGTTTGGAGTTGCTGTAATTTCTGCTGCTCTCTTTTTTTGACTCGTGCCAACTCACAGTTTCCCTCCAGGGTGGGTGGGTAATTTCCTTCTTTGTGACCAATATTAAGTGCTCTCCTCTTCCTCAAGCAGCGGGAAGCAAAGGGATAGCATCCCTCTATTTCGTTTTCTTTGGAGAAAGAGCATGGTATTCTTAAGGTATCTTTGGTAAACTGCTTATTTAACATACAAACAGCAAGCAGGCTGTTATAAAATAGGTAGCACAGCCACTAAGCCCTAGATTAGATTCCCAGAGCACAAAACTGTGGACCTACACAACCCTCTGAGTTGCCTTGAATTCTACTAACTTGCAGCTGAAACTCTCTAGTTCATGCTGTCCTTACCCCCACAGTCAAACTGCCAACACACTCATGTGGAGCTTTGTCTCCCTACCTGCAATCTTTCCTTTCGTTGTTCTTTTTTGGTTATCCTCAACAATACAGTCAATGAATAAAAACGGCATAAGAAAAAAGACAGCTTAGCAATGGCTGATAGTAATTTGTAGTGCAGTCTCATACGGTAAATACAATCAGAACAAGCCTAAAAGGGGGGAGGGACTTTGGTCAGGGAGGAAGGGAAAAAAGGCAGGGGCAGGGATGTGCTCCAGCAGAGTCTGCTGGGCATGTACTTCATGCAGACAATCCCACAGAGAGAACACCTGTGCAGAGGCGTAGTGTGGGGGAAGGGCAGGGGGGAACATGGCCCCGGGTGCACATCTTTGAAGGGATGCAATCAGGTGCCCGCACGACAGGCATGGAGTCTTGGCAGCTGAGGCATGGCAGCAGGTGGCTTGGTCTAGTGGGCAGGTGGAGGAAGCAGTGGGTGAGGGGCCTGTTGGAGGCGGGCTCCGTTCACCCTCGGCGTGGGCTTTGCGTCCCTCTCGCATGTGCCCCCACCCCTGCTGACGCCCTGATGGTCAGCAACCCATGTTACACCACTGCCCCAGTGTTCTAGTGCTAATTTCCGTTGTGCTGTCTGCTGAAGGTGACTTCTCCTATGGTGTAAGGGTACATGTGTCTTCTGACCACTGAGCAATGGGAGGGGGAGTTTACAGTGGACATACATTCCTTCCAGTGCTGTAGCACCATCCTTTTGCCCATCAAGAAGGCACACAATGTGCTATTATGTTGTCTGTCCATCGAAGTCCCTCAGCGTTGGAATATAACCAGTACAATGTGAGCATCCAAGAGTTTTAAGTTCCATCCTGCTGGTGAATTGCCTAGCCACAAGCTGATCAGCCCTGACTTACCTTCATGCAATCAGCTAAACATGGGTCACCGAGGGTCAAAGCAGTAGGGATGGGTCAATAGGAAATGGCCACAAGCCAGTGTGGTGAGGCCTGTGCAAGCCTCTTTATTTCAGTAGGTTTGTGAATGCGTAACGCTGAGCTGGATTAGGACCAGAGTGTGTGCAATTTGCACACATGATGTTGGTGAAGCATGCTTGAGAGTCTAGCTAGTCCTTGAGTGTGAGAATCTCCCTTACTTTATACTGTGTTTTCTTTGCCGGTTGGGTTGGAACAAGAAGTGCCAGTACCTAAATAAGCCTGCAAACAAAACCTCTGCTTATAGACATTTCTTATCCCTGTAAGCTCCAGAAATCCTGCAAAGAAAGCAGAATTCTTGGGAGATTTCTCAACTTGATATCAAGAGGTTTGGATAAGCTCTGCTTCTGTAGCTAAGCTTCCAGGGGGGCTCTTCTGTATGGGATCTTCAGATTTGATTTTCCCCCAGCCACTGGCTCGTATTGTCTTCCCCATGGGGTAAGGTGTTGTCTCTGAATACTACTACAACACTGACTGCATATTTTCTCCTCCCCATCGCAAAAGAAGCAAACTGTGTTATTTACAAAGGTGTGCTTGTAACAGTAAGTCTTAATTCAATTTCATAATCATATGCTTCATTCTCTCAACATGGTCACCGGACTCTAGTCCTAAAGATACGGGCCTTGAGGAATATCCAGCTGTATCAGGGTAGGACTTTACCGGCTTTAAAAGTTGCTTTTATGTGATTAATTGGCTTGGCCTTTTGATGCAAATGGTGGAGGATGGCTGAACAATTCCAAAAAGAGCAAGGACTGGTTACCATTCCTATCATTTCTGTTAGCGCAGTTGAGGGACTTCGTTACAATATGTAGGAAAGCATGCAGTTAGCTTTCTTTGGGAGCTGAATAGGCCTCAGCGATGAAGATATAATGGAAAGATGTGTTGTTTATTAGAAGAAAAGCTTTTCCCCACTTGTAACTGACCTGCTGTGTATACCTCTATTTAGATTCAAAAGAAAAGTCTCAGCAGCACACTATGTTCAAAATAAATTTCCTTCTCTCAACCTCATTTGGATGACCTCATCTGCAAAATCCAACAAGGAACCTGCAATTCTTGGTTTATGTCCTTTATCTGGTATAGTTCTTCCTCAGTATCAGCTCGGTTGATCAGTTTCAGTGGGAGATCTCAAAGGCAAGTGGCTGAAATCCAGTCAGTATTCTGCAAGTGAATTTAACAACTTGTTTGAGTAAGAAAAATCATTTTGTTGTCTGGATCCATCAGTACTTTGACGGTGGCAGGGGGCATTCTGGTTTCAAAGCCAACATATTGACTTTGGGGGTTAATATTTCAGACACTTGAGGACTTTTTTTTTTTTAAATAAGTATCAATATTTGGATTTGTTTCTCTTGTTTTTCAATACTGTGGAATGGTACAGGTTAAGTAATGCCATAACTGCACCCCAAGTCCAGATGGTGTTGAAATGACTACATATATATATATATTGACAGCATTTTATTTTTCTGAGTTGTTTAGATATTTTTAAATATCTGAAAGTTTTGTCTATCTGTTGGGTATAAATAACTTAACAATATTTCACATGACATTTGTATTGAAAAGCTCCAGTTGACCTGTGGATTGCATTCCAAAGCATTAATAGCATAGAATGTATTTAAAAGAACTCGTTGGATGATTTACAAAATGGAGTTTACACTGCAGTATGTATGAGTAAATAGTGATGGGACTGTCCAATGGAAAATGCACAGAATGGGTGTTTCCACGCTGTGTTTTTAGTTTCTCAGGCCAGGAGCATCCCTTTTACAGCCATCCATTCGCACAATTTTAGTGGTTAATGTGAAAGTTACAACTTAACTTTTTATCATTTCCAAACGCATGGAAAGTATAGTGTGTGTGTGTGTGTGCGCGCGCGCAGTAGAATTTATTTATTTCTTTGTTTTAAATTGGTTTGCCTTTGGTTCCGTTTACATGGCATGTGCAGCGGAATGAGGTGAAATGCTTGCAACTCCACCTGTGCAGTTTCCTCTTCCATTCCATCATGCAGACCATCTAATGTGATGAAGAGAATGTTCCAAATAGAAGAGATTGGTGGAGAACAGAGAGGCACCCTTCCAGGCCGAGATTCTCAAATGTTGGGTATGAACCTGCCTTTGACCCAAATGAGGTGGCTGCTCTTGGGTGTTGTGAGGAAATCAGCACAACTGAATGTAGAGCAGTGACGATGTTCCACGGATATCTCCTATTAGTAATACGTTTGGGAATCCCTGGCACAGGAGACTGGGTGCCTTTCGTGGAGATTAACACATAGCATTTTCTTCCTTCATCTCCTGCTGTTTGCTGAGCTTTTGAAATTAAGTTAAGGCTGCCAGCCATCAACCTTGAGGTGATGCCTTTCCTTTTAAAATGACAAGGCACCATGAACAGATGCTGCAGCTAAGCTTCTGCCCCTTTCCTCCACCCATCACTCCAGCCTCCCTCCTCTCCTGGTTGCAGTAGAGCCAAATTTAAGACTTACATTTTAAGTCATGCTTGGTGCAGGTGGTGGTGGAGGGGAAGGGTGGGGGCAAAGGGACTCACAGAAGAATGGTGCTGGTGCCACAATGGCTGCCTATTTTTTTCACTTCCTTGGAGCTTTCAAAGTGGTAGGTGTGGTCTCCGGGTTGATGGGCGACACTCCTAAATTTAATGCCTGAGCCAAATGAGATGGGGTGGACGGGGCCTGGGGTGGTTTTGATTTAAACTTTTCTCTCTTGGTTGGGTTCTCTGGACTCCTAGTTAGTTCAGGGCATGACATTCTTTGTGGGCAGGAGCTGAGGTAGGGAGGGTTGAGAGTCAGGGAAAGGGTTTACTAGCTTAGTGTCCAATCACAGCTTTGTTACCAAATGGCCATGTTGGCCCAGATTATTTTCAAAATGGCCGCTGGTGCTATTTCAGCATATATCAAGGGAACACTGCTATGGATCCTAGTTGGGGGTGGGGCAGGAGGACAAAGCATTCTGAATGCAAGCTTGACGACACAAAGGCATCCAGTGTGGGGTTCAGGCAGAGACTTGGAAATGCAATTTCCTCACACAACTAAAACGGGGGAAGGAGACATCATTATTACTTTCCCAGCGTAGCGCCTTCCCAAGGGAAAGCGCCGTCGAACTCAGGCTTGCCTCGTCTCTCTGAGGCCCAAATCCCACTACCCCCACCAATCACTACTCTTCTTTCTCCCAATCCTCCTGTCCCCAACACCTCCCCCTCTCCAATTCTTTTTTCTGTAAATAGCTATTTCTGATTTCGGACAAGCAGGGATCGATAGATTCTGGAGGGGGGAGGACAATTGTTTTACTTTTTCCCTTTCTCTTAATGATTTTTGGTGTTTGAACTTGAAAAAATAGTATATATTAGTGTGTGTGTATGTGTGTGTGTGTCTATATATATAAATATATATACACACACATACACAGGCGACATCAACATACACACACATACACACATACAAATGGATCCTGGTCAAAAAGAAAGTCGTTGATTTCCCCCCATTGATTTATCTTGTTTCTCACTGGGAGTTGTTTTGGGAGCAGATGGTTTTTTGGGGGGTGGGTGGGTGAAATGTATAGATTTTCAGTACAGCATTGCTCAAACAATGCAGGGAAAAAAACTTTAAAAGAAAGGGGGGAAGGAACAACAACAACAAAAATAAAACAAAATGAGAAAACTTTGTGATGTACAGAATCTGTAAATAGTCAAAGATTCTTTCTCTTTTCTAACAGCAAATTATTTCTGTCACTTTATATTCAAAAATAAAGAAACCTACCACAAAATATCAGGGTAAAAAAAACAAAAAACCACAAAGCCCAAGAATCAGAGTCTTTTCTTGCATGTGGTGACGAGTGCCAAAGTGTGTTGTTTGGTGGAAATTAATGTTGTGGTGTGTGTAGATGGAAAGAGGCTATTTAAATATATTTCACATTGTCTCCGTCTTCAGCCTTTCGCAGATTGATGAGGGAAAAGATCAGCAAGTTCAGACTCCATTCACCAAGGCAGAATTCCCCACAATCCCCTCCCTTGCCCTGAAGATCTCTATAATCCAGTGCCCAGCTTCTGCGGGACCTGCTTCAGGCAGCAATCGGATGGCCAGAAGTGTGCATTGCAACACAAACGGAATGCACTGTCTCTCAGCAGGGGTGCCTCTGTTACAGACACTGCACATGCCCTCAGGCGTAGCTGGAGCATTGCTTCCAAAATCCACAGAGCAACTCAACGTGAACATCTAAATACATAAATATCAATTAAATAGAAACCTGAATAATTAAGCACATGGCATCTACACCTTGAAAGCCCCACTCTTTCTTAGGAGTGATGCTGTCAACCAACTTTTCACTATACCCTGATTAAAATTGGGTAGGGCTTCCTCCTGAGGCCAGAATCTAGCCTACAGTTCTCCAACTGCCTATTCTCTGATCTAGATCACAGTAGAGGGGCTGCTAGCCTATTGCATTTAGCAAGTGTACTATTTGTGTGCACAAATAGTTGAGCTGTAAACCTGTACTGTTATTCACAGGTAACGTTCACTGAGTGTGCAGTTTGTTAAGCTGTGTAAACAAATAGCTGAGCTGTGCAGATCAACAGGTGTACACTCTGTCGCACAAACACTTGCCCAGATTGCACCTCTGTTTGGTATAATGTGTGAACTAGTCTTATGCCACGATGAACAAAAACCAGGAAGAAATGCTTCCTGATTATTAAAGGAAGAACAGACAAACAAGCACCCTCTATTCTTAACAAATTAAAAGAGAAGAGGAAAGAAAATGACACATTCCTTCCCCCAGAAGATTATTTTTAAATACAAAAAAATTATAACACAGATCTTATAGAACCATGTCTGTAAAACTAAGCATTGGAAAGATGTGTTCTCTATTTCAACTTTTTGCTGAAATAGCCACATTTCTATCACTCACATAAAATACCTGTTGGCTATGTTAGTCTGCCACAGGTTCAAGGGGGAGGAAGAATCCCAATCACACAAAAAGCTTTCACATTTGAAAAGGCCATACACGCCCGTTCTCATTTTGTGGCACCCTCTTTTTCAGTGTTTGAAGTGGGGAATGAAAGGGTTTGTGTGTGTGTGTTTAAGAATGAGTTGAATGAGTTTAAAGATATGTGTGTCTGGAGAATGAGGATTATGTGTGTGGGCTGGTTGCTCCGGGTAAGTGAATGTTGGATGTGAGAATGAGTAGAAAAAAACTACTGTCTGCAGTTATTATTTAAATTGGTGTGGATGTATATTCTATAAACAAGTGTAAGTACTATTTTTTTTTAAGTCAGGTTAATGAGGCAGGTGGTTAACCATCGCTACCCTCACCTGCCAACTTAGTTGCCATTTTAAAGTAGAGATTGGCTTTTGCAAGTGTGGGCACATCTTTTTGTTTGCCTTCACTATGAATGATGCCTTCAAAGCATCACGGAATTGTCCATGTTTTCCTAAACAAGCTGGACCAACCATTCCTCTGGGGTTGCTGTGTGTTTCCCAAATACTTAGGAAATGGAGGTCGGAGGCTGATCACCATTTCCCCACGAAGCAATGAACCATGTCTGAAGAGGATTTTGTCAGTGCCCCCCCCCCCAATTCCCTGGATTTGGATGTATGGTACAGTTTTCATCATTACTTGGCAGGATTATGCAGCTGAGACACTTACTATGTGGTCACATGTATGCTGTGAGGAAGGGTCCCAGTAGGCCCACACAAGTTTAATGCATGGGGGGCAAACATTGCAACCATGCCTTCTGCCACCAGTTATTCCAAAGAAAACAAATCACTGTTGGTGTGGTTGACTGGCATAAGAAAGGGCACTATGTGTGCTTTCATGGCCATGCATAATGCTCTACCACTGAGATGGTACCTGGCTCAATCACCACTTGCATGGATCTTGATATGGGTACATCTGTACATGCATATAAAAATGAATACAAGAGTGAAAATAGCATACAAAATGCATTATATTGGGGGAAATTGCCAAAATGTGTACAGTCAAAACTGCATATGAAAATGTGTTTATTAGGATTAATTCACACTAAAATGCTGGTGAATTTTCAAGAGGATATTATTCACAAGTTGCTGGAGAAATGAGAACTGAATTTAAGACTGGTGAAGGGAGAAACGGAGAGAATCAAAATGGACAGTTCCTCCCATTCTGATCTGTATAGCAGGATTCTCAATTGCTATTGATTACTCGGAGCAACAGCTGCAGTAAATTCCTCTAAGGGTGCATTCACACATCACTTCTTTGTCCTGGATACTCTTAAACTGGTTCTGTGTGTCAATCCCTAGGTTCCTCCTTGCTTAGAAGAAGGTCCAATAAATCACAAGGTCCAAAGTCTCCACCCTTTGGATGGGGAGAAAACTAGAAATTGAATCACAGTTATAACATTTGCCCAGCAGTTGCCCTCCATGAATGTCGTCATATGTTGCCCTGTGATGTCTCTCCTGGGAGTTCTTCTGGGCTTGTGGCTGCTTCTTGGTTTTTCTTGTTTGCTTCTTAGTTATGCTTATACTCTGTGAGGTGACATGATTAGAAGTCCTCATACTTACTTTCTGCAGCCAGCCAGGTGCAGCCCATATTGCAAGCACGGGATGAACTGAAAACCCCTTCCCCAAGACATCCACAGATGTTACACCCAGAGAGGTAGGAGCAAACATTGCATAGGGGCAAATATTCCAATGTGCTCTGTCCAGGGCTATGGATCCCCAAAAGAGCAAAATTATAAAAAAACAGGATTCATTATATATTATACTTATTACGTAAGTATTACATAAGTATACTTATTATTACTGTGCATGTTTCCTACTTTCCCATTATTTATTTAGCTCCCACCAATCATCGGAAGGCTGCAAAGTGTAGCATGTGCCTTGCCTGATCCCCTCTTGAAACCTTGTTCAGACTTCCCTGCTATGCTTCTGAGATTTCAGTAGGCACTTCCCACACCTTTTCCAGCCTTAAGGGCTAGAAAGTTTTGTTTTGTTTTTTAAAGAAAGGAAGAGAAAGGAAGCCAAGGTTCTTATACAATGGTAACTTCTGCACCCATTATCAAACACTGTGTGTGACTGCAGAAATGTGGAACATCTGTCATATACATTGTCGTGGGATTTTGTTTCCCTCCATTGCTATTTTTCTAGAAAAAGAGGTGCCAGAACTCAGCATGAACCCCTCCCTTGTTCTCTTCGAATGGCAATGGTGCCCACCTGAGAGGTGCTGGAACTGAGTTCTGGTGAGTTCTGGCTGAAAAAAAGTCCTGTGTCCCGCAAACAAAGGCAAAAAGACCCAAAACTAAAACCAAATGAGCTATCTAGAGATATATCCACAAGAAGGAACATTAATCCCAAAGCACAAAAGGGAAGGGAGAGGGAAAGAACCACACCACCCTTAAAGACACTGTGAGGAGTGTTTGTTGCTGTTTTGCATCCATTCACTCTGTGCATCACACCACTCAGACTAATTCTGGGGTTCCCCTGGTCTGCTACATATCAGCGCAGACAATGAAGAGGTACCGTGTACAGTGCAATAATTGAACTAGTGCATCAGAGCCCCGGTTTGGGAGCATGGGAGGCAGGTGGCACGTTCTTAGTACCTGGCTGGAGGGGAGGTGCAGAGATTGGGCCTAAACACAGATACCCAGCTTCATCCAGGGCATCTTGATAAAAGAAAGCCCCTCCCACCCCATCCCACAATCATCCATAGCAAATAGTACAGCCTCACAAGGAATTGCATTTCAGGGAACAGCAGCGAGCAGTATTTCATCTGCAAACGTACTATGCCACTTTCCGAGAAGGAGAAGGAAAAGAGAATGGGATGTGTTTGCAGAACAACAAAGAATGATTCTCTACACTGACATAAGTGGATAAGCCACTGTTGATTACCTGACTGTTGGTGACAGAGCTCAATTGCAAACATCTGTGCAGGACTCAAAAGGAAGCTGAAGAAGGAAGTGCAGGTAAGTTTCACTCTCTGGTTCCCTATCTTATGTGAAGTCACTGCTAGATGTAATGTATTACAACTATGATAGTGGGGCTTGGTGGGGGGAGGGGACAGTAAATGCTCAGCTAAGATGCTGTCAGAAAGCCTGTTATATTCTGGCACTAGCAGAATTTGGTGGCAGATTTGCTGTTTTCCTCAGGACAGAACCAGACTAGAATGATCAGGGAACTTACCAGAACCCAGTACCATCCAGCTTCAATTTCTGGCACCTCCTGGGAGGGCCTGATAGACTCCTGCTTGAAAACCTAGAGAGCCCTTGCCAATCATTATAGACAATGCTGCACTAGATGAGCCAATTCTCTGATGCAGAGACAGTCTAAGGCCTCTTCCTAAGCAATGGCCTGCTATTGCTGTGCCAAAGCCTGCAGAAATGCATTCAGAATGGCTATAATACAGTTGGGTGCAGGGAGCTTTCCATTGCACATTTATTTTGGTTGTGGATGCAAGGAGCATCTTTTATGCATTTAAAGTTCCTCCCTCTTGCCCTCTACATCTCTGAATCAGTAACAGATTGCCAGACCGAAACAGCGTCCATGGTGAACGGGGGAACACACACAAATACATCACCCCTTTATTTATTTTAAAGAATGGAGTTAAGGAAGAATACTGATAACTGAACTGTAGAGTTGGAAGGGACCCCAGGGGTCAGCTAGCCCAACCTCCTGCAACGCAGGAATCTCAGTTAAAGAATCACTGGCAGATGGCCATCCAACCTCTGCTTAAAAACCTCTAGTGAAGGAGAGTTTGAGACAGTTTGTTTCACTGCCAAACATCTCTTACCCTCAGAAAGCTCTTCCTGATGTTTAGTCGGAATCTTCTTTCTTGTTATTTGGTTTGGGTCCTACAGTCTAGAGCAACCAAAAACAAGCTCGCTGCATCTTCCATGTGGCAGAACTTCAGCTATTTGATGGAGAGTTGGCTAAAAAGCCAGGATGAGGGGGCATTTATGGAAACATAAAAAGGAATTTTTCTGAGTGCTGGTTGGAAGAACCTATGGAGAAGGTCCATATGACAGCACATGAGTTGTATGCAGATGGGCTGTCTTTTCTGGGTAGGACTGGGAAAGATCCCTGACTGAATTTCTGGAGAGCTTCAGCCCGTCAGTGTACGCAGCCAGTACTGAGCTGGATGCATCCATGGTCTGACTCAGCACAAGCCAGTTCCCACTGCTCCTGGTACCTCTTTAACAAGGTACATGTTTTTATGCAAAGAATCTGGAAAGGAGCAGGCTAATCAGGGATGAACTGTGACAGGACACATGAAAGAAGTGCTGCTGCTGCTCCTCATATTTCCACCGACACATCGCACTGCAGGCAACGGCATTCACTTTCTCACTTGCTTTCAAGGCCGTTTTCCTGGCTCAGCTCCAGCAAGTATAATTAAAGCCAAGTTATCTCAAAATGCTACCTGCATGTCAAAGTGTGTAGGGCTGGTTTTGTTTAACCTTTCTGCAACTCCAGCACCAAACCGACAAATCAGATTTTCAACTGTTCCAGCTTTTGGTGCTGTAACTCATGTTAATTTGTTAGTCTATTACAGTACATACGTAGAAAATACAGACATTAGCATTCCGGGCATATAAATATAATAATTTAACATTCAGAAGAGCCATTAGAGTATAATTTATTCTCACATGTTTCAAGCAGGCCTAAATGATACATTTTCGAAAGCGTTGAGTGATTAATACAGCACACTGTGCAATATGGCAATAAAAATGCTTCGAAATGTAGTGCATATTCAATACACAACAGAAATCATAGGGGATGGTCTTCGTTTTTTAATCCAAGAGAAAATAGCCGTTGCCTTTTCTCAGTAACAGCAGCATTTGCCAGGAACAC